>NC_141087.1:15940276-16290276 GCF_041138505.1 Cibotium barometz | reverse complement strand
TCCATTACTGATGATATGAATGTGTCGAGCGATTTTTTGTCTCAAATTAGCAACGACAAGAAGAACTATATGTAAGCCATTATGATGGATTTGTACTATTCGCAACCTGACATGCAAAGGCCATGTAGGTCAACCGTTGTTTGACTTTTGTTTACACCCATGTAACTCCTTCTTTGAAAGATATGTTCCAACCCAAAGGATATCCCAAATGCCTAGTGATTTGGCCTGGGGGGGTAGTATATCTCCTAGCTAGAGTATACTATGCCAATCTGCCTGTTTTAGTGGTACAAGCTTTCATATCAGTGCTTGTTTTCCATAATAGTTCCATTATGGATGATATGAATGTGTCGAGCGATTTTTTGTCTCAAATTAGCAACGACAAGAAGAACTATATGTAAGCCATTATGATGGGTTTGTACTATTCGCAACCTGACATCCAAAGGCCATGTAGGTCAACTGTTGTTTGACTTTTGTTTACACCCATGTAACTGCTTCTTTGAAAGATATGTTCCAACCCAAAGGATATCCCAAATGCCTAGTGATTTGGCCTGGGGGGGTAGTATATCTCCTAGCTAGAGTATACTATGCCAATCCGCCTGTTTTAGTAGTAGCAACTTCGACTTTCTAAAGTTGATTTTCAGCCCTGCTGCTATCCCAAACAATTGTGAAACTTTCATAATTACTATCAAATCCCTTGGAGTATTTGCCCGAAAGAAAAAAGAGTCATCAGCATATGCATGTGCAACCATTGATGATCCATCTGGCTGTACCAATCCATGTAAATCTCCTTCCCGAGTAAGAATATTCATATACACCATCCTCTGTTCCCGAGTAAGAATATCCATATACATCAGCAGAGGATGCATGCCAATCACATACAACATGGCACTTAGTGGGCATCCCTGCCTAAACTATCTTTCATAAGTCTAGGATGATGATAATCCTTTCCCAATGATACATCTAACTGTGCTAGAAGACTTCTGTCATTTCGGACAAACCCCCAGACGTTTCATGGGGACAGCAATAAACTCCAAGTACACTATATCAAATGCTTTGGCAATGTCTACCTACAGTAGCAACACCTCCTAACCAGTGTATTTGGCATACTCCATTCCCATATAAGCATTACATATGTTGTTGTTATCTGTCGTCTAGGAATGAACCCATATTACTTTGTTAAGCACATTCTATTGGAGATCATCTTTGTCACCAATTTGTATAGCATTGGCATTAAAGTGATAGGTCTCAAATCAGCCAAATTCAGGCATACATCCTTGTTGGGAGTGAATTTCACAATGCCCTCTTACCAAGAAGCAGACATCACTCCTTGTAACCATGTAGCATTTATCATTGCCAATAGAATGTCTTCCAATTCCTCTCGAAAATGTTGAAAGAATTCCACAACCAATCCATCCATATGTATATGTATAAACACACACACACACACATATCTATATACATGTAGTATGTATGAATGTATAGATGCATATACATATACATATATGTGTGTATGTACACACACACACACACATATACACATATATGTGTGTGTATACATATATACATATGTATATATAACTGTGTGTGTGTGTGTGTGTGTGTGTGTGTATGTATACTATATATACATACACGCACACTCACACACTTTTTTTTTTGTAAAGCTTCATGTCATTAATTACAGGTGGGAAACCTCAAAACGAGGAAAACCCACCAAAAAGACCATATACAAGGAAGACCAGTAGAGTGTTCACTATGTTCGTGTGAACATAGTTAAACATCTAAAAACAATCTGTAAAAAGAGCATACAAAGATGAGTCAATCTCATGAAGAGAGAGACAGTCATATAAAGATTGCTGAAGAGAGGAACGGAAGAATGAGTAAGCATCCAAATGAGGCCCAGCAAAAACTATCCTGTTGCGAGACTGCCAGGTAGTCCATAAAGCCCAGTAGCGAACCCAATCAAAGAAGACTTTATAGGATCTAAGGGGTGAAGGGAGAAGACCAAAGATCCAAAAGTATTTCCCAAAGGATGCCTGTCCGAAGCGGGCTCTCAAACATGCAGCAATCCGATCCAATAAAGTCCTGGTGAGAGGACAACTCCACAAAAGATGAAAGACTGTCTCTTGAGAAGCACCACAACTATGACAAGTTGAAGGTGCCAAATGTCGCCTAGCCAAGAAAAGGCCGACTGGCAAGACTCCAATCAAGCATCTCCATAAAAAAAGTCTACTTTTCAAAGGAAGACTGCATTTCCAAAGAGAATGAAGCCGCTGTTTCCACCAAGCCTGACTTTTATGAAGATGCCAAATCTGATTCGCATATTCTTGAACCCAAGAGGCAGGTAACAAGAGATGATATATCGAATGAACCGAAAGTTTAGCCATTGATAAAGGGCCTCGTGCAGGTTGTTCTCTTCTAAGGCTCCAATCAACCAAACGATCAGAAGGATCCAAATCTGCAATTGGTTCAAACAAGAAGCTCTTGAATAAGCTGCCAGATTGATCTATAATGCATCCCCAAACCAAATTTTCTGGCGGCAACCACAAAAGAAAGCACATGGCCACCAGCATCCAAAACATCATCAATAAGATAAACCCCTTTCTTTGAAAGGAAATATGCCTTCCTAGGCTCACGTAGAGCCAAGGGTACATCAAAAGCCTTTGACCAATGAATACTCTCAAGGCGAAGAAAGAAGATTGCGCATTAAGCCTGGGATTCCAAAAAAGATATTGCGTAACTTGTTTCCAGGCAAAAATTAACTTAGATGAAAGAGGGCATCCGACAATTTTTCCATCGAAATGGCTGAAAATTGCATCCCAATACGTAACAGTCCACTTTCCAAAAGCAGGTGAAGACATAGACATACACATATGACCCAACATAATAGCCCATGGCTGGCGCTGTTGTACGAATTCCAACAGCAAAGTGGATTTACGAGCAAGCACATGAAAATGAATATTCAATATGTTCAAGCCATCATGTAGCTTTGACGAAGACCCTTTTTACGATGTTGAGTTTTCCACACAATTGCCATTGCCAGAGACATAAACCGATCTATATCAGCTTTCCTCCACATAATCAATGGAAGAAAGAACTGTATGTAAGCCATTACAATAGCCTGCACTATCCTGAGACGTACATGAAGAGGCCAAGTGGAAAGCTGCCAATAATCAATTTTGCGATTCAATTTTAGCATAACCCATTGAATCATTTGTGAAGATGACAGCTGCCAACCCAAAGGGTAACCCAAATGACGAACGATATGTCTACCAGGAGGTATTCCACCGGGCCACAATACATGATGCCACTGCTATACATTAAGCGCAAGCAAGGTAGACTTACGGAAATTCACTTTCAAACTAGCAGCCAGACCAAAAAGTTCCAAAGCCTCCATTAATCTCTGAAGATCTTGTTGCGTATTCTTGGACATAAAAAAAGAATCATCAGCATAAGCCTGAGCCAGGAAAGTATGGCCAGCAGGAAGCTGCAAGCCATGCAATTCATCAGTAGCTTGCAGAAAGTCCAAGTAGCAAAGAAAAGGATGTGTGGCAATAGCAAACAACAAGGAACTAAGCGGACAACCCTGGCGAACTGAACGTCCCAATTTCCAAGAATCCGATAGAGAAGAGCTCAAAATCAAAGAAGCATCACTATCATTATAGAGCCAATACACAATATTTTGCCACTTTGCACCGAAACCAAGATAACTCATAGTCATAGCTATATAGTCCCAATGCACAGAATCAAAAGCTTTCTCGATATCAACCTGCAAAATGAGTACATCCTGAGTGTATTTGGCATATTCAATGGCAATATAAGCATTAGCCAAATTATCATTGATTTGCCTCCGAGGCACAAAACCATATTGCGCAGGATGCAAACCATCATGTAAAAATTCTTTAATACAATTTGCCAACATCTTAGTCAGAAGCTTATAGATGACAGGCATAAGAGTAATGGGCCTCCAATCAGAAAAAGCTTCACAAAGATCCCGTTTAGGGAAAAGCTTAACCAATCCTTCTTTCCAAGAAGATGGTAGTACATCATTTGCCCAAGCTTCATTGATCATATACACGCACACTCTCACACACACACACACACACACACACACACACAGATATATATATATATATATATATATATATATATATATATATATAGAGAGAGAGAGAGAGAGAGAGAAAGCTGTATTAACGTCTACTAGAGGCCGAACTCGACCTATGAGACAAATCAATGTACAACTGTCAATGTCCTCTGGATGTCCAAAAAAAAGAGGACAAAATGAACATGAAATAAACTATGAAAGTACTCAGCTACTTGGGGGGGGGGGGGGGCGGGGGGGGGATGAATGGAGCACTATTGCTACAGGCTCAGTATGCAACCTATATGTGTAGGGTATACAAGAATGCAATGTAGATCTATCTAGCTCCAACCAATACCATAATGGGGGTGTAATATGTGAGACATAGGCGATGGCGAGGCAAAAACCCCTCGGAGCATGAGAGTGAGTGACGCACACACACACACACATACATACAGCATTCATTCATACATACATGTGTGTGTGTGTGTGTGCGCGTGCGCGCACGTGCGCTCACATATAGCATGTATAAAAGACATCCTTTTAATTACCCTTGTTGTTCAAGTGATATGGGGGTCTTCTCAGAACCAGGGAATATCCAAGGGACATAGATAACAAGTGATACATTTTACCTTTCATGTTCTGCAGAGAATTCAATTTGTCGTTTTCCACATCTTGCCTGACCCCAAAAGGAAAGAGAAAAAATCAGGAAAAGCGAAGATATGTAATGGCCTTTTCCTATTCCTTTTTTCTTTTTTTAAAACCCCTTTCTAGAAGTACAAAAATTACATCTGCTTCAATGGAAAAACATACCAAAATGCATGACTATGATAGAACTTACACCCCAAGTAAAGACATTTTTTTCAAGCACACTGCTGCCACACTGCAAACAAAACGGCTTTCTTTTACTCACCCAGCAGGATTGGTATTGGAGATGGTTCCTCTTGCAAAAACAGGGGGTTCCTGGAAGTATTTATCAAAATCTCAGAGGCAGGCCTATAAAATAATATCGAGTAAATAGACTCGAAAGAATATAAAAACTCTTCTTGGAATTTTGTTAGCCGACACAAACTATCATCACCTCAGAAACTTCACTACATAGTTAAGAAGTAAAATTAGGATCTCACAAGGGAAGAATAGCAAATCCAAGCCCTCTATCTGATGCAAGCTAGCTGCCAACACCCACCACCATGTCTTCACGTGACTCTGAAATCCAGCAGTGCTTGCCTTGTCCCCTCTGGACCTCTTCACCTCCCCCTCTGCCCTGCTTTCTTCTTCTCCGACAACATCTGTGTGAGTGATCTGGCAGCACCCACATGGCATTGTCTGCTGTCCTCCTTCACGAACCCTGAAGCTCGGCATTGTGGCCCCTTCTGCCTAGCCAATCGCCCAAAAACAAAAAGCCATTTGCAATGGCTCCCCTCTTTTTACCTCCAGCTGGCCTCCTCCCCCTCCCTCCCTTGTTTTCTCGATCCCCCCACTTCTTGCACAGGTTTTCCTCTCTCCACTTCTCTTTCTGCTATTCTGTTAAAATATGAAGCATAGACCTTAAGGCTCCCTCTGTCAATAGGTCTCCTGGCTGAGTCAAGCTGCAAGCATGCGCCTACCTTTTCTTTAAGTGTCAACTGACTTGAGTACACCGCATGTTATTCCTCCCACTTTACTAACTCTGCTTTCTTTCACTTTGAGATGAATAGTAAATCTCAAATAGATGGATTCACTTATGGACTGCTAGTTTTGAAACCCTTTCAAACATGCCTGGCTCTATTACCACACATAGGAATAGCACAGAGTTGCATGACAAAAAAATGCATTACTTGGAAGAGCAAAAACTGAAGTGATGTAAGCAAAGGGCTGATTTCACCTTCAGTAGGAAACCTTAACCTCTTATGACAAGGTGGCTTTGCCCCACAGCCTACAGGTTCTACTGTTCAAGGGGTGAGCTTGACCTCTGACTGCTTGCTTGAGGGCAACCCTTGCCTCTACCATTGCTTACATCACATAGTTCCACATGGATCGGTCATGCAGCATGCAGACTAGACACAATGTTATAGCAAAGTATTGGAGGTGACGATACCCCATGCCGACTCCACACTTGACCTGTACAGTAGAAACATAGAGCTCTATCCAACAGTGACAGTCACATGATACAATTGCAACTAGAGGCAATTTGTCACACCTGACACCTGAAGCCAAAGACACCTACAGTAGGTGTGCCAACTAAGGTTGATTCAGACACTACAGCTTTCTTTACTGACTGTTTGAAGCTAGGCCACAAGTTACTTTTTCCCCCTATAAAGGGAAGCTTCTATAAGTAGAACCTTAACATACAAAGACAGAATCCTTTATAAGGGAGTGTCAGATGGCCAAGACAAACCACCAGCGCAAAGACTGCCCACACACACGCTAGGGAGGGGCTGGCATCCACTCCCCTATAGCCATCCCTCCTACGCAGGAACCAAAAGCTTTGGGCTGGCAAGGGGCCTAGACTTCCCATTAGTCATTCGAGCCATATGCGAGGAAACTTGCACGTGCGGTTCCATGGGGGGGAAAGCGCTTCCGGGGGAAGGGGAGCGAATTACTTTAACCCTACCCTAACCACACATGTTGGCCTGCATGTCAATTAATGCAGCCCATCGACCCAGCAATACCCCCGACCATATGCGAAGGTCCAAGTCTCGAAGTTCAAACACCTCAAATAAGGAGGAATCTCATTGGTATACAAGGTAGCCTTTTTTTGTTCTATTTGAAGGCTAATCAGCTATGTTTCCATGGCCCTCTATTTTCACATAGACAACACGCATGCAGCCATCTTGCATGAATAAGATATAGCAAATCATGTTAATGCTAGATGTAAAATTATAAAACTAAATGTATTTCGACGACTTATGTGAGTCTAAAACTGTGCAACAAAAGATTTGTAGGAGGTACCTCATCCTCTTCAAGATCAAGTGAAATTATACAACTAAACGTGTTTAGATTACTATCCTATTGTAACTGCTACACTGTGCAATAAAAGAACTGTGGGAGGTACCTCATACTCCTCGAAGTCATAGCCCTCAATCGTAACAATGGTTGGAGTCACATTTGGTGGAGACCGCAGTAAGTTTTGTGCTTCTTCCCAATTCATCTTGAACTTAACACTCTCTGCATCAAAACGTAGCCTTTTGTTCTTCAGACTGATCTCCTTAGCTTTTCTTTTGTCACTCATAAGCAAAAAATCGAAGGGAGAGCCTTCTCTTGGTTTGGACTCTGACATCCCTGTTTTTTGCAATCCATAGCCAGTGCCCCCCACCCGCATATTGAACTGTCCAGAGTTCTTGTTAATTTGAGCCTTACTGGAGCTTTTCACTGACTGTGACAAAAGACCCGTAAGACTAGCAACTGTGGAAAATTTGTCCATGCAGCCCGAGGAGATCAAGCTCGGAGACGCAGTTGAGGTGGAGCCCACCATGGTGGGTTTCTGAGTCTCCTGAAAAACCAATGCGTGGGGATTCTTGTAAGTAAGAACCATACAACTGAATCATGGGGATCTTGTCCACTATGCAGACAAATCAGTCAGGAAAACAAGCATGTAAGGAACCAATGGAAACCCTTGTAAGGCCCTAAATAGCATGACTTATAGCTGGAAATGATGCATTAGTGGTGCTTTGAGATGATCAATTTTACAACCTCTGCACTTATGGTGTTCGGTGCTCTCCTATAGCCCAGCACAAGCTTCCCTTCAGGATCCAGTCTGCTAAAGATCACTGCATGGATGTACACACCCAATTCTTGATCAGGAGTTAATGCACATGGTGGATATCAAAAGGCACAATTGCGCTGTAAAGACATGGTCATATGAAAATTCTTGTCATGAATTTCAAGTGTGAATCAATTTAGAAATTCGATAACCATATACCTGTGTCCCCAGCTTGCAGATGCATTGACTGGATGCAAGGTGTGATTCCCTCTAGAACATACATTCGGCTGTTATTATTGGGCCAGAAGCGGAACTGGAACACCCACTCTTTCCCAGAAACATCTTGGACATTCAAAGGCAAGCCTTCTGCTTGCGAGATGGGTGGGAAATAGGCCTGTTACAAGATGTATGGAAAATTTTTATAAAAAGTGATTGGTTTCAGGGAACTTTGACGAGTGTGTCAACTGGCATCTCAAAAATTAAAAGCACCTACTTCTGCACAAGCCTTGGGCAGCACAAGCCGTCCGATTCGGCCTGCATCGCTTGCACTCAATATTTTTTCAAACAGTGGCGTGATGGTGGAGTTTGAGCTGTTTTTCTTGTTAAACAATACAACTCATGAACCTGCAAGACTACTCAAGCAGAAAGCTTGCCTCTTTTACAAAACGTCCAAGCAAGAGATGCAGCATCGACTCAAAACAAAGAAACCCAAGAATTTTTCACCAAAAACTATGGAAGAAGAATCATTTCCAGGACTAAAACCACCTAAATGACTAGTAAATAACCAAGACTAATTCTTAGAAAGGCAAGGAAATGCAAAAAGGTCAGTCGGATACTCTTTAGTTGTCAACAACTGGAGCTCTTGATCAGTTATTCGTGGCCAATAGCGCGGCAGCAGTTGGTTTTTGCCTCTGCCCTCGCCTGGTGGTCGTGCAACTCGTATCAGTGCCTGAGAAGACGTCTCTTTAGGAGTCTCCACGTTCTTCACTTGATAATTTTGAGGCTTTTGAAAGAGCCATGGCCTTTGCCGATGGCATGTTGCAGCATTAAACCCGGGGGTCCTTATCTCATTAACATGAGAACCAAGGGTCCCAGAGAAACCAGCAGAGTTATTCAATCCAGCAAGAGCACCAAAATCATTAACAGCACCTTCGCTACAGTATAACCCAGACAGCATGGGCGATCCGGCACTAATAGAGGGTGGTATTTCCTTCACATCAACTTCGATACCTGTACTATTTGATAGAGCACATGATTGCCTACTAACTAGCAAGTCACTACATCTATCTGTCTGTATAGCAATGCATCCTTCTTCTAGACTTCCCTCCTGTGCAAGGAAAGCATCCTGTGCCAAGTGTTCATCTTTTGATCTCGCTGCATCGTATAGCTCCAGATACATGGGCTCATTGTGTGCTGCCAATCCAGAGCCCTTGCTGTCAGCTTCAGTATTTTCCATGAAATGAATGTCTTCCTCCCAAAAGGTTTCTCTCCCCTGCAATCCACCCAGCAACGTCTTTCAGCCCATAATCGACTTACCAGGAGCTTTTAGTAAAAAGCATTCCATCACACTTCAAATGGTTTATAAAACAAAGAAACATCTGCAGAATTGGGCAACCTTGTCCAAAAACAATTATCTTTGAAAATTCTACCTTCCACGGAGGCTTTTACTTGCAGCATCCATATCACGTACATCACTCCCTAACATTAAGATGGATGCGTCATACTAGGAGCATGGTATTAAGATTTGGCAAAGGAATATGCCCATGCTATGAGCAAATATGTCACGCGGGAAAAGCATGACATTGGGACTCCACACGTAATCAAGCCCAGAAAACCCCTGCTGTGAGGCAGACCCCAGGTGGGGAAGAAAACCCTAGTAGTGGCAGAGTCTGGTAATGCTCTCTGAGCTTCAATGCCCCCTCCAATAACAGAAGTAAGCATGCTTACGTGCATGCGAGCGGAGTGTGCATGCCTAGAGTGCCCCATGCTGATGCAATAGATAAACGATAAAAACTAAAAGAATCATTGCAGTTTCTACACGGAGTTTTTGGCGGTGAAATATGTATTGTGAAGACATGAAACCACGCCATGTCGAACGCATAGACCGAGCCTTGAATGGTGAGAGACAATGAGTCACAATTAGTGACTAATATCTCTTAATCTCCCTAACCTATGCCTTAATCATTGATTATTAGTAAAGGGATGACTTGCAAGAACACAACCTGTCGCAAGGGTTACTATGAAAGGACATGTCTCATCCAAGAGACACATTTGTCCATTTTTAAAAGATATAACTATTTGTTTAAGAGCCACAACCCTACACTCAGGATGTGCTTGTACAATTGTACCGTTTCAGACCCTACTTCAGAAGAACTTGTTACTCCTTTCCGCTCTATGTGTCTATAAATCAGTATTAAGTCTTCAATCATACTTAATTAGCTTAATAGATTACAATGGTATCAGAGCAAATTAATTTCCGCCTTGCGTGACACCCCCAGCCTGATTTTTCAGCCTTAGAGCAAGGAAAACCCTAAAATCAGCTTTAGTTTGCATTGCACGGAAAAAGGAAACCTAATTTTTCTCCCTTTACCCTCAACAACCTAAGCCCTCTCCTCACATCAAAAAAAAAGAGCAAAATGGAGAGTTGGGACAAGTAACCTCTTGGTGCTAAGGTGTTAAATTACATGTTGACTGTAGAGAGACGCTAAGCTAAGGTGGATGGAAGATACCCATGGAGAAAGAAAGAAAGAAAGAAAGAAAAGAAAAGAAAGAAAGATTAAGCATCTACTAAGGACCCAACGGGGCCTGTGAGACCAAAGTGATACAATAATGTCCATGGCATATCTCATCATGGAATGAAAAATAAAATAGAAACAAAGCAAAACTCTCTCATTGGAGTGATACAAAACTGTCCATGGAAATCTCATCATGGAATACCACGAACATGAAACATGAGAGGAGCATCAGCCCCCAATGGATGGTATACCAGAGCTAATGAGTATAGCCTCTGTCACCAACCTGGACATTTCCCAGTATGAAAGGGATCTGGTGAACTCCAGGATGTCTAAATATTTGGAAAGTACAAGCTTTGGGAATGGGGGATTATCCTAGAATACAAAGAACCACACTCCTAAAATTTAGGAGAGTTGCTATTTTTGGCCCGACTTCGATGGAAATTCTGTTCGCGTCATTACATCTGGAATTGAGTAGATACCAAGAGTTGGCAAAGTGCCTATGATAGAATGTCTACCAGTTGGGATATTTTTAGAGATAAAGTTTATGGAAGGACCCATCTCTTAGATTGGGACATGTGGCAAGAAAGTGAACCAAAGTGAGACAAGTGGCCTCACACTTGTTAGAAAGTGGATCAAAGTGAGACAAGTGGCCTCACACTTGTCACTTCAGCTATTGTGTGGCTCTCCACTTGTCATTGTAGCCTTCTCTTACCATTTTAGCTCATGGGAGGCCCAAATCTATAAATTGGAGCCCTCTCTCTTCATTAATGGAGGCTCTGTTGCTGCACACTAGCCTCTACCACCGTTACAGGCTAACCTAATGATGGCTACTCTCTTTCTCTCTCTCTTGAAGGCTGCCCATGAAGAATACTGGCTGTTGGGGATTGTTTTGGAGGCTTCCATCGCGAAGAAATACTGAAGGCAAGGGTATTTAATCATTTATTATGATTTCTAGCCATTGTACTTGTTGTACCAGTCCATGTACCAGCTTTTGTACTTGTTGTACCACCCATTGTACTGGATGTACCAACTTCTGTATTTGTTGTACCAACCACTGTACCTGTTGTACTAGTCACTGTACATGCTGTACCAACATTTGTACTTGCTGTACCGACTGTACCAGCCACCGTACCAACTGTATCAACCATTGTACCTACTGTACCAGCCACTATACCGACTGTACCAGCCATTGTACCTGCTGTACCAGCTGAATGGAGAGTTGTACTTGTACCAACTCTATTGCATGAAGACCCGTGGTTTTTGGGAAAGAATCAGTACCCACACGGAGGTATATGGATTATGTTGTTGGCTCGGCATTTCTACAGCCTATGTTCCGGCTCAGTTGCCTTGTGTTGGGCTGTGTTATGGCATTTGTATATGGATAATCCGGCATCTCCCGTGGGGAGAGTAAGGCCCTCAAAGCTTGTACATGATATTATTCTCCTTGGATAATAAAATACTCCAAGGGGGGGGGGGGGGGGGGTTCAGCCCATTCCGGCCTCTATGCGGTGTCACACGTGCAAGCTCCATTTTCAGCATTTGTGGATGTTTTGTCCAGCTTTTATGTTTTATGCAAAGTGATGATGGATATGTGTTAAGGCTGTGGCCATGTTTAAGTGTTTTAATATGCATTGATGGTATCAACAAGTGTGTCAAAGACCCTAGATCCCTAGGCACCCGCCACGAGTTACAACCTCCCTCAGCTACATCACGTGGAAAGGTAGCTCAATAGCGATCGACCATGTCTTGGATCTAGTGCTGATGAGAGGATTGTGGCCGACGTCTGAGGGGCCAGGGGCGTCAAGGAATGTGGAGGCCCGGTCCGAGGTAACTCTTGTCGCGTGAGGTGGGTCCAAAGCAGCCCGAGGTGGATTCACAGGATCCATTGTATGGGTGTCCTCCTCCTGGGTCTTGGTACCCGAGGCTTGCCCTAGAGTCCTCAAGACCACTAGCACTCGAGGGCCACCCTAAAGTATGGTATGTCTGCATGACCGATGCGATGGAGGTATGTGACTGTCTAGAAGAGTGCATCCAGTACCATCTCGGCTACAAAAAACTCTGGCTGGATAATCTGGTGTGGGACTAATGGATTGCTCTGGATCATAAGGAAGAACATCATGACCTAGGGCCTCTCACTACCAATCCTCATTAGATAAATCTGGCCCTAGAAAAATTATCCATACATCAAAGCTCGTGTGCCAAGGGTGTCAAAAAGCCAACCCTTCCTCCGGGGCTCCTGGAAATGTGCGTGGAAGCACTACCGCTCAAGGAAGCTCAAGGCTGGATATCCCTGTGTCACTCTAGCATGTGTTGCGAGAAGCATGGTGAAGCATGGGTCACTGAAAGTGACACCAAGGATCACCTCTATACGTGAAGCTCGCTAGATGTGAAGGGGCGAGAGGAATTGAAGACCATTACCAAGGTTAACAATGAGGTCCCGCTGAGTGCAAAAATCCTATAAGTCATCCAAATGTCTCTGAAGCTCCATCTGCATAAAGTAGTAGGCGGATCAATATGCCTGCCAGTATGGAACCAGTCCCGCCTAATCTGTCAATATGAAACTCAACATCTCATCAATGTAGAAGCCAAAAAGAGTGGGTGATAGAGGAGAGCCATATTTCACCCCAATAGTGATGGCAATCTCTTGCGATGTACCTGTTAGCAGTCATCTCCTATCTGTACCATATTACACTATAGGGAGGGAGGGCCAGTGTTGTGGGCGTGTCCGCCCGGTGTGAGTGTTTCTCCATTTTTTTCCATTGTCCATATTTTTCCCAGTTTTTTCCAGTCGTTGGGGTGTTGTCTTTTCCTTGTCGGCCTATAGGTTTGGCTGCTCAGGTGGGGCCCACTATTTTTTCTGCAGGCCAACTTGCTATGTCGCTGGCCGACTTGCTTTTTATGCTGAACAACTGGATTTTATCCCAGTCATGGGCTTTCTTGGGGCTGTCGGCTTGTTTTGCAATGGCCAACCAACAGCCCCAACCCATATATATTGTGGGCCTTGCCTCCCACTCAGTTTGTATTAGATATTGTGTATATAGTAGAGTTTATACAACACTTCTGTCTCCAGCATTTCTATGTTTCTGTTCTCTCAGTTGTTTGTCTCATTTCCGGTGCTCATTCCGACATGGTATCAGAGCCCAAGGTGGCTTGAAGCTTTGGAGACGGTGAGAGCATTCGGGACTGCTGCGTTTGGTGCTGATTGGAGTATTTTTGGGCTGTACAGGACATGGAGAAGAAGGTAGAAGGCGGCATCATTGCCAGACAGCCACCTTGCATTTAAGTGCAGCCTCCTCGTTCATTTTTTTTCCCACTCACCCTCCCTTCACAAGACCACGTGATTTGCTCAAGATGGCAGATTTGCTCGAGATGGCAGAGAAACATGTGAAGAACCCCACCCTCCCGACGTTCCCGGTGGACTCACAATTGGACGGGAACAACTATGGCATCTAGAAGGTAATGATGGAGTTTGTCTTGGAGTCTTATGATTTGGCTGATTTCATCATGTTTGGAGTTCCAAGCATAGTTGCATCCAAACTACGTTTGCATGTAATCCAAACGGTCCAAACATTTGAAACGTTCACTAACGTTTGGAAACGTAGTGAACGTGCACTTTTGATTTTTAGGTTAAAAAAACTAACGCAAGTCAACGTCGTTTTTTTTTCCGCTTTTCCTTACGTGCATGTGGCAGCCTCTGTGCGGCGCTCAAGTCTTCTCCTGCGGGCGTCTCTATGCGGCGCTCAACTCTCTCTCTCTCTCTCTCTCTCTCTCTCTCTCTCTCTCTCTCCCCCTCCCCCCGCATATACTCGTAGCATTAGCTTCCCACTCTCCCTAGTTGCTGCTTCCGGATGCTCCCTGTTGATGTATTGCAGGGCTAGATACTTACCTTCCGTTCTTTCTTTTCTTTTCTAGAGAGTGTATCAGATGTCACATGGTTGTAACTTTGGTCACATAGGTCACTTTGGCCTTTTGAAGACATTAATATAACATTTCATTTCTCCCTCCCGCAAAATTGAAGCTAAAGGTTGTATGGTATTAGTAAGTGCTTTAATGTTCATTGATGAATCTTCAAACTTCATATTTCAAAATTTTATAAGTAAACTATAAATTTTGTGTGTGTGTGTGTGTATATATATATATATATATCGAGGGCAGCGTTCACTATGTTTGGAATCTATTCAGCACGTTTTCCAAACGTATCGTTTACTACGTTTGGAACCACCTTGGTTCCAAGGCCAGAGTTGGACGTGGAGGAACTTTCACTATCCACTAACAAAGAGCGGGAGGCCTAGGCACAATTGTGCGATCGTGTCAATGCCCATGTTCGTTCTTTCATCTTCCTCAATTGCACATCCCAAGTAATCAACCATATCAAACACATGACGCTGGCTCGAGGGATTTGGCAGCACTTGGCCTCTTTGTACAAGAGAATTTCCTTGGAAATGCAAATGTGAGTGAATCCTACAAAGTCTTCGACGATGCGAGAGCACATCAACAAACTCCAAGCTCTTCAGCAAGAGGTTCTTCAAGCTGGGAAGGAGATATCATCAGAGGACATGGCCATCACCTTGTTTTCTCATCTATCCCCTGAGTACTCAGCTTTCTATTCTTCTTTGATCACAAGTGGGAGGCTCCGCACCATTACATGGGAGGAGCTTGTGCCAATGGTTTTGGACCAGGAAGAGCGGTTTCTGAACCCTCCACAAGGCAGAGGTTTCGAGGCTTTGACTAGTCAATGGTCAAAATAGGCTCATTTTTCACTGGATCATAGGGCATCAAGGCTACAGCATTTGAAACAGGCTTTGAATGGCTTGCAAATTGCTTCACCAAGTATTTTACATATTCATCAGATAGAGGCCTGCACTTGTATTGCAATGGTGCAAGATTGCAGTTTTCCACTGGAATCAAAGCAGTGAAATGAACACCAAACTTAAAATAATGCTCAACACTCACATAACCATCAAGGCCGCTCTTTGCGTTCTTTGCAATCTGACTATCTAGCTCTTTCTCAACAGGCTATATAATAGAATTGAGTAGAGCATTTGAGGCAGCATCAACAAAACAATTTGAAGTGCGCAACAACAACAACAAGAAGCACAAAGGGAAGTCTTCACGGTCGAAGTCTTCTAAGAAGAAGCCTCTCATCACTTGGTCCCTTCACTAGTCTTGATCAGTGTTTCACACACTGAGCAGAACCAAGGTGTGAACGGGAATTTTCCACAGAAGAAAGCTACAACATTTTACTAGCATGGTTTGGACCGAAAGAAGGCCATACAGCATGAGTAGCATGGATTTAATTCATCAAATTGACTTATATTTTTTTTAAGTCGGTGTGTTCACGTATCATTAATGATGGGCAAGACATTATTGTTTTTGGGCTTGGACAGGTGGACAAAAGGAGGCATCTAGATGAACCTTGGACATCAAGCCAAGAAAAGCATAAAAGCTGATATATTTGGACAAGTTCAGTTATTTTTGGGCTAAAACTTGGAGTACAAACCAAGAAAAGCTAAAAAGTTGATATTTTTGGGCAAGCTCAGCTATTTTGGGCAAAAGAGAAAAGTGTTGCAAATATAACAGCTTGACTCTATTAAAGAAGGGCTTGGGGCTGATTTGAGGGGGGGGGGGGGGGGGCGCATCACTCTGGAGCTCTCTCTCTCTCCTCAGCTGGCCAATTGCAAATTCTCTCTCCTCCGTTGGCCGATCGCAAATTTTCTCTCTCCTTTCTCTGGCCGTACAGCCGATTTCTGGGCTGCTTTCAGCTGGTCGACTCCTCCTAGGCCAGCCATAGAGCTGGTCGACTTCTTCCAGGGCAGCCAGATGGTTGGTCGATTCCTCCCAAAGCCTGTCACGGCTGGTTGACCTGTTTTTGGAGCTATTTAAGGACTGTTTGAGGGGCTGATCTGAGAACTCCTCTGGGGCTGATTTATGGCTCAGATTCGGGGCTGATTTGGCACGGAATTCAGGGCTGTTTTGGGCTCCGTACCGGTCTGTTTTTGTTAGCAGTCATCTCCTGTCTGTATATTTACACTAGGGCCTTTGTTGTGGGTGTGCCCGCCCGATTTAGGTGTTTTCTCATTTTTCCCCACTCTCCATATTTTTCCCTATTTTTACCAGGTGTGGGAGGCTGTCATGTGGCTCTTGGACTGATCTAGGTGATGGCCGACTGGTCCTGCTCCTCCTCGTCTCTCTCTGTAGCCGACTGACAGGAGCTGGCTGACTGGGATTTCTGCAGGTCGGGTGTCTTTTACATGCTGTGGGCTGTCCTTGCTACTGGCCGACTGGATCATAGGGGCCATATAAAATGGCCCCTTGCCCCCACACATCATGTATTCAGTTACCGGGATTTTCTTGTTTATATATAGCAGAGTTACACGCCTCCCTCTCTCCTCTATTATTGTGTTTTTCTGCAGTACACTTGCTCTTAAGTTTTTAGATTTTGTCTTCATCTCCGCTGCATATTCTCACATGGTATCAGAGCTCTAGGCTCTTGATAGATCTTGGGAACTGTGTGAGCAAGAGGGGGGCTGTTTAGCTGCTGATTGGTGGACTGTTTTGGACTGTTCGGGAAGAGGAGAAGCAAGAGGAAGGCAGGCTGAATTGCTGGACAGCCACTTGCAGGTTTAAGTTCTTCTTTTTTCCCACCCACCCACCCTTTTCAGTTACATGATACATCCCCGCAATGGCAAATTTACTTGAGATGGCTGAGAAGCATGTGAAGATCCCGACACTCCCCACGTTCCCAGTGGACCATCAGTTGGACGAGAACAACTACGGCATATGGAAAGTAATGATGGAATCTATTTTGGAGTCTCACGACCTTGCTGATTTCATTGTTGTTGGGGTTCCACGGCCGGAGTTAGAGGAAGGGGAGTTACCCTCGATTCGGAAGGAATGCGAGGCACAGGCACAATTATGGGATCGTGTCAATGCCAGGGTCCATTCTTTCATTTTCCTCAATTGCACACCGCAGGTAATCAATCATATCAAGCATATGACACTGGCCAAAGGTATATGGCAACATTTGGCCTCTCTCTATAACGGGGTATCGCCCATGAAGAGGATTTCCTTGGAAGTACCGATGCGGGTGATGAATCCTGCAAAGTCATCGGCGATGCGGGAGCACATTAACAAGCTGCAGGCTCTTCAACAGGAAGTTCTTCAGGCTGGGAAAGAGATATCATCGGAGGATATGGCCATCACGTTGCTGTCGCATTTGCCCTCTCGGTACTCAGCTTTCTACTCTTCTTTGATTACCAGTGGGAGGCTCAGCACCATCACATGGGAGGAGCTTGTGCCCATGGTCTTGGACCAGGAGGAAAGATTCACGAACCCTCCACAGGGCGGAGGTTCGGAGGCCTTAACTGGCCAACGGTCTAAAGGCCGGAATAACAACAAAAAGAGCAAAGGAAAGGCTTCATCGGAGAAGTCTTCTGAGAAGAAGCCTAACGCAGACCGAGAAAAACTGAAGGCCGAGAGGACCTGCAATGATTGTGGCAAGAAAGGCCACTATCGGAGGAAGTGTCCTAAGCGGACTGTGAAGAGTGCTGATTCTTCAGCTTCAGCTGCAAAGACTCCAGACTTTGTGCACTTAGAGATGATGGACTCAGATGCTTCATCTTCTTCGAGGGAGGAGGCAGTTGGCTTCACCGCAAAGGATACTCAGGAGTGGATTCTCGACAGCGGTGCTTCCAGGCACATGACTCCTTCCCGTGACTTCTTTTTTGATCTGAAACGGCAGTCAGGTCGCATTTTCATTGGCGACAATTCCACAATTCCGATACACAGTGAGGGCCGGATGAAGATTATTCCCGACGGCAAGGGGAGTAAGCATTCTTCGTACATGAGGTATGCAAGACTGGCTTCCGGGTGGAATTTAAGGAGCATTCAGTTGCTCTACGGAACCACGAGACTGGCCAGGTTGTTTGGGAAGGCGGCGTGGAGAATGGTATCTACAAACTCTCTGCACTCTCCTCTTTGACAAGTTCTCATGTTGGTGACTTGTGGCACTTTCAGTTTGGCCACTTAAATGTGGATGCGCTGCGGCGAGCTTTCCGGGACCACATGGTGGTTGGCTTGCCAAATGTTGGCAACAGGCAAGGACGTTGCAGTTCTTGCATACGTGGTAAGTAGCACAGGGAATCCTTTCCGAAGCAAGCTTCCAAGCGGGCTTCGACACCGTTGGAGTTGGTTCACACTGACTTGTGCGGACCTATGTAGACACCATCCTTGGGAAGATCTCTATATTTCATGCTGCTGCTTGACGATTGTTCCAGATTCACATGGGTCTATTTCCTTTCTCAGAAGGACCAAGCCTTTGCTCGGTTCAAGGAGTGGCATGTGATGGTGGAGAAAGAGTCTGGATTGTAGGTAAAGACTCTCCGGGCTGACAAAGGAGATGAATTCTCTTCAAATGCTTTCGTGAGATTTTGTGCAGATCATGGCATCAAGAGGGAACTAGCCAATACAATTTCGCCATCAGAGAATGGAGTGGTAGAACGCAAGAACAGGACTGTGGTGGAGATGGCGAGGACGATGCTGGAGCATCATGATCTTCCTCGTCCACTTTGGGAAGAGGCTGTGGCTACGGCTGTCCATATCCTCAACCGATCTCCGACGACTTCAACTCCCTTTGAGGCATACTTTGTGGTAGGAAACTTGATGTCTCCCATTTCCGTGTGTTTGGGAGCGATGTGTATGTACACATTCCGAAGAAGCAGAGGGGGAAGCTCGACTCCAAGTCCCAAAAGCTTATATTTGTGGGATATAACTCTCTTTCCAAGGGATACAGGTTGTTTGATCCAGAGAGGAATGAGATTGTTGTCAGCAAGGATGTGGTCTTTGATGAGCATGTTCCGGTCTCCACTGTTGATGAGCCGCCACTTCTTGGAGACCCAGAGGATTCTGATGATGATTCCCAGTCTATCGTTCCAGCTGGACAACCACAGTCAGTTCAAGAGGTTGAGCCCATAACTGGAGTTGAGCCCCCGCAAAAGCAGGAGGCTCCGCGTTCTGTTCAAGTACCCAGGTGGTTAGTGGACACCCTTCGGGAGTCAGGTGCCACGGAGCTTCCCTCCGAATGAACCACAAAGGACGGACCTCGAAGATCGCACAGAGTCCGTGACAAAAGTCATTCAGCGGAGCTTTTACAGATAAACTATGCTTTGATGTCTCGTATCATGCGGGACAGAGAGCCCACTTCCGTCAAGGAATCCTTTGAACAGGATACTTGGAGGAAAGCCATGCAGGTGAAACTGGATGCCATCGAGAAGAACAACACTTGGGAGTTGGTACCAAGGTCGTCAAAACGGTCAGTCATTGGTGTCAAATGGATCTTTAAGACCAAATATGCGTTAGATGGGTCGGTGGACAAACACAAAGCCAGACTCGTGGCTAAGGGTTATGCACAACGGCCAAGCATCGACTATGAGGATACCTTTGCACCAACGGCGAGGATGACCACGATTCGGACCGTTCTTGCCCTTGCTTCTTCTCAGGGGTGGCATGTGTATCAGATGGATGTCAAATCTATGTTCCTTAATGGTGACCTGCAAGAGGAGGTGTATGTTGAGCAGCCTCCAGGCTTTGTGGTTCCAGGATCAGAAGGGATGGTTTACAGGTTAAGGAAGGCCTTGTATGGTCTTTAACAGGCTCCCAGGGCTTGGAATCAGAAGATTGATTCTTTCTTTCTCCGGACTGGATTTCAAAGATCGGTTGCACATCCCAACCTGTATCTCTTTCGGGAACGCGGCATGGTTACGTTAATCATCCTTTATGTGGATGATCTCATTCTCACCGGCGGTCATATGGAGCACATTGGAGTGACGAAGGCTACCTTGTCAAAGGAGTTCGAGATGACCGACTTAGACTTACTCCACTTCTTCTTGGGATTGGAGATCTGCAGACCCAGAGGGGGTTTTTTGTCTCTCAGCAACGGTATGTTCATGAGTTGCTTGAGGCCTTTGGGATGGAGCACTGCAAGCCTATTACGTCACCGATGGACCCAATCTGCAAGTCGAGTGTCTTTTACATGCTGTCGATTGTCCTTGCTACTGGCCGACTGGATCATAGGGGCCATATAAAATGGCCCCTTGCCCCCACACATCATGTATTCAGTTACAGGGATTTTCTTGTGTACGTGAACTCATGGAAGGGCAGTTGCCCTGGTGAGTGAAGCCTCGTGGAAGGGGAAACCCTGGCGTGCATGTTCATTCATGGAAGGGTAGTAACCCTGGTGAGTGAATTCTTTCTGTGAACTCATGGAAGAGTCGAAACCCCGGTGAGTGATGACGTGAACTCATGGAAGGGCAATTGCCCTGGTGAGCGAAGCCTCATGGAAGGGGAAGTCCTGGCGAGCATGTTCAGTCATGGAAGGGTGGTAACCCTGGTGAGTGTCGCATGAACTCATGGAAGGGCTGTCATGTGCAAGAAATGCCATGACCATTCTTAGAGGCTAATCCAGAAGGGGCAGCCAAGAAAAACAGATAAAGGCTAGGACATGGAGCACAATGTGCAGTGGGGACTTGGAGATGACCTAAAGATGCTGTCGGCTGAGTACAAGAGCTGTCGGCTGAGGCGGCTACAGGTGCATCTTCATTTAGCGATTAGGTATCCAATCGGCTGGCTGACTGCTGGTCGGCCAGTTCCCCAAGGAGTCCAAAGGCCTATAAATAGGCAAAGATGCTCATCATTGTAGTCATTCAATTCTTTATGAGTTGGATCCTTAGGGTCCTTAGAGTAGGGCAGATTTTGGTGATGTTCACCCTTTTTACAAGGCAACCTAGGGCTGTGGACTGAGTACCGTTTTGTACCATATGAAATATACTAAATTTCCAGCATATCTCTCTCTCTACTCTCTCTTCATGACTGCGTTTTGCATCAGCATGTTTCCAATAGTGTTTAGGGTTGAAAGAAGACCCCCAGAGCTTCCGCGTGTTACAAGGGCAGTTGCCCTGGTGAGTGAAGCCTCGTGGAAGGGGAAACCCTGGCGAGCATGTATGGTTTCATGGAAGGGTTGTTGTCCTAGTTAACCATATGGCTTGGGCATGCGTATGGATCATAGGGGTATCTAGACTTGGGGCTTTAATGCCGAAGTTATGAAATATCATGGACTAGCAGTGCATTTGCTATACTTAAAGGAGATCTCAGTGGTATCAGGTTTATACAATTGCGGGCAATTGCTTTATTAGACAGAGGGATGTCATCATTTGGTCCCTTCACCATCCTTGATCAGTGTTTCACACACTGAGCAGAACCAAGGTGTGATCAGGGATTTCCCACAAAAGAAAGCTACAACATTTGACTGGCATGGTTTTGTTAGAAGTCATCTCCTGTCTTTATCAAACACCAAGGCCTCTAATGTGGGTGTGCCCACCCTTTGTAGGTGTTTTCTCATTTTTCCTTGCTCCCCGTATTTTTTTCCCTATTTTTACCACGTGTGGGAGGCAGTTTTCTGCACCCTGGCTGATCCAGATACTAGCCGACTGCTGGTTAGGAGGTTCTGGATGCTGGCCGATTGCCCCTTCTGGTCCCCGACCTCTCATGCATGCTGGCCGACTGTGTACAGCTGGCCGCTGTGTACAGTTGGCCGACTGGTGGATGAAGCTGGTCGTGGACATGTAGGCCAGGTCGACTGCCTTTTCAATAGGCCGACTACATGTATGGTATATGGCCCCATGGCCCCCACACCATTGTATCTTGTTTTCATTTCGGGATCTTGTGTATAGAGAAGAGTTACACGCCTATCTCTCTCCTTCTCGTCTATGTTGGGGTAAAGGCATTATGCCCACGACGAGAGGCCATTTTGCAAAGCGACGGGAGGCCATTTTGCAAAGCGACGACGAAGGAACGACGACAACAACGTCAACGACAGCGATAATGCCGACAAGTCTCTTTGTCTTCTGGAGGATGGCGAAGTCAGCCCTGCATCATCGGGCTGTCTGCCTCTAGACGGTGGCCTCAGCTTCGTTGCGAACGACCTCGACGTTGCCATATGGAACTCCAAGAAGACTCCCGACAGAAGAAAGAAGGGGAGAAAGGGTCGCCCTCGGAAAGCCAAAGACAAAGCACTGGAATGAGTTTTATCTCTCAGATTTGTCGCCGCCTAAAAGAACTGAAAGCTTTTCTTATCAAAGCAGCAATCCAAAGACTAGGAGTCGAAGTTGTTCGTGACCTGGTGCAAGAGAGCCCATAACCCGACGTCTTCTGCACTAATACAGCAACAGCATCATCAGCACGAAGCAGCAAATTTGACGCCCCCCCCCCTTTTTTTTCTGCAACAGAAATCAGCTGATTTCAAAAATTTGTACAAGGTATTTGCTTCAATTTTTTTTTTTGGATTTGCAATTGAGCAGGTACAATCATCAATTGAGCAGGTACAGGTGCCAAATTGCTCAAATTTTGAGCAAAATTAGAAAAATTGGGTGACATTGGTCACAATCAGGATCAATTTGCCGGAAATTGGATGTCGAAATTTGGGGCTTTTGATGTAATTGTGCAATTGGGCATTCATACATGCTGTATGATGTGAGCAATCTCACATTCAGGTCAAAATTGCAGGAAATTGAAGTGCAGATCAAGGGGCTTTTGTGCCGATTGGGTTGATTTGCATGCAAGCACTCGCATTTGATGCTTTGGGCAACGTGTTGATGCCTGACAAGCACTCAATGTGCCTGTAAATCAAGGGGCTTTTATGTACTGGATGTATATGTGGCCAAGGGAAAGCATTGTGAAGACTTTGGATGCCTTCATGTGCGTTAATGTACCATATATGATCAGAAATTGATCTTAAATCAAGGGGTTTTTCAAGATTTTATGCTTGTTGAGCTTGGCAAAGCAGCAGGCAAGAATTTTATGCCTTGAATCCTCAGAAATCAGCTTGCAGTGAAGGGGCTTTTGCCAAATTTCTGTTCAGGACTGTTGTATGCAGGTCGGGACTGTAAAAGTCTGATTTTCACTCATTTGGACAGCCAGGAGAGCATTTATTGCTGCTGTAATTGCTGGTACAGATTTGGTACAACTTTGTACAAGTTTTGGCATGGCTGCACATTGATTTGAGTGACCAAAAGGCTCAATTTCAGCTGCTGTACTTGCCGGTACAGATTTGGTACATCATTGGTGAGCACTTGGTACTGTTGTACAGTACTTCGGAAGGGGAACAGAGCACATTTAAGGTGCTGTCCTAAATCTGCAGCAACCAGATTTTGGTGATTTCATCACATACAGTGGGAGTAGAGTTGCATTCGTGCTTCCACAGTGGGAGATAAACTTTGGGAGAACAACTGTGAGCACTTTGTGTGCTTTTTTGGTGCAGTGTTTGCACATTTTGCACGGAGTCGGGCATTGACAGGTTGCATATTGCTATGGCAACCACAGGTGAGAGCTCTTCATTGCTTCACATCAAGAAGCTTGAAGGCTCACATAACTATGATATTTGGCAAACCCAATGCTATAATGTGTTGCTCCAGAAGAAGCAGCACAAGCCTATCAAAGAAAGGGGTGTAATGCCCGCTTCTCTTATTGCTGAAGAGTGGGAAGATATGGATGAGCTGGCAAGATCTACTATCATGTTGTCTGTGTCAGACTCTTTACTTTTCAGCATTCGTGAAGAGAAGACAGCTTGGGGAATGTGGCAAAGATTGCAGGACTTGTACGCCTTTAAAGTGCCTCAAGCAAAGTGTATTGGTTGAAAAAACTCATAGGTCTTCAAATGAAGGAAGGGGCGTCTATGGCAGCCCATCTAAATGAGTTTAATGGCATTGTCAGCCAAGTTATAAATCAAAAGTTGGCAATGGACAATGAGTTCAAAGCCACCTTTCTCTTATGCACTTTGCCAGAGAGTTGGGACACATTCAGGACAGCCACTAGCAATTCGAATGCTATGCTGTCATATGCAGATGTTGAGAGTGCTCTTCTTCAAGAAGAGATGAACAGGAAAAACAACTCTGTTGGAAAGTCCAATGCAATGAATGCACGTGGGAGATCCCAGCAAAGGGGTAGAAGCCAAGAATGGGGAAGGAGCAAGTCCCGCTCCAAAAAGGATTTGGAATGCCATTATTGTGGCAAGAAGGGACATATCAAAAAGCAATGCTACAAATGGAAAAATGATCAAAACGAGAAGGGCAAAGGAAAAGACAAAGACAAAGATGAAGCCAAAGATGTAAAGCCAAAGGGCAAAAGTGGAGTCAAGATTGAAGAAGTCAATGTGTCACATGCAGGTGACAGTGAGGATGAGGTCCTATTCACGTCTTCACTTGATGCCCATTCACTACTTGCAGGAGATGGACATGGTATGCACTCGTGGATCATTGATTCAGGTGCCTCCTTTCATGTCACATGTTGCAGAGACTTGTTTGTCAGGTATACTGCTGGCAATGAAGGAGTAGTTTATTTGGGTGACAACCATGCATGCAAGATTCTTGGCAGAGGTGATGTGAGGCTTGTGTTTTCACATGACTCACAGCTTATGCTCCATGATGTCAGGCATGTCCCTGAGATCAAGAAGAACCTGCTTTCTGCTGGACAGCTTGATGATGCTGATTATGTTACCACATTTGGTCGTGGAAAGTGGAAGATTAGTAAGGGCTCACTGGTTGTTGCCAGAGGCTCTAAGGTGGACACTCTTTATTTCATGCATGCAAGTGTTTGTCACCATGCTAATGTAAATGCAACCAAGCTGCCGGAAATCTCTATGTGGCATAGCCGGTTGGGACACATGAGTGTCAAAGGAATGGAGCAATTGTCTCGTTTTGGTTACTTGCCTTCTCTAAAGTTTTCAAGTTTTCAGTTTTGTGAGCATTGTATATATGGCAGGCAACTCCAGTGCCCCCACAAGAAAGCTCTTGGACAGAAAGATGCTCAGTTAGAGCTTGTGCATACAGATGTATGTGAGATGCCTCAGCTTTCTTTGGGAGGGGAAAAATACTTTGTGTCTTTTATTGATGATGCCACACGCAAGGTGTGGGTTTATCCTCTTCATTTGAAGAGTGATACATTCTCAGTGTTTCAGAAGTTTGTTGCTCATGTTGAGAATCAAACTGGCAAAACACTGAAGGCTTTGCGTTCCGACAATGGTGGAGAGTATATATCCAAACAGTTTCAGGACTTTTGTGATGCTGAAGGCATCAAGAGGGAGCTCTCTACTCCTTATGATCCTCCACAAAACGGGACAGCAGAGAGGATGAACAGGACCATTCAGGAGAAGGTCCGTTCTATGTTGTCACATGCTGCGTTACCTCATGGTTTTTGGGCTGAAGCTGTTATGACAGCCGTTCATCTTATAAACAAGTCACCTAACACGAGGCTTGGTGGGAAAGTGCCAGAGGAAGTATGGACAGGGAAGCGTCCGTCATACAAGCACTTGAGAGTGTTTGGCTGCGTTGCGTACGTGCACATACGCAGGGAAATGCGCACCAAACATGATCCTAAGTCTCACAAATGCATATTCCTAGGATATGGTGACAGAGATGAAATGGGGTATAGACTTTGGGATCCAGTGAATAGAAAGATTATACGCAGCAATGATGTCATTTTTGATGAAACATGCATGTATAAGGAGCCTGCAAGGCAACAGGAGCCTGGCAGAGTCATCTTTGATGATGATGGACATCATGGACAACAACCAAGGGCTGTAAATCAGCCATTACAGCAGCAAAACCAGCCCTTAAATGGTGCTGAAAATGGTCCAAATGGACAGCCAGAGATGGCAGAAGATATCCCTTTGGATATACCACAGTTACAGGAAATACCGGGCATGATATTTCAGCCTTATGGCATGCAACAGGAGCCACCAATAGGTGATATGCAGGCTGGACAGCAACCTGCAAATGATGGTCATTGGGTACGGAGGTCCACAAGACCCTCCAGAGCCCCTGACAAGTTTGTTCCAGGGGTTGACTACTCGATGCTCACTGACTGTGGGGAGCCCTCATGTTATAAGGAGGCTTTACAGAGGGCAGACAAGGCTCTTTGGGAGCGTGCCATGAAGTCAGAGATGGATTCTCTGCACAAAAATGGAACATGGAAGTTGGTGCATTTGCCTACAGGCAAGAAGGTTTTGCCATGCAAGTGGGTTTACAAGCTCAAAGTTGCACCGGATGCAAAGCCAAGATACAAAGCTAGGTTAGTGGCTAAGGGCTTCAAGCAGGAATATGGTGTGGACTTTGATGAGATCTTCTCTCCAATGGTCAAAATGACCACACTTAGAGCTGTATTAGCTTTGGTTGCTCATGATGATCTGGACTTGATTCAGATGGATGTGAAGACTGCATTTCTTCACGATGATCTCCATGAGGAGATATATATGCAACAGCCAGAGATGCAGTAAATGGGAAGGAGAAGCTTGTATGCAAGCTGAAAAAGAGTCTTTATGGGGTCAAACAGGCACCAAGAGAATGGTATCATAAATTTGATACATTCATGAAATCTCAGGATTTCAGGAGAAGTGACATAGATCATTTCAGGAGAAGTGACATAGATCATTGCTTATACACCAAGAAAGCTTTGGATTGCAGTCTATTGATCCTCATCTTGTATGTTGATGATATGTTGATTGCCGGGAAATCTCGTAAAGAGATGGATGCCTTGAAGAAGAGGCTGCATCAAACCTTTGATATGAAGGATTTGGGTGATGCAAATCACATTTTGGGTATGCGGATACTTCGGGACAAAAATCAGCATGTGTTGTATTTGTCTCAGAAGGAATACATCGGCAAAGTTTTACAGAGGTTCAATATGGATGGGGGGAAGAAGACTAGTACTCCTTTGCCTCCATATATGAAACTCAGTGCTATGGACAGCCCACAGTCGGATGGAGATAGGGCTGATATGGCCAAGATTCCGTATGCTTCAGCTTGTGGCAGTCTCATGTATGCCATGGTTGCTACTAGGCCGGACATTGCATTTGCAGTGGAAGTGGTTTCTAGATACATGGCCAAACCTGGCAAGAAGCATTGGGAAGCAGTGAAAGGTGTCACGAGATACCTGAAGGGCACATAGGATATGTGCATATGCTTTGGCAAACAGGATGCATTAGTGCATGGTTACACGGATTCGGATTATGCCGGTCATCCAGATAACCGGAAGTCTACTACCGGTTATGTGTTTACATTCACAGGAGGTGCTACGTCATGGATATCCAGGATGCAGAAGTGCACTACCTTATCTACCACAGAGGCTTGCAAGGAGGCATTATGGCTATCTCGGCTAGTGGTTGATTTGGGTTATACAGGGGATATTCCATTGTTGCATTGTGACAGTCAGAGTGCCATCCAGTTGGCAAAGAACCCTGTCTTTCATGCAAAGACGAAGCATGTGGATGTGAAGTATCACTTCATCAGAGAGGTGATAGAGAACAAGCAAATTCAGCTTGTTAAGATTCATACGGATGACAACCCGGCTGATCTGTTGACAAAGAGTTTGCCTCCGGAGCGGTTTGCTCATTGCAGACACTTGATGAGCATTGGATGAGGCCAGTTTCAGCCTTGATATGGCCTTGTATATTATCATGTACATGCTGATTTTTCTTTTCCTTTACTTAAGGACACTTTGCCTTTAAGTGGGAGGTTGTTGGGGTAAAGGCATTATGCCCACCCTTATAGTGTGTACAAGCCCATAAGTTATAGTACATAGTATACTTAGTACTTTTAATGTACTAAGTGCACTATGTGTACTAGTGCAATATACATAGGGGAGTCACACACTCATTCCGATGAGTTGACTTATCCCCACAACTCTCTCTCTCTCTCCCTTCCTCTCTGTGTATGTCTCCCACATGAAAACCTATCCCTAATTCTTTCTCCCATCAGTCTATTTTCTGCACTCTACTTGCTCTTGTGGTCTCAAATTTGGTTGCTCTTGTGGTCTCAAATTTGGTTATCATCTCCGCTGCGTATTTTGACAGGTTTGGCCTGAAAGATGGCCATACAGCATGAGCAACATGGGATTTTATTCATCAAAGTGACTTATAATATTTTTGAGTCGGTGTGTTCACATATCATTAATGATGGGCTGGACATATTATTGTTTTTGGGCTTCGACAAGTCGACAAAAGGAGGCGCCTAGATGAAACTTGGACATCAAGCCAGGAAAAGCATAAAAGCTAATATATTTGGACAAGTTCAGTTATTATTGGGCTAAAACTTGGAGTACAAGCCAAGGAAAGCATAAAGTTGGTATTTTTGGGCTAAAACTTGGGAGTACAAGCCAAGAAAAGCTAAAAAAGTTGATATTTTTGGGCAAGCTCAGCTATTTTGGGCAAAAAGAGAAAAGTGCTGCAAATATAGCAACTCGACTCTATTAAAGCAAGGCTTGAGGCTGATTTGAGGGGGGGTGCATCACTCTGGAGCTCTCTCTCTCTCTCTCTCAGCTGGCTGATTGCAAATTTTCTGCTCTGCTGGCCAACTGCAGATTTTCTCTCTCCTCTCTCTAGTTTTGGGCGTACAGCAGATTTCTGGGCTTCTTTCAGCTGGTCAACTCCTCCTAGGGCAACCATAGAGCTGGTCGACTTCTTCCAGGGCAGCCAGATGAATGGTCGATTCCTCCCAGAGCCTGTCAAGGCTGGTCGACCTGTTTTTGGAGCTGTTTATGGACTGTTTGAGGGCCTGATCTGAGAGCTCCTCTGGGGCTGATTTATGGCTCAGTTTTGGGGCTGATTTGGCACAGAATTCGGGGCTGTTTTGGGCTCTGTACTAGGCTGTTTATGGACAGTTTATGGGCTGATTATGGAACTGTTTTGATACAGTCTACGGAAGGCTTTTGGGTGCTGTGTTTTATCCTGGCTCTGGATAGATATCTAGGCAAGAGATTTGTGCTGATGCTTTGTGGAAAATCCCTTGGTATCTTGTAAAAGCTTCTGAGTGAATAAAGAAGTTCCTGCGGGGGGCCGGCCGTTCCAGCTCAGTGCGGTGTTATCGTATTATTTAAGGTTCTTCCGCTGTGTTGTGATGCTCTGTCTCTAGTATTTGAATTGTTGGTCTATTCTATTGTTGCTCCAGGTCCCCGCCCTGTTTGTGACAAAGCCCGACTCAGAGCATGATGCCTTGAAGTGTAACCATTGTGGCCAAAAGGGTCACTACTAGAGGAAATGTCCTCAACAGAGCACGAGAAAGGTGCAGATTCCTCAACTGCAACCGCGAAGACTCCAGCTTTTGTGCACTTGGAGATTATGGACACCAAGCCTCATCTTCTTCAAGCAGGGAGGCGGTTGATCTCACCGTTGGAGATACTCGGGAGTGGATTCTAGACAATGGTGCTTCTAGGCACACGACTCCTTTTCGAGAGTTGTTACAAGACCTTCAGAGGCAAACAAATCACATCGTTATTGGTAACAAGTCCCCTATCCCGATTCACAGTGACTCGTGAGGGCAGGTTGGAGATCGTTCCCAATGGCGAAGGGGGGAAGCATTCCTCCCGGTTTCTTTATGTCCCATCTCTTGGCTTTCATCTTTTGTCAGTGCATGAGGTTTGCAAGACTGGCATGCGGGTGGAGTTTGATGAGCATTCAGTTGCTATCCAGGACAAACTAGCAGGCCAGGTTGTTTGGGAAGGCGGAGTGGAGAATGGGATTTACAAACTCTCAGCACTCTCTTCTCTTACAGGTACTCAGCTCGGTGATTTGTGGCATTTTCGTTTTGGCCACTTGAATGTGGACACGCTGCGAGCGGGTTTTCCATGACTAGATGGTGGATGGCTTGCCAGATGTTGGCAATAGGCAAGGACATCGCAGTTCCTACATTCGTGGGAAGCAGCATAGGGAGTCTATTCCAAAGCAAGCTGCCAGGCGGGCTACGAAACCACTGGAGTAGGTTCACACTAACTTATGTGGGCCTTTGCAGACCCCATCTTTGGGAGGAGCCTTGTATTTCATGCTAATTGTGGATGATTGTAGCAGGTTCACATGGGTGTGCTTTCTACCACATAAGGACCAAGCCTTTGCTCGGTTCAAGGACTGATATGCTTTGGTGGAAAAGGAGTCCGGATTGCAGGTGAAGACTATTCACGCTAACAAAGGAGGGAGGTTCTCTTCCAATGCTTTTGTGCGGAGAATGGCATTAAGCGGGAGCTGTCCAAACTGGAAGGACCCATCTCTTAGATTGGGCCATGTGGCAAGAAAGTGGACCAAAGTGAGACAAGTGGCCTAACACTTGTTAGAAAAAGGATCAAAGTGAGACAAGTGGCCTCACACTTGTCACTTCAGCTATTGTGTGGCTCTCCACTTGTCATCATAACCTTCTCTAGCCATTTTAGCTCATGGGAGGCCCAAATCTATAAATTGGAGCCCTCTCTCTTCATTAAGGGAGGCTTTCTTGCTGCACACTAGCCTCTACCACCGTTGAAGGCTGCCCTAATGATGGCTACTCTCTTTCTCTCTCTCTTGAGAGCTGCCCATGAAGAATACCAACTGTTGGAATGCTCGCAGAAGCTCCACCCCGTCCCTGCTTGCGCGTCCTGCACACCTGCGCCCCCCGCCTTGTCCCCTCGCGCTTGCTCTTGCCCCCCCCCGCCTGCTGTCACTTCTGTGCCCCCCCTCCCACGCTGCTCTGCCCGCCGCCCATCCCCCTTTTTGCCCCCTCCGCCTGCTTCGTTGCTGCGCCCCCCTCCCTCGCTGCTGCGCCCCCTCCTCGCCTTCTCGCCTTCTCGCCCCCCCCCCTTCTTCGCGCCCACCTCACCTCTGCATCGCCCCGACCCCCCCCCTCCGCGAGCATTTCTCCTCCCCGCCCCTCTTTCGCGTAGTTGCCCCCCCCCCCCCCCCCCCCCCCCCCCCCCCCCCCCCCCCCCCGCCGGGCTTCTCCTTCGCCATCCCCCCCCCTCCCCTTTCGTGCTGATTTCCGCCCCCAGGGGTTTCTTTTTTCTCCGGCCTTCGTCTTCGGCCTCTCTGCGTGCAGCCCGTTGTCTTGCAGGATTTCCGCTTTCGCCTCGCCTACGCCTGAGCTTCAGACTCTGATGGAGACTCCTCCCGCCTCGCCTCAAAGGGACTCATCCACAGCCCCCTCGTCCGCCCCTGAGGACACCCGCATCAGGCTTTCTCTTTCGCTGGAAGAGGAAGCAAGCCTCACCGCAGAGGTGGAACGCCTTCAGGCTCATTCCACCATCTGCTGTATAGTCGGCACTCGCCCCAGCAGAGGGGAGATCCAGGATCTTCTCCAGGCCCGCCTTCTTGCAAATGTGGGCAAGATCCTGGACGTATAGCTACTGGGCCGTGGACATTATCAGATCGAGTTCGAGACCGCCCAGAGCGTGGCCAAGGTCCTTGCCATGAGTCTCCTTGACATTAGGGGTGCTCGGGCTTTCTTCAGACCTTGGCAGCATGGCTTTGACCCAGCAACGGCTGAGCAGGGAGAGCGCCTTTTTCATGTTACAGTTTGCTTCCTTGGGCTCCGCCCCGGGAGTATCTTCCGCTCCTCTCCCGACTAGGAGCATTGGTGGGCTCGATACTAGAGACTGGCCCCACAGCAGCTTCAGTGGTGGCCAGAGCAGCTCGGCTACCCTCCGTCAGAGTTTTGGTGTCTGATATCTCCTCCCTTCCTAAGGTCATTCAGCTACCTAGGATAGGGGGGGGATGGAGTGATCAGAGAGTGGAGTTCTCGGGGCTCCCGAACCAGTGCTTCATTTGCAGGCAGGTCGGTCATATGGCCAAGGCCTGCCCTCGCAGGAGATCGACCCTCACCACAGCAGCAGGCCCTTGATGGCCCGCCCATAGATGCGGCACGGCAGGCTGCCTCCGAGACACCTGCTCAGGCCACAGAGACCTCGGAGTGGCAGCCTGGACAGGGGCGCCGCCAAGGGAGACAACCACAGCAACACGCCCAGAGACCGCTGCAGCAGCAGCCACAGTCTCAGCCTCACTGGGTTCCCGTGAGGACTAGCTTTGCTCCCCTCCAGGAGGAGACCCCTGCGGCGATGACTGCGGACCAGCAGATGCCAGCACCCCCTCCTTCACCCCCCCCACCCCCGTCCCCGCCCACCGCCTCGCTTCCACCTTCGCCTCCTCCCGTCCCCGCTCCGGTTTCGGCAGCGGCTCCCTCTTCACCCCACTCACCCCCCCCCCTCCCCCCCTCCCCACCCGCCTCGCCTTCCCGGGAGACCCTGGCAGTCCCCTGGCGCTCACCCGCAGTCCGAAGGGCGCTGAGCACCGACCTCGCTCGAGCACCATAGAGGAGACCTAGCATGCCGATTCGGGCTTCACGGATATCATCTATCCGCAGTCGGCTGAGTCGCCTCGGTGTTAGACAGCGATCGGAGGCTTTTGATTACGCCTTCACTCGGCTTTTTGGAGCAGAGGGCCCCCATGAGCCAGCACCCATCCGAGTTCATGTAGTGATACCTCCGGCCCGCGGGGAGGAGGCACTTGCTTCAGCGGTGGCCTTCTCGTTCCCTCTATGTGGCCCTTGCGACCGGGAGTGGACTCTAGAGCTCGCTCTTAGCACTTTGAAGACTCAGGCAGTTGAGTTTTCTCATCATGTGAGCGATCTGGAGGTGAGATGTGATAGGCGGCTCTGGGAGTTGGCTCATTTTTTCTTGGATCCCGGGAGTGTGGATGCCTCAGGGATTCGTCATTTGGTCGTGCGTATAGTGGCAGACTTAGCACGCAACCCTGGATATGTATGTATACACGAGGTTGCTCTGTCACAGCGGGAGGCAGTCGCCATGGGCCACAGCCACTGGCGCCTGATCCGTGATTCTTGCAGTACACCGGGTGGGCAGATTCGCAGCCGCTCGGATGGGGACTACTCTCCATCCAAGCCGCTTGCGAAGGCCCGTCGTACGGCTGAGACAGCATCCACCTCAGCAGGTCATCCATGAGGATCATCTCATGGAATGTACAGGGCCTGGGCGGAGCACATTTTATACGCTATCATGGTTGCTTGAGGCAGTAGCTTCAGAGATTCCTGGTTGGTGGCAGCATTGACATTTTGATGATGCAGGAGCACCACTTGGGTGAGAGCAAGATCCGGAGATATGGTTCGCTGATGCCTGGTAGATGGGATACCTTTTGGTCTGCAGGGTTTGGTCCTTTGGGTGGACAGGGAGGAGTATGCATGGTCATTGCAGATGTATGGCGGCAGGCCATTGTGGATCGAGGGATCGTTGTGCCTGATAGAGCACAGTATGTCGCCTAATCACGCTAGTGCCAGAGCAGAGTTCTGGACCCAAGTTACGGATGCATTGCTAGAGGCCGCACATTGGTGTGTCGGGGGAGACTTCAACATAGGACCCGGCCGATAGGGTGGGAGGCAGTCATGTTACAGTGCACGGCACGGAGCTTGCAGCTTGGGACCGGTTTTGCATGTCACTGAGGATCACTGATGCATGGCAGCATGGGGCCTTCTCCTACTCTCAGGACAGCCTCAGTTTCTCTCGGTCGCATCGCCGGCAGGGAGGGACTAATCTATCACGAATCGATCGCTTTTATGTGGGCGACTGGTTAGGGGAGCGAGGGGGCTCCGTCGGCATTCTCGTTGGCACCTCATTTTCAGATCATGCGCCAGTTATCCTGACATTGGAGGAGGGGACACGGGAGCCCAGCTTGCAGTTGAGGATCCCAGAGAGGGTACTTACAGATCCCAGTCTCGCTGAGGACATTGAGAGGATCTGGCATGATAGTCAGTGCTCTGACCAGGATGCAGCAGGCCAGTGCGCCCAGGGACTCATCGAGCTTAGCTCTTTTCTGCACGCTGCAGCTTTGACACGACTGGGAGAGATTCCCGAGCGGGAGCATCGGCTGAGACGCAGCCTTGCTTCGCTACAGCGCCTTCAAGAGCAGCAGCCTGCATGTGAGTGGTTGGCGTCACAGCTGAGCCAGGCACACCAGGAGGTTAGAGAGGCAGAGGAGCAGAGACATGAGTTTTACTATCGTCGTCAGGCCTCTCAGTGGACGCAACTTGGTGATAGAGTGACTGGGGAGTTTTTTGAGATCACTGGACCCCGCCATGCTCGGACAGGAGTCCGTCAGCTTGGTAGACCGGATGGATCGGTAGCTATTGAGCCCGGGGAGATCAGAGCCATTGCCACTGCATTTTATAGAGACCTGCTTTCAGCGGAGCCAACCACTGAGGACAGAGATGCTTGCAGACAGACTGTGTGGGCCCATGTGCAGAGGAGGGTCATAGATCGTATGCGTACAGTTCTTGGTGCGCCTCTTTCCGAGATTGAGCTTGCCGAGGCCTTGAGGGTCCTGCCGCGACATAGTTGCCCAGGGGAGGACGGACTGACGCCGGCCTTTTTTATGTGCTATTGGGACCTTTTGGGGCCAGGCCTTCGCAAGGGCTTTCAGTATGTTTTGGACACTGGGGTGATGCCACAGAGCTTTTCAGAGGGCTTGATCTTTCTTATCCCCAAGGGGGAGGGAGTATCAGATGATATTCGGCATTGGAGGCCTATTACGATTCTCAACACTGTCTACAAGGTCATGGCAAAGGCCTTGAGTTTGAGGATCCATCCCTTTTTGGGGGAGTTGATTCATGCTACCCAGACAGGATTCGTCAAGGAGCGCAGTATCCTTGACAACATCTTTACTTTCTGGGAGGCGACGGCCCGAGCCAGATTTCTTTGCGAGGACTTGGTCGTGATGCTTCTCGATTTTGAGAAGGCATACGATATAGTTGATTGGGGTTTCTTAGAGGGCACTATGCTTCGCCTGGGCTTTGAGCCAGGATGGATCAGAGGGGTCGCGGCTTTATACTCCACAGCTCGTAGCCAAGTGTTGATTGAAGGAGGATGGGGGCCGAGTTTTGAGCTGACCAGATCAGTCCGACAGGGGTGTCCCCTCGCCCCTTTTCTTTTTCTCTTCTTTGCGGAGGCTATGAGCATGTATTTGACGGCAGAGGAGGTTGGTTTGAGAGGACTCCAGCTCCCAGTCCGGGGGGAGGACCTGCTTGATGCTGAGTTTGCAGACGACACGGGCTTATTTTTGCATGGCCAAGAGGCCAATCTCCTTCGGGCAGAGCAGTCACTCCAAGTTTTTAGTGCAGCTTTGGGAGCATTGATCAATTGGCGTAAGACAGTGGCCTTTTGGATCAGTAGTGCTCCCACTCTGGCATGGAGCCCGGACCCCGGTTTTAGATGGATTCCTCCTGGCACAGCAATGCGGTATTTGGGATGCCAGATTGGACTGGATTTGTCACCTGAGCAGTAGATTGCCCCGCTTCTTCTGAGCATTCGGAAGAAGCTTTTGTATTGGAGTACAGCTCGACTATCCTTGGCTGGGAGGTGGTGGTGGCAAATCAGGTGCTGCTAGCGACCATGTGGTACATTACGTCTTGCTGGATCTTCTCGAGCTCTTGCATCAGCCGAGTACAGAGGCTGATCAGGAACTTTCTTTGGTCTGGGCGGGATGGTCAGCCAACCCGGGCAAAGGTTGCATGGGCAGTTATTACACTTCCGCTGGCTCAGGGAGGCTTGGGCATTATAGATCCAGTCGATCAGAGTAGAGCCTTATTGGGGAAGCTTATTGTTCGGGGGCTGCTTCCAGGCGGCGCTGAGCCTTGGAAAGAGCTTCTCTTGCAGCGGCTGCAGGCTCGGGCTCCCCCAGCAGGGGGCACTTGGGCACCAGAGATTCGCTGGATCTTCATAGAGATGAGGAGGACAGGCCTCAGTAGAGGATGGGAGGACAGATTTGCTTTGAGTATCCTGAGAGCTTGGGAGCTGCTGAGACCGGGGCTCTCTCAGCGACCTCCTTCTTGTGTGGAGGAGCGTGCCAGACAGCCGCTCATCTGGAGCCCAGCGGTTCGCACAGAGCAGGGTCATATGCTGGGTTCTCGGCCTCATCTAGCCTGGGAACCTTTAGCGGCAGGCCCAGCACGCAGTTTTGGAGACTGGCAGGCCTTCTGCAGTCTCCCACCAGAGGAGATCCAAGTGGAGAGGCTGAGTCACTTCAGAGGCGGGATGATTATGAGGGATGATATTCAGGAGGCACTCACAGAGGAGTGGTTCACGCCTTTCGAGCCAGTGGCCCCACGGTGGATGGGAGCCTTTACTCAGTTGGAGATCCTGATTGCTGTCAGAGCTTGCACTAAGGATGGCAGATGCCTCTACTATGAGATTCAGGATGAGGGCAGACTCCAGAGAGTGGAGGTGGAGTCGCCTTTGGTTGCAGAGTGCACCTTTCAGAGAATTCGGGTAGTGGCCGCCGCTTCTCGAAAGTGGCATATTGACCCCAACCCTGCTGATGTGCTCTCAGATTGGCGCATATGGGCATATGCAGCGCGCCCCTTGGCCCGGTTACAGTGGGACCCTGGGGAGTACGAGTGGCATGATCCTTATGCATCCCTTGCGGCCACAAAGATCACCTTTTTCCAGTATACTGTTCGGCTGGGGAGGCATATTTTGACGGCGAGGAGGATGGTCTCTCCAGCTGCAGCGGGGCATTGGCGGCTACAGGGACTCTCACAGGAGTTCCTGGAGGATTTCTGGGCTCGGCTCTGGCTACTCGACAGGCCCGCAGGATCTCGACTTTCCAGTGGCTGGTCGCCCACAGGGGCTCAGCAGTTGGCACCTGGCTTGTTTACAGCGGTCTTCCGACGGCCTGCATCCGATGCGGCCACCCTATGGAGACAGAGACATTGCCTTTGGGATTGCCCTCAGGCGCAGCAAATTTGGCTGCGGATGCTGCGGATTCTGGCCCCCCTCTCTCCAGAGGGTATGTTTACGTGGGGTGCCGCTGCTTGGTCGACTTTGACAGGGCCTGCTATGGGCTATGAGATGGAGCAGGACAGTCAAGCCATCAGATTCATTAGGGGCTAGCCTCGCCTGGTTCCGGCACCGGATTTCTCGACCGCCAGCTGGACACAGGAGAGGGATTTACGATGGGAGCTTCTCAGCAGTCTCACCATCTGGTTCACCTAGAGGGCCCGGTGTTTCACGGCCTTCGAGGGGAGACTGGAGCCGCCAGCAGAGACTGTTCGAGGGATCTGGCAGGAGTTGATCCACACCTTGCGAGGACAGTATGACCGCATCCGGGGCGACTCAGACGAGGCGATCTTGCGGCGCCAGGCCTTTCACACCACCTGGCGCAGCGGCCCTTTCTACACCTTACACACGGGATCCCCCCGTTGGCATTACAGGCCACCTGTTTGGCTATCCCCCCCCCTATTGTATGATTTAGCCCCTCAGTCCTTAGTACTGATGCTTGTATCTTGTAGCACCTAGGGAGAGTCTCCCGGGCTGCCTTGCTGTAGTCACTGCTCTGTTTCCCTTATGAGCAGGAGAGATCTTTTGTAGCCCTACGGGCGTTTTTTATATAACTAATGAAAGGATCTTTTCTCGGAAAAAAAAAGAATACCAACTGTTGGGGACTGTTTTGGAGGCTTCCATCGCGAAGAAATACTGAAGGCAAGGGTATTTAATCATTTATTATGATTTCTAGCCATTGTACTTGTTGCACCAACATTTTGTACTTGCTGTACTTGCTGTACCAGCCACCGTACCGACTGTACCAGCCACTATACCTGCTGTACTAGTCAGTGTACTTGTTGTACCAGCATTTGTACTTGCTGTACCTGTTGTACCAACCACCATACCAGCTGTACCAGCCATTGTACCTGCTGTACCGGCTAAATGGAGAGTTGTACTTGCTGTACCAGCTCTATTGCATGAAGACCCGTGGTTTTTGGGGAAGAATCAGTACCCACACGGAGGTATATAGATTATATTGTTGGCTCGGCATTTCTACAGCCTATGTTCCGGCTTGGTAGCCTTGTGTTGGGCTGTGTTATGGCATTTGTATAGGGATAATCCGGCATCTCCCGTGGGGAGAGTAAGGCCCTCAAAGCTTGTACATGGTATTATTCTCCTTGGGTAATAAAATACTCCAAGGGGAGGGGGGGGGAGGGGGGTCGGCCCATTCCGGCCTCTATGCGGTGTCACACGTGCAAGCTCCATTTTCAGCATTTGTGGATGTTTTGTCCAGCTTTATGTTTTATGCAAAGTGATGATGGATATGTGTCAAGACTGTGGCCATGTTAAAATGTTTTAATATGCATTGATGGTATCAACAAGTGTGTCAAAGGCCCTAGTCCCCCAGGCACCCGCCCCGAGTTTCATTGGTATCAGAGCATAGGCTTTCTTGGAAGCGGAGGCTTCCTTCTATCAATAAGAAAGAGAAAAGATCTCGAGTGGGGACCACACTTACCATCATTGCTATTAAGCATGGCTAGCCACTTCAGAGCCTATGAAGCAAGAGCATGAGCAATAGACAGCTTGGTCTAAGGATTTATGAATTCACAAAATTTATCTTGAAAGTATGGAGTTGGCTTTATGTGCACACGTTTAGCACTCTTTCCATATGGATATTGTGGATTATATTATCAAGCTTATAGGCAAGCTATATGGAGATATATCTCAGGATATCTGAAGGATATGGTGATGAGATATTTCTTTTGGCTTCATGACCAACCTGGCAAAGAAAAGCTAAGGATACTTTGAGTTTGCAAAGTTAGTGCTTTTGCTATGAAGTGTTTTTGATGTTCACTAACCCTTGTATAGCTATGCAAGGAGAAAGGTGTTGTTGTTTACCTTGAGATGGTTTCACGGAAACATTGTTTATGGCTCCCTTTAATGGGATGAATTCTTTTCATGGCTTCCTTTATTGGGATGGATTATATCTATGGAGATTTCTTTCTTGGACGAGATTTATATAGATATTGGGCTTCACAAGCAATTTCTATGGACGAATCTGTCCGAGTTTATAGAGAATAAATCTTTGGATATCTCATGGATATGATGCTTTTATAGATAAAGTCCACCTCTACTCCAAGGTGTGTGGTTAGCACAAATTTAGGAGAGTTGCTATTTTTGGTCCGACTCCGATGGAAATTCTGTTCGCGTCATTACATCTAGAATTGAGCAGATACCAAGAGTTGGCAAAGTGCCTATGACAGAATGTCCACCAGTTGGGATATTTTTAGAGGTAAAGATTATGGAAGGACCCATCTCTTAGATTGGGACATGTGGCAAGAAAGTGGACCAAAGTGAGACAAGTGGCCTGACACTTGTTAGAAAAAGGATCAAAGTGAGACAAGTGGCCTCACACTTGTCACTTCAGCTATTGTGTGGCTCTCCACTTGTCATCATAACCTTCTCTCGCCATTTTAGCTCATGGGAGGCCCAAATCTATAAATTGGAGCCCTCTCTCTTCATTAAGGGAGGCTTTCTTGCTGCACACTAGCCTCTACCACCGTTGAAGGCTGCCCTAATGATGGCTACTCTCTTTCTCTCTCTCTTGAGAGCTGCCCATGAAGAATACCAACTGTTGGGGACTGTTTTGGAGGCTTCCATCGCGAAGAAATACTGAAGGCAAGGGTATTTAATCATTTATTATGATTTCTAGCCATTGTACTTGTTTCACCAGCATTTGTACTTGCTGTACTTGCTGTACCAGCCACCGTACCGGCTGTACCAACCACTATACCTGCTGTACTAGTCAGTGTACTTGTTGTACCAGCATTTGTACTTGCTGTACCTACTGTACCAGCCACCGTACCGGCTGTACCAGCCACTGTACCTGCTGTACCAGCCATTGTACCTGCTGTACCGGCTGAGTGGAGAGTTGTACTTGCTGTACCAGCTCTATTGCATGAAGACCCGTGGTTTTTGGGGAAGAATCAGTACCCACATGGAGGTATATAGATTATATTGTTGGCTCGGCATTTCTACAGCCTATGTTCCGGCTTGGTAGCCTTGTGTTGGGCTGTGTTATGGCATTTCTATAGGGATAATCAAGCATCTCCCGTGGGGAGAGTAAGGCCCTCAAAGCTTGTACATGATATTATTCTCCTTGGGTAATAAAATACTCCAAGCGGGGGGGTCGGCCCATTCCGGCCTCTATGCAGTGTCACACGTGCAAGCTCCATTTTCAGCATTTGTGGATATTTTGTCCAGCTTTATGTTTTATGCAAAGTGATGATGGATATGTGTTAAGACTGTGGCCATGTTAAAATGTTTTAATACGCATTGATGGTATCAACAAGTGTGTCAAAGGTCCTAGTCCCCCAGGCACCCGCCGCGAGTTTCATGTGGTCCAAGTATGGTGGGTGGATCGGCCCTCAAAGTGTTGCTATGGAAGAAGTCGGTGAGAGCTCTCTGTGCTCGCCCTTGACCAAGTATAGATGATTTGGATCTCACTAAGGACTCCCTATGTCTGCGAAGCTCTAGAAGAAAAAGTCCTTGATCCAAGAAGTCCATGATCCTGGAAAGTAGTCCAAACCCAACTTTGTCTCAGGCTCTGTGTGACAGTGCTAGCATATCCTATCCTCTGGTGCGGCCGCCCTGGGCCCATATCTGGCAATCTCCACTCTCAGCTGGTGGGAAGAGGTGCGGATCTAGCCAATCACACATCTCACCCCAAAATATAGGTGTGTCTCCATGTAGCGTGGACAGATGATGAAACCATCCTTTGTCAGGCATAGGAGGTGATCTCTATAGAAGGCCATCTTCGTCCCCAGTGGACGACTAGGTAAACTCCATGTCCTCTGAGTATCCAGTCTAACAATGTCCTTCCTGATAATCCCATTCCGCTCTGTGCAGCTGACAGCAAATGATGGGGCCTCTAAGCTGTACTGGAACAGGGGGCCTCCATCTGCATACCGTGCATGCCAAACCAAGTGCCTACCTATGCATACCAGCACTCTGTGTCTCCCTCGAGTGTCAGCTATCTCAAGGACTCCAGGGCTAGCCGAGGGTATCTATCCAGTGGAAGTTCCCATAGCCTGTGCCAATATGTCACAATCTGGAATAGAGCCTCTGTCATTATCGGTGCAGCCCCCATCTCTGCCCGCACAATCTCATGTGGCACTGATGGTTTACTCCTAATCATGCGCGAGATCATCCCACTAGGGGCCTCTCCATCGACTTCCACCCATAATATACCTCCTCTATATCTGTCTCGGCCGGCTCCCTCCTCTGTCTCCTCCTGTGGTATAAGCTGGGACCCCAAATGGGCACCATACAGTAGTGCATGTGTAACTAGAGTATCAAATAGCCAAAGCTTTGTCCTCATCTCCTGAAACTGTATCTGTGAGCATTGCCTCTCTAGCGAGCCAAGGTCTACATATCCCGTCGTCAATCTAGCTTCAACCGCCTTCCACATCGAGAACTGAGGTCCAGCAAAAGTGATCCCAAGGTATACATACAAAGTAACATGCTCTACAGGCTCTCCACTCTATGTAAACTGTTCTGCAAATCTGCCTATCCACTGTGGGGAGGTGTTAAAGATCATGACCTTGGTCTTTCCAAGGTTCACAGTGAGGTCCCGGTCCTTGCAAAAGGCCCATAATGCATGCAAATGCCTCTACAGCCCCTCTGGTGAATTAGAAATAAGAACAATATCATCTACATACAAGAGCCTTGAGGATCAGTATCAGGATCCTACTAAATGTGCTCCTGGTCCTCCATGTCTGTCTGTAATCCGAGATCCCGTCAATGTATAGACCAAATAGAGTAGGAGACAAGGGGCAGCCCTCATTCACCCCGATAGTGCTGTATATGATCTCTGAGTCACCTCCTGGATCTTGTACTTTGCTTGTGACTAACTCATAGAGTGTAATGATCCCCCAATGCATCTCTGTTGGCACTCCCATATCCTGTAGTCTCCTTATCAGTCTGGCATGTGGGACGGTATCAAAAGCTTTGCAGAAATCCACAAAGCAGCAGTATATCCGATGCCCGTGAGCTCTCCCCTCCTCAATGATTGTAACACGCGGAAGCTCTAGGAGTCTTCTTTCAGCCCTAAACACTCCTGAAAAACCATCTGATGCAAGACGCAAATATGGAGAGAGAGAGAGAGAGAGAGAGAGAGAGAGAGAGAGAGAGAGATGCTAGAAATTCAGTATATTTATATAGTACAAAAAGGGTACTCTACAGCCCTAGGCTGTCTTCATGAAAGGGTGATACACACCAAAATCCTGGTCCCTACTTGGACCCCTAAAGACCCAATCCCTAGAGGATTGAATGAGTACAATGATGAGCTACCTTGCCTATTTATAGGCCTTTTATTTCCTTAGAGAACTGGCCGAATGCTGGTCGGCCAGCAGTCCTGGCTTTAAATCCATAAAACGCAGCGCCGCCTCTAGTTGGTCTAGCCGCCTCTGGTTGGTCAGCCACCTCTGGTCTGGTCCAGCCGCCCACCTTCTGTAAGCAGCCGACAGCTCATGGGTTCCTTCCTGGTTCAGCCGACAGCGCATCATCCATGCCCTGGCTCCACGTCCAAGCTACTACCTCATCTGCACCCTGATGCTCCTAAAGTCTGGTTCATACTCTTTATCTGGCTACCTCTTCTGGACCAGCACCTGAGAATGTCCATGGCATCTTTTATGCACATGACATCCCCCTCTGCTAAACTTGATGACGGGATTCCAAACTGTTCTTGGATGACTGTCATCATCCCAATCTTTTCCTCTGTCATTCATCCATCCCTGGCAAACCGTTTTTCTCTAAACGCCCGGTCCGGTCTCCAAAACCACTCTATCTCACAATAAGATCTATGCATCTGTTCCATCTAGTCCACCATCCATTCTTGCCTGGACTCTGAACACCGTCTTGGTCTTCATTCCTGAGAAATGAGTCTGGCACTCACATCACCCTTGGAGGATAAACCTCCCTTGGGACCGTTGCCCGAGAACCTATCTGGCTCACAAGATTGCCATCCCCTCTGGCTTTGTGGAACACCACCAACAAACCTCCTAGGAGCTCTTCCCGATTCTGTGTTCCTTGCCTTGGGCTTCGTATCCGGGTACTTTCCTGTACCTTAGACCTGTACACCATCATATGGGACTGATTCAGTGTTTAGCTTTGCTGAGCCTGATGCTCTGATACCACTGTAACACGCGGAAGCTTTGGGAGTCTTCTTTCAGCCCTAAACACTCCTGGAAAACCATCTGAAAACGCAGATATGGGGAGAGAGAGAGAGAGAGAGAGAGAGAGAGAGAGAGAGAGAGAGAGAGATGAAATGAAATGAAATGTAAATGAAATGTTATATTAACGTCTTCAAAAGGCCAAAGTGACCTATGAGACCAAAGTTACAACCATGTGACATCTGATACACTGTTTGGAAAAGAAAAGAGATAGCCCCACAATACATCAGTAGGCGGGAAGCTAATGCTACTAGTCAAAACGGGGTACATGAGTACATGGATACCTGAATACATAAATATGGGGGAGTACAAAAGTGACAATGAGTACAACAATATATGGCTAGAGTCGTAATCATCCTAGGAGCTCTAGCATGGGTCTCCACCGGATGGCCTAGATATCTGCCATAGTGAGATGCCTGGTCGAACGAGCCCGATGCCTCGCAATGATGCTCTGAATCCTCCGGTGTAGGCACCGTCTCCGATGTGAGAATCCGTGAACCCTCGGGCGTCTAGATCTGCCCAACTGGATAGCTCTCTCAACTAGAGTCCCACAGGGTGCCCAGTGCTGGGCTGTCGGCTCCGTGTCCTCCCGGGTAGTTCCTCTAAAGAAGTCAGTAATCTGTCTCTGTGTGGACTCCCTGCCAGTCGGGCGTCTGCTCCTAATAATGGACTCTCTGAGCCTGCGGATCTCCAAGAGATAAAAACCCAAGCATCGCTGATCACAATAGTCCATGACTCTAGCCAGTGGTCCAAATCCCTCTCTGAAAAGGCAATGGTAGTGCCCTCGAATCTCATAATATGCTGTGCAACGACAGATGTAGTGCTCCTCCGTCTCTGGCTCTATCCAACAAATCTGACAAATCCTGTCCCCTGGAGGTATGCCTCTAAATCTGCCTGTCTCTGTCTCTAACTGATGTGAAGAGGTGCGGATCTGCCCAATGGCGCACCTCAATCCATGAGACAGATGGGTATCCATGTAGCTCGGTCCAAGTATAAAGCCATCCTCAGTGGTGCGAAGAAGATGGTCTCTATAGAAAGCCATCTTCGTCCCCAACTCCTGTGAGGGCTCTAACCATGTCCTCCTAGTGTCCAACTGAATGAGGTCCTGTCTGATGACTACTAATCTCAGAATGTGTCAAGGTGAGAGAGGGTGCCTCGAGAGAGTACTGGAAGGGTAGAAGTCTATCTAAACTGAACCCGTGGAGGTCAAACTAGGATGCTATCTGCGCATACCAACATGAAGTGTCTCCCTCCATGGCTAGCTGATGAGAGGACTCTAAAGCAAGTCGTGCATACCGGTGTCGGGGAAGCTCCCAGGTGCTATGAATGAAGGACACTGATCTGGCAAGAGCCTGGACTACGATCGGTGGTGCTCCCATCCCGGCTCTAATAATCTCATGGGGTATCGAGGCCTTGGCCCGAATCATCCTGGAGATCATGGACACAAGTGGTCTCTCCATCGATCTCCATCCATCGTATGTGCATCCTGATCGACTGTGACGATCTAGGCTAGGCCCCCAGATCTGTACTCCATATAGCATAGCCAATGTGACCAGCGTGTCAAAAAGCCACAGCTTGGTGCGTGGCTCTTGAAACTGTACCTGTGAGCACATCCTCTCTAGACCTCCTAGTGCTGCATATCCTCTAGTCAATCTGGCAAATTCATTATATTGATATAGTACAAAAAGGGTACTCTGCTAGGCTGTCTTCATAAAAGGGTGATACACACCAAAATCCTGGTCCCTACTTGGATCCCTAAAGACCCAATCCCTAGAGGATTGAATGAGTACAATGATGAGCTACCTTGCCTATTTATAGGCCTTTTATTTCCTTAGAGAACTGGCCGAATGCTGGTCGGCCAGCAGTCCTGGCTTTAAATCCATAAAACGCAGCGCCGCCTCTAGTTGGTCCAGCCGCCTCTGGTTAGTTAGCCGCCTCTGTTCTGGTCCAGCCGCCCACCTTCTGTAAGCAGCCGATAACTCATGGGTTCCATCCTGGTTCAGACGACAACGCATCATCCATGCCCTGGCTCCACGTCCAAGCTACTACCTCATCTGCACCCTGATGCTCCTAAAGTCTGGTTCATACTCTTTATCTGGCTACCTCTTCTGGATCAGCACCTGAGAATGTCCATGGCATCTTTTATGCACATGACATCCCCCTCTGCTAAACTTGATGACGGGATTCCAAACTGTTCTTGGATGACTGTCATCATCCCAATCTTTTCTCGAAGTCCCTCTATCATCCATCCATCCCTTGCAAACCCTTTTTCTCTGAACGCCCGGTCCGGTCTCCAAAACCACTCTATCTCACAATAAGATCTATGCATTTGTTCCATCTAGTCCACCATCCATTCCTGCTTGGACTCTGAACACCGTCTTGGTCTTCATTCCTGAGAAATGAGTCTGGGACTCACATCACCCTTGGAGGATAAACCTCCCTTGGGACCGTTGCCCGAGAACCTATCTGGCTCACAGGACTGCCATCCCCTTCCCGATTCTGTGTTCCTTGCCTTGGGCTTCGTATCCATGTACTTTCCTGTACCTTGGACCTGTACACCATCATATGGGACTGATTCAGTGTTTAGCTTTGCTGAGACTGATGCTCTGATACCACTGTAACACGCAGACGCTCTGGGAGTCTTCTTTCAGCCCTAAACACTCCTGGAAAACCATCTCTGATGCAAAACGCAGATATGGAGAGAGAGTAGACAGAGAGAGATACTGGAAATTCAGTACATTTATATAGTACAAAAAGGATACTCTACTACAGCCCTAGACTGTCTTCATAAAAGGGTGATAAACACCAAAATCCTGGTCCCTACTTGGACCCCTAAAGACCCAATCCCTAGAGGATTGAATGAGTACAATGATGAGCTACCTTGCCTATTTATAGGCCTTTTATTTCCTTGGAGAACTGGCCGACTGATGGTCGGCGAGCAGTCCTGGCTTTAAATCCATAAAACGTAGCGCCGCCTCTAGTTGGTCCAACCGCCTCTGGTTGGTCAGCCGCCTCTGTTCTGGTCCAGCCGCCCACCTTCTGTAAGCAGCCGACAGCTCATGGGTTCCTTCCTGGTTCCCCCGACAGCGCATCATCCATGCCCTCACTCCACGTCCAAGCTACTACCTCATCTGCACCCTGATGCTCCTAAAGTCTGGTTCATACTCTTTATCTGGCTACCTCTTCTGGACCAGCACCTGAGAATGTCCATGGCATCTTTTATGCACATGACAATGATCCCCTGTAGTGTAAAGATATGATCTAGTGTAGAGTGTCCTCTCGTGAAGCCTGCCTACCCCAATGCTCTGAGTCTCTACTCCTTGGACCATCTACTAAGCTCATGCTCCCAAAATCGAACCATAAATCTTGGCCAAGGTGTGACCAATCATGATAGTCCTGTAGTTGTTGGGGTCCATGGGGTCACTTGCTTTCAAGATAGGTACAATAGTATTCGATGACCAGCTGGGTGGGGGGAAGCCCTCACGTAGAGCCCTATTAAACATGCGAACCAGTAAAGGGGCTAGCGTGTCCCTAGCATGAGAGAGATGCTCAGTGAGGAGTCCATCATGATCTTGTTCTCTCCCAATCTGCATCTTGTCAATAACATCTCTCACCATGCTCATGTGAAAGAAGGAAGAGTGTGGGGAACGAGGTTTGGGTGGATGGGGGAGAGGTGGCTGCTCGATGGCATGGTAGAGAGAGGTGGCATAGGTGTGCCAGGTGAAGTAATCGAAGTCGGCAAGCGATGATCCTAGAAGATATTCCATGCCTCCTTACAGTCCTTCCCAAGAAATAGTTGGTATAGCTCTTGCTCAAGCCTGGCTAGGTAGGCTCTCTTCTTCCTCCGTGTGAGACGTCAAAAGATCACTCGCGCCTGCTGGTGAGTGGTGGTTCCTAGTGCCACCTCCCGATGTAGACAGGCTCAGGTATCCTCATCGTACCAACTATTCTGTGAGAGAGTCCCTCCTGGTGATGTAGGGTTGGCTCTAGAGTGCGGGAAGATGGCAGCAGATGTCTTAAGGATGGCTACGAGTTGTGTGGTAAGGTCATCAAGTGGGATGTGGGGGTCGGTCGAGGTCCGAGAGGATGCGGTAGACGTGATCAGAATAGATGGAAGAGGTCTCTCTGGTGAAGTGGTATCTCGGGCAAAGCAAGTGGTTGGGTGGTGTATTGACATGTGAGGGAGAAGGCCAAGTATGCATGGTCGGCTGCAACACCGATGGGGCGAGGCAAGATGGTAAACTCCAAAATGAGTGGGATCAGAGAGAGGGATCCCATTAGATAGTCCACTGTACTGGCTCCATGTCCGAAGGGGAGATGAAGGAGTTGGATCCAGGCCATCTGGCTAGGCCATTATAAATGGCTAGCCTATGAGCCCTGCCGAGGGCTAAGAGATACTCTCGATAGTCTATGCGGGGTACTATATCCCGTAATGTCCACTCCACATCTGTACCCAACGTGTCAAGCTCCTGGTACACAGGATCATCTATCTCAAAGAAGAGTACCTGAGCACATGCAGTGCGGGCATTGAAGTCTCTAGCCAGGAGGATGTCCCCTAGACTAGAAAACTTCATAATGTCATCATAAAGGGGCAAGTACGCGGACTCTCCATGGGTGGCATATTTAGAAGTGGAGGGTGCAAAAAGTAGCACAATGCAAGGTAGATGTCCCGAGGCCTCTCTGTCTAGATCCTCACCCACAAAAACCGTGCAGCCTCATCCCGCCCGACCACCTGTATCACATGCTGAAGCTCCTCCCTGTATAGTAAAACCATCCCTCCCGACCCCGGGGTACCCCCTGCTGTGCGTGGGTGTGGGCGGTGAACAGACTCCCATCTGTATCCTCTCACCTCTCGAAGCCGACTCCCCTGGCATTAGCTTGACCATGTTAGCCATCCTAAACTACCCCCCTTACTCAAAATAGGAATGGGGTCGGGGAACGGGGACGGAAAAGATTAAGAATGGCCATTCCTTGTGACTATAGAGTGACATGGGACGGGAATGGGAACGGGAAGATGTTGCCATCCCCAACATTCCCGAGTCTAAAAATGCCCATTCCCTGTGACTATGGATAAATTGAAGTATTGGAGTCTTTTATAACACATGGCGATAACAAACACGTATAATCATGTTTCGGGGGACATCACGGGCAAAAAACCCTTATTGACACTCTTTTAACACGTAGAATGCCCATCAGTATCTATCTCTGAAAGAGATAGATCAAAGAATGTGGCAGTGAAGCATTTTTCAGGTGCTAGAGTAGAGGTTTCATGCATCTTCAAACTCTTCATCTTCATTTTCAGCCGGCAGGTTGCCATGATTCTTATCTTGTTCCTTTGTCGTTCTTTTGAAGCAACGGTCTTCTCTATGACCTAACTTCTTGTAGAAGGTGCACTTGACAGCTTTCCCTCTGTTCCTGCCCTTTTGTTTTGTGAAGAAACCCTTCTCTAAGTCAATGCTAGTAGTAGCTTGCTCTTGAAGCCTTCTATCCTCATCGATGAGGATGGCCACCATGTTTTCACACAACATCTCACCCGAAGAGTGGATGGAACTTCTATGAACCTTTCAATCTCTTCTAGGCTAGAGAAGAGTATCGCCTTTCTGTTATCTTCGACAATGTTGGCTTTTAGGGCAACCAGTTAATGCAACAGAGAATCTACAGTGCTAATGTTCTCTTGAAGACATTCCACAGCCCATCCTGCATCAGTAATAATTTGATCTTCGTTTGCCATGTGGGGAAGTTATTCTCGCTGAATCTTTCTAGGGCTAGGCTACCTCTGTTTGACTCCATCATGCTTTACTTTGAATTTTAAAAAGCCCCAACTTTTCAAGTTTGGGGAAGCTTTAATGTTGATGCAAAGAGAGCTGATTTTCAGAAAAGCCCTAATTTTTGTGAAATGCAAGAGTGTTAATTCTGTGAAAATACAAAAATGCCCCGATTACCATTTGATGTCATGGGCAGATGCAGGATGGAAGCAAGTTGGATGATGCCCAAAGGAGTAGATGGCGAGCAGTGAATGGCAGAAATGAAAGCAAGCGCAGGAGAATGCTCAGGGGGGCTGCAACGAGCACTGCCCTGGGTACACTGGCGAGCAACGGCTGATGTGCAAAGGTGACGAGCTTATCATGGTGGCAACTGCAGCTGCACAAGGTAGTACAGCTCCACAATTGCTCGTAGCAGCATAAATATAATGGGGGCAGCTGACATGCAAAAGAGAAGTGTGTGGCTGCATGAGTAGCAAGGCGCCACTGTCAGCAGATCGAAGTGACGAGTAGCTCCAAGCGCAGAGTCGGCGATAATCAGGCTCTGATACCACTTAATGGTTTAGGAATAGACAGGTGAGCTGAACTAGGGTGGTTGATACAAAGCCATGCTAGTGATAGAAAGAGAAAGAGACAATACTCAAGAGAGAGATATGTTTTCACGACTCAATGTGATTGATTGCTGTGATGAATGGAATCTTTGCCAAGTACAATGCTTTTATCTTAGAGGCTCCTTTGAGTGATATCATAGCTTATGTCAAACACGTATATAATATCTAGATATTATTCTAACCACTCTAAGAGTGGATTCACACACTCTTAGTACTTACTATCAAAGATTTGCAAGACATTTATTCCATGAGAGTCCCCGGCAAAGAGCAAATGGAGCGAATTTTGGCACACATAACAGAGGGAGCCAAGCATGTGCATCAAAGAGAACTAGCTTGGGACAATTTTTGACATATATAAATTTGAAGCGGCCAAAACAGCCCCTGCAGAAATCTAAGGGTTTAGCAAGGACACACCCAGTTTGATAGTGCAGATGTGCATGAAAAACAGTAATTTATGCTATTTGGTTGGTCATGGACTGGCTGACCACTGAGTAGGGGAAGCTTGCCTAGGAAAAGGGCATCCCACCCAACAAGAAAAAACCAGACCTGCACACATCCATCCATTGACATTTATGCATGTAATATGATGGAGAACTGGAAAGCTTGCACACCAAGGACCAACCACTATTGACCATTGAACAAAGGGAGCTCATATCCTGAACCTTGGAGGAAAGTGCAACCATTAAGTTCATTTCCAGAACCTTGCATGATAGACACGAATGTTATTTACAAAAAGGAATGCAACACAAGCCGCCATAAACAAGCATTGCTGGAACACATGCATATACATACATACATACACACACATAAATTAATACATGGGGAGAGAGATGCAATATACTAACCAGTGTGGGGTTAAGCAGAATGCGGTGCCATAGGCAGTCCCTCCTGTTTAAGCTGAAGTTTTTGAATGAAGCTCAAAATTTGCTGGAGAGAGCGTCTCTCTCTCTCTCACACACACACACACGCGCGCGCGCGCGCACACTCTCTCTCTCTCTCTCACACACGCACACACACTCTCTCTCTCTCCCTCACACACACACACACATTCTCTCTCTCTCTCTCTCTCTCTCTCTCTCACACACACACACACGCTCTCTCTCTCTCTCTCTCTCTCTCGCGCGCGCGCACACACACACACACACACACGCACGCCCGCCCCCGCGCGCGCACACACCTCACTACTGACTGCACTTGTTTTCCTGCTGAGCTTGCCTGTTGGGGTCGCTTCCACATGGTAGATACTCCATTTTTATAGGTGGTTCTACAGAGAGTCAAGCATGAGTTCTACATCCGCCGCCCTGCACAATCTCCACAGCTCGACGGGGCGCTTTTTGTCCTCGCAGTTACCGACAGCTGGCCCCTCACTACTGGCTCTGCCCGTAGCTTCTTAAAATTCGAATCACATTCAAATATAAATTGTAAGGGTGTGCAACAATGTAAATCCATATCCATTCATTTTTAAAAACTCATTTATATGGAATTTTAGAACCAAGAAATTGCTATGTTTAATCAATGCTTTTAGTAGAACCAAGAAATTACAGTCCCACATTTTTTTTATTAGACTTGAAATTGTAGGAAAATTGCGTATTTACATCCAGCTTGTGCATAACACACACACACTACCACCGGGTCAAGGGTTAAGGTGTACACATCCATCTGCACTAGCGAGGCTCGAACCCAGTACCACTAGGATATCACTCTGCCTCTTTAACCACTAGACTACAACCATGGGTGTACAATCCCACTTTTTTGTTTTTTGTACAAATCAATATTTTAATTAGAACCAAGAAATTACAAAGCACTCTGCCTCTTTAACCACTAGACTACAACCGTGGGTGTACAATCCCACTTTTTTGTTTTTTGTACAAATCAATGTTTTAATTAGAACCAAGAAATTACAATCCACTTTTATTTTTTGCTTTTGTACAAAGCAATATAGTTTAGTTCCTGAATATTTTGCTAGATTCCATTGTCGTCATCATCACACTCTAAATCAACAAGTTCTATGGTCTCTCCTTTCCTTGTCAACAGTTTTGCGCGTGAATATTTTGCTCAAATCCATGGTCATCGTCATCACATTAAATTATAAGTTTTGTTGGGTCCTTTCATGGTCTATGAACTACTTCTTCAATGTCGTTGGATTTTCTTCTTCAATTTTGTTAGTTTTCCACATGTTAATAAACTAACCTACTCTTTGGGGGTGGTGTACCATAATTTAGAGGGGGAGAGAGAGAGAGAGAGAGAGAGAGAGAAGAAGAATATGTTGAAGAAGAAGTAGAAGAAGAAGAAGAAGAAATGCATGCTACTAGGAGAGAGGGAGGCGAGGAGAGAGAAATCCCTTCCCAGTTATGAAATTCACTCGCTAGAAAGACGCATTCATCTTTAAACTTTTAAGGTTAGAGTAGATTTGTATAAAGTTTTGGTGTGTTTAATGCCATCACTCTAGTTCAATATAAAGTTTTGGTGTGTTTGATGCCATCACTCTAGTTAAACATACTTCACTTTTTCATTTTGTACTTTTCTCAACCTTATGTCGTCAATGTTTGGATGCTCACAAAGTGAAAGAAGTCATGTAATTTCACATGCTTTACACCTTCATATTATACTTTATTGCAACCTTATTTCCTTTTCTTGCACGTTCATTTACAAAAAGATGTCGATTTACATTTTATGCAAAATTTCCATTTATGCTAGTAGGCCTAAATTATATGAGGCATTCTACATGATCTTTAAAATTTTACTATAGCTTACAAAGATTCATTTTGGTCATCTAAAGGTGCACATGTTTGAAACTTTATGCTTGTACTTTTACTCAACCCATTCTTTTTGCTCCTTGCATTGTTCACATGCAAAAGAGAAGTTGAATAGCCTTTACACTTATTTTCTAATTTTTGTCTCTTTGATATTACATCATTGGTGAAACACCAATTTTTAAAAAAATCCACAAATGGAAAAAAATCCACAAATGGGTCATTCAAAATGACAATCATGCATGTTTCTTTATAAAGAATTACATATCACTTCCTTTTGTGCCTTTTTTAGGGAAAAACTTTTGCTAAGTACAATGGAAAGTTTCATATCTGTATGGCTTATAATTCTATGGCTAAAAGGCACGTGAGAATGGACCAGAGCTAAAACAGCACCACCATGCTAGATATATCTATTTCCACAACCACTATGTGGCTAGAAGGATCTCTACAAGTGCTACAACTACAGAGAGAGTGAGGCTACCAATGCTGAGGCATCATCTTCTTCTGTTGATATACAGAGTCAAAGACATTAAAGAAGAGTGATAATACATTGAAGGTGGAGATTGTTGACTCCTAAGTCCTTTCAATTTAGATAAATTAAGATTTAAATATTTTCTATTAGTCTTTCAATACCTCTAAAGACTAGGACAGATTCATGACATTTGTACTAAAGACTATTAGAGTTTGGACTCAATGTTAGCACATACGCAACATGTTATCAGTTTTTTCACATATTTTTCATGTGTTCGAAGTATGAACTTTGCCTTTCTTTTTATATAAGTTTGTGAAATGTTTTGTGTCATGATTCATTGACATTTGTGGACATTTAACCCTCCTCCCTATTTAAACGTTTTGCATCGTATGATACAATGTATGTTTTTTTAACATTGGACCATAGTTGCCAAGGTTATCTATAACAAGGAGAACCTATTTTGGAATTGCATTAACCATAATCAAGTTTAAAGGCACTTAATCATAATATAAACACAACCATAAAGGAGAAATCGCATAGCACACCACACTAGGATTTGAAGATGGCTAACGCCCCAAGTTACTTGCTTCTAAGTACAATATCACAGGTGCTCGAGGATTCACCACTAACTTGCACTTGATTACTCCAAGTACATCCAAAGCGACAAGGCCAAAAGAGACTCTTATTAACCAAGAGCCTAGTTGTCTTCTCTCAAAGCTTTCCAGCAACACTTACTTCCATGAGGTCATTTGTTAAAATACCTCTTAGATCTCACACAACACTGGCTCTATTTGGTGTTTTGCAAATGTCCATGGAGCTTTGTGGCCATGTCAAAATTGACACCAAGTATCTATTTCTAGCCTAAAACACTTGTAAGCCTAAATATCCAACCTTGTGAAGCAGCCCCACTAATAAAAAAAGCTCTTAAATAATCACGACTAGCCTTAGAAAAACCTTGTATGAAGTTAACCTCAATCACCTTGCTCGAAAACAACTTTAGATGAGTTTATTTTTCACACATAAGGCCACATATGTGATCCACCATCCTTGGGACATGCTAAATTGTTAATGGCCATCCTTGCTGTAGGATTCTTCATGCATCACAAATCAACTTTTCCTCTACCTTCTACTGGGCGCCCATTATTTTCAGCCCTAGGTCTCTTCTTATTAGTCATAACATGTATGGAGACGCCCATTATTCTCTCTCTTCATGATTTTCACCAGTAACTTCTCTTTTCTTCTCTCTCATCCTAGCTTTCCATTGCTAGGCTTAAAAAGCTTAAAGCTTTTATATCATAAGCTTTAAAAGCTTTAATATTTAAAAGTTTGTCTTTTCTTTTCTTTCCTTTTTTTTGATCAATAATAATTTTCTTTCTTTTTTTGGATCAATAATAATTATATATATTACCTCAAAAACTGTTTGAAGAAAAGTTTGCCGTTTCTTCTCTCTCCTTGCCTTGTTACACTGGCTAGTTTTAGCAAACTTTTCTGTAAAAGCTTTAAAGCCTTTGTAATATTAAAGCTTAAAGCTTTTACAATAATGCTTGATAATCAAAAGCTTACAAGCTTCAACATTTACTTCAAAAGCCTTAGCGCTTTTCTTTAAAACCTTTATATTATAAAAGTTTTAAAAGCTTTGAAAGCTTTTAAGCTTTCAAAAGCCTAATTAGACTCTTCAAAATTTATTAAAGCTTCAAAGCTTTTAAAAAGGGTCTTTAGCTTTTCTCTAGAAAGTTTGGTCGAGCTTTTGATATATATAAGCTTTAAAAGTAGTAACAGTTTTTAATCTTTCAAAGTTATAAAGCTTTAAACCCTTATAAACTCAAAAGCTACATAGCCTTGAATTTTAAAAGCTTTTAACCTTAAGCTTCAAAGCTTATAAGTATTAAAAGCTTTAAAAAATGCTATATCTTAAACCTATAAAAGCTTTATATTTTAAACCTATTGTTATGCTTGACCACACCTCCAAGAGGGAACTCTACACATTCACCTAATGGATGAGCAATGAAACACAACCGTCGTGGGGTACTTACCAATGCTTCGAGCTCGTGTCTCTTGAAGCCTCAAAGCTTTTAACCTTAAGCTTCAAAGCTTATAAGTATTAAAAGCTTTAAAAAATGCTATATCTTAAACCTATAAAAGCTTTATATTTTAAACCTATTGTTATGCTTGACCACACCTCCAAGAGGGAACTCTACACATTCACCTAATGGATGAGCAATGAAACACAACCGTCGTGGGGTACTTACCAATGCTTCGAGCTCGTGTCTCTTGAATCCTCCAAGCTCACATATATGCTCCAAACTCCAAGCTCCACCTTCACTCTGTCACCGTGGAGTTACTCACACCATCACATAGGCCAATCACACTCTCTCTCTCACCATCACATAGGCCAATCACACTCTCTCTCACTCTCTCATACAAGCATAAACACACAAGCATGAAAGAGGCACAATGCTAGAATGCTCTCACTCCTCACTCTCTCACAAGTACAAGAGAAGAGCTCTCAATAACATAAAGGGGATTGTATCCTTTCATTATGAGAAAATACCTTATATACAATTGGCTTTTATTCACACTTGGGCACCCAAAACTTACTAACTAGGCCTTGGGTGGCCAATGTCTCATAATGTACAACCTTTATAGTGCCTTTACATGACACTTATTAATGTCCTCAATTGAGGATCATGGTGTTAATCCAAATGGGATTAACATTCCCGCTATCTTGAAGTAGGTTCTGTATCCTCAGAACCTGTTTACCGAGGTCTGAAGCCCTGGTCACCAAATTCGTGGTGGACGATAGAAGTTGCGGCGAGACTGAAGTTTTCTAAGTGTGCGTCGGAATGCCGAGTGGGACTTCCAGAACCCGGTGTCGATCATGTCTTCAAATGTTATATGCATATAACCTGGAAGACATCTTAGACAATGGTAATATAGCATTATACCTCTATTTGATGGCCCTTGGTTCATGTCGAACTGTAGATGCTGAGTCTCATAGCCATCATAAGGTTCTCTAGGTTGGTCTATCAGGAACCACTAATAACTTCATGAACCTAACACTGGGGGCTACAATTGTAAGATCTGGGATTTTTTGCCAACCTCTGATCCAATTGAGCAATTGTTGTCTTTGTGCGCTTGAATACTAGCAAATGTTGCTAGGTTAAATATTGGAAAATTGTAGCAGATATGAGAATCCCTTTCTTTTGCAGCTTGAAACTCTAGCAGTGTCCACCTCCTCTTGATAGGCATGTAGAGTGGATCCACTCATAATGTTGGCGGTGCACTCATGTAAATGCTACTGTATTCAGTTACTGTTAAAAATTCCTTTCTCCACGAAGGTTGCATTCCAAAATCCTGCAGTTGTGGTGCCTCTTCAGTCATGTGGATGGTGGTGTATCCACCTCTGGATGTTTCCTCCTCCATCTTCTGTAACAATAACTGATCATGAAAGTGACCAGGCGAATTTCCAACAAGTCTAGGGTTTGCCATCCTTGTGTGTTTTGCAACATTGGCCCATAATATTCCCTCTCCATCCAATGGCAGTAATTCCTCTAATTTTGGACGAGTGGCTCGGAGAGGGTATGGCACATAATGTTGCTGTGTGGGTGCACACGAGTGCCTTGAACATAAGCTCTGGCTTTAACATTGGATTGCCTTGTTGTATGCACTCTTCATATTCTGCGGCACTGTCATCACGAAATCCAAAACATTATTGTTAGTGTAAGGTGTAACATTATCACCTAGAGAGGCAGATTACGTACCTCTTGAGGTTGCCTTGGTGGAGATGGAACAGGTGCCAATATCTCCTCGGGGGTGAGAGTGTTAGTGGGAAATTCTAATTTTGGTGGGGAGAAGGAAGAGTAGATGCATCTAGCTTGTGAAGAAGTAGTAGGAGGCGTGCTTGGATAGGGATCAAGAAGCCTACTGGCAATATTAGTATACACAGGGTATGTGTTTTTGAAAAAAGAAGATGGACCCTCATCCTCACCGTGACCTGAACTAGAGGGTGGGTGGCTAGGTTTATGAGCTTGGAAAAAGGTTTGAATTTCTTGGATTTCTTCGTTATCTACATCTACGTAATTTATGTGAGTTGCATCAAAATTATTGCTCACGTTGGTAAGCATAGCTTCTAAATGCTTATGGATATTAGTATATAGCTTAAGGATGCCCATTTGGGTGATATAAGGTAGATCCACAAAGATTTAAATGTTGGTGAGTATTATATACTTCTAACCACCTGTGATTACCCATTGATAAGTATTAGCCACAACCTCGTAGTTCGTTGGTGTTGCTGGTATGTCATCTGGAACAAATAGGTCGAGTTTGTCGACCCTGTTGTCCAAAATTTTTGAATTTTGTAAGACACGACACCAACTACAGGTTGAGGACTTTTCTCTGGTACTTCTAAGCATTTTTTGGTGAAATCTCTTTAATTCTAATTCGGAGATTTTGAATGTTCCTTCCACCCAATTAAATATTTTTGTTGTGGTGTCTGGTTGTGTATTGCTTATACTGGGGACACCCTTGCTTTTTCCTTCAGACATATTGTTCAATTTTGTATTTACTGTGGGTATTGTTGTTGCTTGAGTCATTCTCAACTCAAGTTGCTGAATTTGCTTCCTTCTCTACACAGGTGCAGGTGTAGGGTATTGTTGTTGCTTAAGTCATTCTCAACTCAGGTTGTGAATTTGCTTCCTTCTCTACACAAGTGCAGGTGTAGGGTTTGTCCTTTTGGGGAGTTTATGCTGAAATCTCTTATCCTCTTTTGTATATTGATTCAAACCTGTTGTGGCATCTATCATAGATTTTCTTTTGGGTAGCCATATTGTTGTATTGCCTTGATAGTAGCCTTGTGCTCGCAGTAGGTCCTTTCGGTTCCATTGTTAACGGCAGTCATCATGAGGCTTCTGCAAGTTCTTGACCTTCTGCCACTTTGTAGGTGGTGTCAATGGTTGACTTTTGAACTGGGTTCTCTCATGAGAACATTCATCATTCATTTGGTTAATCCCTCTCAGGTTGAACCTTTGGGTAAATCTTGGGTACCCATTTATATGTACTCTTGTATGTTGGGCTTTGTGTGGGCAATTTGAACACGGTGGGTGTAGATTCTGTTTTCTGAAGTACGGCTTCTGCAGCGATTCGTTTTCCTTGATTTACTGAGGTCCATAATGGTATGGACATGACTTTTTCACCGATGGTTAGCGATGTTCTGTCTTCCCATTGGATATTGCACTTGTTGGCACAGATCTAGGATCGTCGTCCTAAGATCATCTCCTCTTCCATTGTACCTGCAGGTATTAGAAACACCTTTCCAACCAAGGGATTATTACTGATGGAAATGTTAACATTTAAATACCCAACGGCCTTTGTGGTTGTTAAGTGCACACTACGAACTTTTGCATCCGTGTGTTCCAGGTTTGGTCTCCTTAAGGCTATCCAATTATCATATGAGATGATCTCGTATCTATCAATGCAACACTTGTTGCAATGCCCTTATTTGTTGTGAGTCCCAACTTGAGTCTTGCTAGTTCAATGTTTAGATCCTCTTCATCCACCAGGGCTTTGGATGCCATATTGACATGAATCAGCCCCTTATGCATTTTAGCTTTTGCTTGCCTAGATTTAGCCTCGTCTTACGCTTGCTGGATCTTTTCTTTTGCTAATTGCTTCTGTTTTTTAAAGAGGTGTTCTTGGAAGAGCATCTCCTGGGTTAATGATCCAAAGTATTCTTTTAGTTTACTCCCATTGACATAGCCCTCCATTTGGATGCCGTCAATTGTCTCTATTTGGATAGACCCTTGAGGTGTAATTTCTGATACGCGGAATGGTCCCAGACCGCGGTATTTCAGTTTCTTTTTCCTAGCACTTCCCACACCATACATGAGGACAAGGTCCCCTGCTTTTAACTCTTTTTGCTTGAGGTTTTTATCAAACCAATGTTTTCTGCGCAACTTTTCAACCATGAGTCCGTGTGCGATGCTATCAATCGAGTTTCATCTAGTTTTTCCAAGTCAATTAGCCTTTCGGCGGCTAATGCATTTTCAGTTAGACGTTCTTGTATAGCAATTCTTAACTTGGGACTAAGTATTCCATGGGCATAACTACTTCAACACCATAAGCTAGACGAAAAGGAGTATATCCTATTGCCACCTTACAGGATGTGCGGTAGGCTTAAAGAGTTGCTGTGATCTTATGCTCCCAATCTGTTCATCTTGCTTCTACAGTTTCCGCCAGGATGGTACATAAAATCTTATTGGTACTTTCTGCTTGACCATCTGCTTGAGGGTAGTATGGTGACGATTTACGATGGATTACCAAGAATCCTGTAAGCAATTAATTAATCACCTCATTAATGAAATGTGAGCCACGGTCACTCACCAATTCCAATGGGCATCCGAATCATGATATGATTTGCTCATATACAAATTTCGCAGTTGTTCGCGCATCCGCTTTCTTTAAAGTTCTGGCTTCCGCCCACTTTGTGAAATAATCAGTGTGGCTACGATTATGTAGCGGGCTTGTGATGGATGAGCTGCTGGACTTATAGGCCCCACAAAATCTATTTCCCATTTCTCAAATGGTTGCCTGACAATGATGGGGGTTAGTGGATCTTGTCTCTTTTTTGCGGGATAGCGAAATCTTGGCATTCCTCGCATCTTTTGACGAATCATTGGCGTCCCCGAATAACGTGGGCCACCAAAGTCCAGCTTGGAGCACCTTCCGGGCTGTAATTTCTCCGGCAAAATGCTTGCCTGCTATCCCAGAAAATGAGACTCTCCAGTATGGTCATAAATTCATCCTCCCTTATGCACCTTCTGAGCACATTGTCTTTGCCTAGTCTATACAACTCTCCGGCAAATCAATTGATATGGTGCTGCAAGCTTGATAAGCCTTCGCATCTTATCCTTATTTAAGGGTATGTCATGAGGGAAGCATAAGCCAAATACTCTGAGATCTCTTCGCTCCACTCTGGTACCATATCCAATTTGAATAGACAAGCATCAGGGAGGTCATCATCGACACCAGTTAACTGGTTCTCCATTTGGAACTCTGGACAGGTGGTTGGCCAACACATGTTGTGTTCCCTTCCTTACCGTGAACAGTAAAGTCAAATTCCAACAACAATAGTAGCCAACGTGTGATTCTTCTTGTGGTGCAAGGTTTATTCACTAGATATAGCAAAGCTTGATGGTCCACAAAAAATATGAATTTGTTAGCCAAGAGATAATGTCGGTATTTCTTGACTGCGTAGATCATGGCCAATCCTTCTCTTTTGATTGTGGTGTAGTTCACCTCTACATCATTCAATTGACGACTAGCAAAGCAAACTGGATAGTCCAACTTGAATTCACCAGGTTGGGCTAGCACGCAACCAATTGTAAAACTTGACGCATTCGACGTGTACATGGAATATAAGATCCCAATTGGGAGGTCGCAAAATGGGTGCACTTGCCAAGGCTTGCTTCAGACGATCATAACTTGACACTCCTTGGTCCACTCAAAGACAATGAGCAGTTTATACAAGGGTTTGGCTATCTCCGCATAAAATATGATGAAGCGTCGATAATAACCCACATGACCCATAAACCTTTGCACACCTTTGTAGTTGGGCGGTGTTCCGATCAACTTGACCTTGCTATCATCAGTGGATATGGCATTATTTGAGACTATGTGTCCTAGTATCACACCATGCTTGACCCAGAACTGGCACTTCAAAGGGTTTAGTGATATCCGATATAATCGGCAACGTTCAAACACCTTCCTCAAACAATTCAAATGATCTTCCCATCGAGAATGTGCACATAGATCATCAATAAACACTTCCAACCACTTTTGCAAATAGTCCTTAAATGCTGTGCACATCAATCTTTGAAAGGTTGTCGGGGCATTTGTAAGACCGAATGGCATGTCGTTGTAAGCGAATGTTCCCCACATTGTATTGAAGGCAGTCTTATGTTGGTCTTCTGGTGCTATAGACACCTGATTGTACCCTGAAACCCCATCTAAGAAGTTGTATACTTCCCTTCCAGCCAATCTTTCTAGGACATGTTCGGTATACGGTAATGGGTAATGGTCCTTTCGAGTGGCTGCATTTACTTTCTTAAGATCGACACATACTCTCAATTTCTAGGACATGTTCGGTATACGGTAATGGGTAATGGTCCTTTCAAGTGGCTGCATTTACTTTCTTAAGATCGACACATACTCTCAATTTTCCATTCTTTTTAGGCACTATCACAATGGGTGATAACCAATCCATATGTTCGATCTCATAGATAAAGTTAGCAGCAATGAGCTTATTAATTTCCTCCTTTACAATTGCTGCATACTTTGGATTCATCTGGTATGGTTTTTGCATGGCAGGCCGTTATCCTTCCATAATTGGAATCATATGTTGTACCACCTCAGGCGGTACCCCTTTCATTTCCTTATAGTTATAGGAGAAACAATCCTTGTATTCCTTGAGAAGAGCAATAAGCTCTACTTCCTCTGCAGATCCTTGGCAATATATATGGGCCTTGCTTCTTCCCCTGATTCCACAATATCAACCTCCTTGACTTCTGTCAGGCCATTGTATGATGTCGACAGCCCTTTCTCTTTTACCCTAGTGGCTGTTAACCGGATGACTCTTCGATCATCAATTGTATAGTTCTTGAAATGGTCAGGCACTGAGAGTACATCTATTTTGTCTCCTCATTATCTTTTTTGGTATTTTCCATGATTTTCTTGGCCTCACGTTTTGCCTATGCCAAGGCTTTGGCATCCCATTTTTGTAAGTTTGGGTGTATCGGTTTCTGTAAGGGTGACTTTCTCTAGATTCCTCCGCCCCAGTCCTTGGAGAATTCATCATGTATCCTTGTAGCCTCCTCAAGGTATCTCAACCATTGGGCATCTGTTGGTTTACTTCTCAGCAATGCGTTTCATCGGGCTAGGTACCGTTTTTATCTCCGCCATCGCCTGATGCGCTGACTACAGGTTCGAATTTGCGCCACGGTACCTTCTGTACTTGATGTCTCCTCCACCGATTCCCCATCCATGGTTTGCCAATCAACCATGCTGATAGAAGTCATAGGGATGTTTCTAGATTCCAAATACTGGGTTCCCTTTTAGGTTGCATCACATCAATTGTGGCCCACATTCATCCAATTCACAGAAATTTGAGGGAGGTAGTGATGCATACATATCCGTATCCTCCTCACATCCTTGGTTTCCCCCTCTGTGGGCTGGAATATCTGTAGGGATGTGGTTTGCTCCGTTGTTGTGATGACAGAGTCATTACCGAACAATTGCCCTTCCATGGGGTGTGCCTTCCATGCTCTTAGATCAATCTTCAATGTTTGTGAGTCCTTGCATACATATACATTATCCAAAGCCCAATCATGCACCAATTTGGATTCCCTCATGAAAGGTCATCCCAATATTATGTCATATATATCAGGTTGACGTAGGAAGTCCATGATCACAAATGTATGATGATATTGAAACGTAAAGAGTCTGAACTTCACATTTTCCAAGAGCCCAATGGGTCTCGAAGATGTTCCATCAGCCATCTTAACGATTAGATCTGCTCTTTTTAGATCCGAATTCCCCCAATTTTCCCAGCAATGTTTGGTAATGATGCTGACACCTGCCCCACCATCCAGGATGGCTAATGCCTGGTATCCATTATGATGAATTGGAATGGTAGCGCTCGTGTCGTCACTCTCATAGTAGCGTCCCAGTTGGTTAACTGGTATCTTAACCACTCGCGTTTCCTTTGTATGCCTCAAGGGTCTTTCTACAAAGGGTGACAGAGCCTCATCCATATTATTTGTTGGCCTTATACCTCCTTTGACCAATTCTTTTACATCTGTCCACCATAGGGTGGGTGAATTGCGTAACAACTAACCTAAGGGCATCTGGACAGGCGTGGATAACACAGCTGCTAGGCTTCCTATATCCCTAGGTTTCTTAGATTCAGAGTGTTCTTCCCATCGAGGTGTCTCATATTCTTCCACGTGGAAAGAATGAATGGACCCCCCAACTCATTTTCCTCGAACATTCTAATCATTGTGTTTGTTTGGGATTTTGCTTCAGTTCCTTCCAAAATCGGGGTGGGTAGGTTCAAAGCCCTGTTGCGGGGTGGTACATCGAGTGGATAGATGGTATCCCTTACTCGGCTGGCCCTAGGCCTAGTTTCATGAATTTGTTTGGTACTTTTCAAAGCCCTATTTGCGGGGTGGTACATCGAGTGGATAGATGGTATCCCTTACTCGGCTGGCCCTAGGCCTAGTTTCGTGAATTTGTTGGTACTTTTCAACTAGGGCCTTGGCATCTTCTAACTTCCTTATTTCTTCATTAGGATATTCACTAACCCCCTTTAGGGTTGCTGTGGTTGTTCTCCTTGTTTTCCCAGGTCTAACCCTTCCAGATTGATCCCTTGACCCCCCTCTTCCTTTGATTGTGTGGATCCGGTATCATTTGTATCTTCTTTGGATCCATCTTGGATTGTAACCCGCGTGTCCTCATTTCCTAATTTCTTCACTCTTCTCTTGCAACCAGATTTGCAAATAGTAGCATCCGCCCGGTTCCTTCCTTTGTCACCTAACTGAGCTTGAGCTCGTGTCAGGACATTGAGTGGTGTGATCTTCCCATATTGTACACTAATGGTTCGAATGGTGGCTTGATTAGTAGTAGAAGCTGAACCACTTGCTTCGGTAGGGACAATCTTTGATCAGATGATCAATTCCACACTTAGTGCAAGTGAGCACTGACATGTCATTGGGTGGGGTCACCACTTGTTGTGGTTGGTGTATATGAGTCATATTCTTATTTGGGCATTCAATTGCTCGATGTGGCCCACCACAACCATAGCATTGTAAAGGTCCTCTTCTCAGATTTGAGTTGATTTCCTTGCCCTTCCACTGTACCGTGGTTTGAAACATAGGTACTGGCTTGTTATTTTGTAGGACATAATAATCTGGCGTGACCTCACCCATATCCTCATAGTATTCCCCACTAAATTCTAGTTACCGCACTAGTTTAATATCTTCTGATGGCTCTTCAATTACCACTTGATTGATCTTGGCCTATGGTGGTTGTGGCGGTAGAACTGGTGGTGACAAGGGCGAAGCATCTTATACTCGAAACATTCCCCTAGGTAAGTAAGAGGGGTTGGGTTGTACAACAGTGGTGGCAGTGGTTTGCACAGGTGGTGCGCTAGCAAGGCCAGTGGGGCTCTATTTGGTTGCAGTTGTGCTATATTTTGAAACCTTGGAAATCTACATGATAATGTGTCATGATTGCCCAATTTTACACAATGCGCACAATACAGTAATGGTCTTGCCCTTAACTGCGGACATTCAGTAGTGGTATGGTCTACTCTGCACATGGAGCACCACACCATATCCCTGCGAGGGTAAAGGTGACTATGCCCATGGCCTGACATCTCTCTTTCTTCCCTTACCTTTAACTTATCCAATATGGCATTGCTGAGCTCATCCACAGTCATATGTCTGACTTATTTGCTTTGAGTTCCAATTTCTTGATGACGTGAGACACACAAAATCGTGGTTGCTGCCGATGTTCTAACATCCTTAGGTTGTGGCAATTCTAACATGTTATCTTCGTATTTGATTGCCAATTTGCAGCATGCATCAAGGGTAGCTGGTCGGGCTAGTACCAAGTAATCATGCATTTTATGGTCTCTAACCCCTCTCCTGAAACAAGGTAACAATTGATCATCTGTCAATTTTTCTCGAATTTGGTATCTTGAATTCAAATGTTTTAAGCGAGAAACATAGTCTCTCATAGACTCATCTTTCTTCTGTTTGATGTTATGTAGTTGGGCCACATGGCTCCACCTATCACCACTACATGCAAAGCTGGGCACAAAAATATTTTTTAACTTGGTGAAGTTAACCTTGTCCTCAGGCTTAAGGGTTTTGAACCATTGATGAGCTTTTCCTTCTAAGGCCAGCGAAAAAGCATGTATCATGGTCACATCATTGACTGGTCTGCAGGTTTCACATGTAGACTCAAAAATCTCTACATGTTGGATAGGATCTCCATCCCCAAAGAATTTTTGGACAAGTTTTGAGTTGATATGGGGTTTCATCTAGGAAGGTCGAGGTTCTAGAGTAGAACCTAACTCCCTGACCATCCCCCTACCCATCTCAGCTGCAAAATTTAACAAGTTTGTCCTTGTGTGCGTCTTTGTGTAATTAAGAGCTCCATATCTTGTAAGAATGTAGGGTGATTGATCATTAGCTCTATGTCCTTCTTGGTATAGAGACGGTCCTCAACTTCTACAGCCAAGTTGGCTATGTTACCCTCTTCTTCTCTGGTTGTAACCCCTTCCTCCATTCTGGATTCCTGATTGATGGGTTCTAGGTTCAGAATATCCCCATCACCTCTACCTTTAGCAATTTCAGATTCCTTTCCTCGTGATTGGAGATGGTTAACATTATCTATCTCCTTTCTCTTAGCTCTTGTCTTACGAGTATCAAGCTCTTGTTTCCTTAAGATCAATTCACGGAGTTGTCATTCCACCTCACTTTGTTGGAAGTCCAATTCCATTTCCTGGGTGGTGGGAAAGAATATTTGACCCGTCCTAATTTCACTTTCCATATCTCATCTAATTCGAGGGGTGCCAGTATTTGACAGCCTAGAATTCAACGTCTGGAATGGCCCTTCTTATCTTGGACCGAGTCCAGTGCTAGTTGACGGACCCATGCCTATAGATTGCGCTTCTTCATCATGACTGGTTTAGAGACCAAAAAATCATCGAGCTATATCAATGATTCCACTGGACTTGGTTGGAGAGTGTGGTTTGTCACCTTCCCCAAACCCAGTGTATCTCAGCCCTTCTTCCATGGATTCCTCACTACTGGTTTTTGCGGTGGTTAGGTTTCTCAAGACACTTAAGTGTGTGCTTGCGGATTGTCCGGATCCCACACTTCTTTGATAGGAAGTTCTTGGATTATTTAATGCACTATCGTTAGGTGTAAGATTGTCTCCGATGAGTTTTTTAGATCTTAAGTGCATGTATGTATGATTTGATAAGATAGTATCCAACCCAAAGTGATTCAATTCTTGATTTTGTCGCTGTGTTTAGGAGGCGTAAATTAGCAAAGAATATTTCACGTCGTGAAATAGCAGGACTTAGTTCACGTCTTGAAAAAATGGTTCACGTCATGAAACTGTAGAACAAATGGTTCATGTCGTGAAACAAATGGTGTTTCACGCTGTGAACTACTTCGAAAATGGTTCATGTCGTGAAAGTCTACTGCACTTTCACGTGATCCAATTTTTCTCCTTAATATTAAATTCCTTCTTTATTTGACCCTCACAGCCTTAGATTTTTCAATTCGTTAGTTTTGGTCTTCTCATGAAACAGCAAGATTGAGTTCACGTCCTGAAACAAAAAGTGTTTTACGCCGTGAACTACTTCAAAAGTGTTTCACGCCATGAACTACTTCAAAAATGGTTCACGTCTCGTGAAAGTCTATTGCACTTTCACGTGATCCAATTTTTGGCAGACTGAATTGTGTCAGAGGTGTTAGGATAAGGATTTCTAATTTTGGAATATAATCCCATGATTTTTGGTGCAAATTCTCGATGCTGATTTCGTGAGCAACTTGCGGCGTGAAATTGTAGGAAAATGGTTCACGTTGTGAACAACTTCCTGCACTTTCACGTGAAGTTTTTCGCTCGGTATTTTGTAGTCTTGGGATACTTATCCAATTGATGACAATTAGATTGTGCCAATGCTAGGAAATGAAATGCAAGTTCCTAGCTCAATCAATGGTCCCTTATGTTTTTGAATTTTTAAAAAAAGAAGAAAACGACACACAACTTGCCTCTTCACATGGGTGTTTCTTGTGGTGCTAACATCGAACTTATCAAGAGTAACCAATGAATCCTTTCCTAAACTACTTTCCACAACATTCACAGCATCAAAACTATAATTTTTTCCTCAAGCACACACACCTTATTCTTCCATTTTCCACACAATGCATTATCAAAATGCAAAGGCAACAATGAATAGTATGCAATGGGAGCTAAAACTCAAAGAGTATGGAAGAAACAAAGGTGTTTCCCTGGCAGCGGCGCCAAAAATGTATGCTTGACCACACCTCCAAGAGGGAATCTACACATTCACCTAATGGATGAGCAATGAAACAGAACCGTCGTGGGGTTCTTACCAATGCTTCAAGCTCGTGTCTCTTGAAGCCTCCAAGTTCGCATGTAAGCTCGAAAATCCAAGCTCCACCTCCACTCTATCACTGTGGAGTTGCTCACACCATCACATAGACTAATCACACTCTCTCTCACTCTCTCATACAAGCATAAACACACAAGCATGAAAGAGGCACAATGCTAGAATGCTCTTACTCCTCACTCTCTCACAAGTACAAGAGAAGAGCTCTCAATAACATAAAGGGGATTGTATCCTTTCATTATGAGAAAATACCTTATATACAATTGGCCCTTATTCACACTTGGGTGCCCAAAACTTACTAACTAGGCCTTGGGTATGGCCAATGTCTCATAATGTACAACCTTTATGATGCCTTTACATGACACTTATTAATGTACTCAATTGAGGATCATAGTGTTAATCCAAATGGGATTAACACCTATAAACCTATAAACATATAAACCTATAAAAGCTTTAAAGCTTGGTACTCTAAAGCTTTATACTTTAAAAGCCTTAAAGAGCTTAAAAGCTTTTAAAATTTTATAAGGCTTAAACTAAAGCTTTAAGCCTAGCTTTCAAAAAAAAGGGGAAAAAAAAGCCTATAAGGTAAGCGTAAAAGCTTTGTATTTTAAAAACTTTAAAAAGTTTACATTCAAAAGCTTTCTCCTCTAAAGCTTTAAAAGCTATAAAGCTTTAAACTCTTTTAAGCTTTATATTTAAAAAGCTTAACAAGCTCTTCATTTCAAAGGTTTGCAAAATCTTAAGTCTATAAAATTAATAAGGCCTCATAGTAAAACCTTACAAAAGTGTTACTTTTGGAAATTGAGCATCGATGGCTACAGGAAAGAGGAGAAATTTAAGGATTTATCAAGGGTTCAAGTGTAATTTGAGCATCAACATTCTCCACCACACGGGCTTCTTCGACATCTTTTTCTACACGAGTCAATCATGAGAATGACGACTTCTCTCTCGAGCAAGAGGGTAATCTTGAACATGAAGGTATTTTCCATGATCTAGATATGCCTAAAACCTATTAACAAAAGGAGACTTAACTCCATAGAGACTAGTCATGTCATTAAGTTAACTCTTAGATTTTGTGGACCTTTCAACATTATAACGAAGAACATCTTGTCCCTTAGTCTATCATTTACCATGAGACCATCGTCACACATCAACAAATTTAAGGCGGTAAAACAACAACACTTTGAAATTAAGAAGAAAATTGATGAAGATGAAGTTATTGCTGTATTGCACAGGTAACACTTATGTTAAGTATCTTGTGACTTTTAAGAATGATCCTATTGAAAGATCCCAAATGGTGTCAGAAAAGTTCTTACGTTCGTACCAAAATCTCATCCATGCAATTGAGGTCAATGACACGAGCAAGAGGTAATGTTAGTCATAACCTCTTATAGGACACCACTTTAAGCCAAAAAGATAGTGCACACATATTTCCACAGAGCACGTCGTGGCATCTATGGCCCCACAATCATGGGTAAAAATACCTCTTATAAATGCCATAAGACACCACTTTAAGCCAAAACAGGTAGTGCACACATGGCATTGAGGTGTCCATGGCCCATGGACAATCATGGGAAAAAATACAAGGCACTATTGAGCTAAAAAACAATGTCACACAAATATAAAGAAAAGTCAAAACATACACAAGTATGCATGATGCACTTGAGAACTTGGAGAATCACCAATCTTCTTTCTTATACCTCCAAGATTTTTCTTGCCATTTCAGTATGCCACATGCAACACGGATATTGCCTAGCCTTGCAAGACCTAATATCCAAATGGGCTCCTCTTGAAATCCAAAATATCATGCCATGCTCTTTAACTCCATATCATATGAGCCATACGCATGCCCACGTTTGAAATGCTTTGCATGTGTCCAGTTTGTAACATTCCCCCCAAGCTTCTAATGAGTTGCCAGGAGCTAATGGAGAACTAGGCTAAAAGACACACACAAATATGTAGCATTACCCTCCATATTGTGCTTGCATGTCCATGAGACCTGTAGCAGTTACAAATAGGAAAGCACACTAACCACATTATTTTACACAAGCCGATAGATGGTGTGTGGCATTTTGTCATCACCCACCATATTGTGCTTGCATGTATATGAGACATACAACACTTACAAATAGGAAAGCACACCAACCACATTATTATACACAAGCCTATAGAGCTTGTGTGTGGCATTCCGTTCATCACCTTCTTAAATGCTCCTAGAGTCTTCACAAGAAAACCTTGTCTTGCTTCCTATGAGCAAGGTAACACTCACAAGTATGTGGAAGGTGTGACCCACCAGTCACACCGTGCCCACATGCCCATAAGACTAAGAGCCACAATCCGATGCCACAAGTATGTGAGTACGCAAGGTAACACACAAGTATGTGAGTACGCAAGGTAACACACAAGCATGTGGGCAACAGTGTGACCATAGTTGCATTGCCCATATGCTCAAAAGGCTAAGAGCAACAACCTACTGATGTACATAAAAAACCCATGATGCTTGGTCATAAGTTCCTATGATAGCATCTAAAATCAATTATTCTATGGCTTTTAGCCATAAAGCCTACGTCCCCTCTACTACCATATTTCATGGTATGTATTCATGATTCATATCCAACCACCCTTATCATAAATGAGTTCTAAAGCTTGCTCTACCAAGCCATGAATATAATAAGTTCTCCAAAACCTGTAGGGAATCCACACATGATATACATGGTAGCTCTATGTATATCCTATGTCTTTCTGAGATGTCATAACATTATGTTCTTTTATGGTTGTTCAGCTCAGCAAGATATTTTTTTGCACACACACAAGAATGGAATGTAATCCATGTTGTTCTTGCAACCTTATATGCCTTCAACCTTAAACATTACATGCTTACCATAAATAATTCCAAGAAATTCCCACAATAAGGATATGTTGTTTACATAGCTTTTTGACCAAAATTGGTGCTTTGATATCACATGTTTCATGTGTATTCAAGAAAATGATTATTTCATGTCAAAATTGATATCATGTGACATGTAGAATATATCATGTCCCAAAAACTCATTCACTAAGAAATGATATATTTTGACTTTAATTCATCGATTACCTCTATGAAGTAATTATAGTAATATGCAAAAAAAAGAAATCACATAGGAATTGCCTCCGCAAAGTAATTTTAGTAATATGCAAAAAAGGTAATCATAATTTCAACTGGCACAATACTCCCTATAGTAACTACATCAATAGAATGCTCATAGCACGTATGTAGAAAGCTTATTTTCTTCTCCTTGTAAGGCTTCTTTGGCTCCAGATGGTTATAGCCAACAACATATCATCCAAAGAGGGTAGCAAAATGTTTACATGATCAAGATAATCATTTATTTGTATGTGAAGTTTACCAATTATAGGTATCACATCCATCCTTTGACTTCAAAGGCAACATCTTCATTATTTTGCATGCCCATATCTTCTAGGACTATGGAAATAGCCAAATGTATAGATATAAATTTCAAATAGAAACAAAGGAGCATCATAGTCCATTACATAGCTCTTCTGGCAAACTATTGATGCTAGTGTTGCTGCCAACATTATAGCTAGCTTTGTGCTACAAAAAGTTATATGTGCATCTTGTGCACTTTGTTTCGTGTATAGCATCGAGTAAACATTTTTATGGTCATACATCAATGGTAAATTGTACCAAATTATCTACCTCATGCATGGACCTATGCATGCCACCACTATGTATAACCTGCTAGCAACTCTCTCAAAGCCATGCTGGTCACACCATGTGGTACATGCATCCATGCATAAGGAAATTCCTCTAGCACAACCAAATATGTAAGAAAAGCAACCTGTGTTGCTCTCCAACAACTAGCCACTCAAACCAAGAGATGTAATTAAACCTCCCTCCAAATGTTATGGTTAAACTGGTGGATCAACCTAGCCTTTTAGGTCTAGGCCTCCGTACATAGTGATGCCATACAAAGGCCACAATGGTCTTGGTATCACCTCTCCACTCCACTCCTTTAGATGCTACAGCCTCAAAAGTAACTTTCAAAGTAGAGACTTTTTAAGAACTATGTTGTCAAAGATAAAAACACATTTGGTGATCTTGATGGCCTTACTCAAATGAGCTCATAAGAGAACAATAATCTACTATGGTTTCTTTCTTGCTCCTACATACTACTACACTTAGCATATACTTTCATGACTTTTTATAGTCTTTCTCTCCTTGTTAAGTCGAATATGCCTAGATATTTTGATGTAGAGGAAAAATAAGCACTTCACCTCCAAAATCTCTAGAATGAAAGGGGCTATGATCAATAGCAATAGCGAGAACATAGTTAGTACACACACTCAATAGACAAGGTAGAGTAGAGAAGCTAGAGCTCTTATTCTCACATAAGGGAAGTGTCTATTCTCATTACTTGAGTTATCTTTTATTCAAACTTGCTAAGTGCCTAGGCACCCAGACTTGGACAACTGACCTTAGTCTAAATAGTGTATATGTGTGTTCAATAACTAATATACATTCCATTGATGTAAGCATTGCACTTAGCTTGGTCATCCCTTGTTTACATTGTTATAAGTGCATTAGAGCAAAACAAATTTAATAGATATACATTAAGTGCTAAAATCGAGCATGCTAACTTATAAAGTGATCTAAAGTAAGAGATTTTATGGCATAGGTTTATAATAGCTCCAACTTTGTAAAATATATGTTGATGGAACCCGTAAAAGCCACTTGCTTAGTTAACCCGTAAAAGCCACTTGCTTAGTTAACCCGTAAAAGCCACTTGCTTAGTTAACTAGAGAATAAGAGATTTTTTATGGAGCAAACTTGTAATAGCTTCGACCTTGTAAAAGATGTGTCGATGGAACCCGTCAAAGCCACTTGCTCATCAAAGCCAAAGAATTTGTTAACATTCCACTTTGACTAGATATTATTAAAAAGTGACAACAACTATACATTTGAAGCTCGGACACTTGTAAATACTTTTGACAATGGAAATTATCATTGGGGAGACCAGCCAGAGCCATCCGCATGGTAAGGGAGGAATCAGTTATTAACATCTTCTTGATGTAGGTATGTCCTCAAACCTATGCAATGGAAGCAAAGTCAAGGGGTTGGTCGATGTGTTAAAGAAGAAAAAGTTGGGGTCTTTAAAGGTTAGCCTACTAGTGTCATTTGATGAGGTTCTAGATGTCAAGTACCATGCATGTGCCTGGGTAAAAACGATGAAAAATTGTCTAATGCATGCACTCAAAAAACAAGCATCTATATGCTTTACATTAAAAGAACATAATCTTCTGCAAGAAAAGCACATGGGCTAGGTGCTCCACATGATGTTGGGTTGTACCTTTGCCAGTGTTGCCAGTGCCAAGGTCTCCCCATCCAAAATTGTTCCTGGAGGGTTTTCATTGTCAAGGCTTCTATCGTAGTAGCAAGATTGTGTGCATCACTATGTGTGTATATAGAAGCTAAGGGCAAGGAGGATGTTTTTAAAGGTTTTCAGATTAAAATATGCTTTGGTACAAAATATGACATGCAACACTTAAAAGCAAGACTATGTCTTTAACCTAAAAGTCTTGAGCAACCTTGAATCTTATGCTAGTTTCTATTTTGGGCGACTCTCTAGCATGCAATGTTGTTGTACAAAAGTGCAAATATTTTCTTGTTTTTAGAAAGAAGCAATGCTAGTAGCAGACTATGCTAATGGTTGGAAAGCCCATGAGCAACTCTATGCGTGAAATATGTTTCTTGTTTTTCTAAATATGTGTGCACGAAATATGTTTTTTGTTTTTCTAAATATGTGTGCATGAAATATGTTTTTCTAAATATGTGTGCACAAAATATGTTTTTATGTTTTTCTAAATATGTGTGCATGATTTTTTTTAGTGAAAACCCATGGGCAACTCTGTGCTTGAAATATTTTTTATGTTTTTTTGAATATGTACATGTGCTGTGCAGGAAAAGAACAATGCTTTCAGCTGGACAAGGCTGATGGTGGTGACCAAGACTTGGACTCTTATGGTGGCCATAATAAATTTTTTGGAAGTGGGAATCATAATTGCTACTTTTTGCACCTAGGCAACTTCTCTATTGTTAAAAATATTCAATAAGTGGAAGAGTAACCTTAATTCTTTGGTTAATCTTAACTTAATTGTGCTATTAAAAATAGTATTTACTAAATTTAGCTAGTCTTACTAAAAATAGTCAGTTATTGATAATGACTATTTGCTTCACTGTGAGAGGATGTGAGATAAGCCTTTCTTGCTCTTACAGTTAAAAATAACAGTTTCTATATAACCTGTTAAAAATGGCAAGGTTCAATATGTTGCTTGAATTTAACAGACACTTATTTTTAACCCATATTTAAATTCTTGCGAAGATTTGGGATCATTCTATCAATCTTTTTTTTGGTAGGAGAAATAGATTGCAAGGGATCATTGGAGAGACTAAGTTGAGAAGGGTGGCTCCCTTTTCTCCTTGAGTTATCAGATTGGGTTGAAACTTTACATACATGTAGAGACAGTGATGAGCTAACCACCTATATTAAATCTTGGCATCGTCTGACTTAATTAGCTCTTATAAGAATCTAGGTGGAGAAATTACCGGCTTCCTTAAATGGTGGTGTTCACATTGGTATATGAGGCTTGTTTTGATTAACTAAAAAAATGACTTATTGATGTTAGAGTGATGAGATATTATTGACATGTAGTAAAGATTATTGTTAATCTCCAGTCTTTGTGAGTCCATGTTGCTCTTTAGATGGCCAGGTGGGAAATGCAAAAACAAAGGTTTAGTCATTTTGCTCCAAGAGTGCTAAAACTAGGCTTATAATATGTTTTTAGGCTTCAATTTTTGTTATGGTCTTGTACCATGTTAATTTTGACATGGGCAATCACTATGTAAAGCCATACCTTGTTTTGAACATGTTTACCCCTTATTTTGGTGTCAGGTGGGAAAGTTTGCAAGTTTCCCAACCAGGTGTTCAACATCATTACAACATGTAGTCTTCAAGACAGGTCATAGAAACTATGCAAATCATGCCCGTTTGAGTGGAGGTGTAGTATGAAGCAAGTCCAAGGTCCTGGCACTATGAGTGAAGCCTTGTTGAAAACTCAGTAAGGGAGGTATCTTTTTTACTAGGCTTTGGAAATCTAGAGGTCTTGTCTGTCATGGAGCTTCCCTCATTGTATAATCTAAGTCCCAGAAACTAGTTCTTTTCTAGTGGTTAACGTGCCTAAGCATCCAAAATAGTTCAAGATTTGATGCCACCATAGTGAATTGCATATAGAACCTGTGCAATAGCATGTGTAAATTTAACATCCAAGAAATTGTTTCGGAGCAGATAGAGAAATTTGGATGTCCTCTAATTAGCTAATACAAAACTTCTACTTGCGGATCACTTTGATTATCAAGAAAAATCATACCAGATGATACTAGAATGGGTGGAGGTTTGCATACTTTTGAACATGTGTATTCTTGTATATTAAAATTAGAGCATCGAAAGGCTATGTTTTTACCAGGCATGGTATCTTGAGGCCTAGGTGTGTCTTCCTTCCATTATCAATGCTTTTTACATGTCAAAATTTGGATACACACCAGTAGATTGGCTTAGGTGTCTAGAATTGTAAAAGATTTAATATAGTAAACATTTCCAGCATTTAGAATACTTGTACAAAAGCATGTGTAAATTTGACATCTCAGAGCTAACAAGGCATTCTTGCTAATGAGTATTCTAATTTACAAGTATGTGTCTAGAGGACCTTCTTCGGAGCTAACAAGGCATTCTTGCTAATGAGTCTGACATAATCGTTGAAACTACTTCAATTAACATCTCTAAATGTTGCAACAAGTTATTAGATAGTGAAGGTGAGAACCAAGATTACAAACCTCTCCCAAAGCTTGACAACTCTCTGAGGATTGGGTCCATGACTTGGCAACCATGGGCACTCTTCCATAAAATTTTAGAACAAGGTTTGCATGAATGGATGTGACAAAAATCACCTCCTTGTTCTTAGTGTGATGTCCCTCTTGGGAACCACCAATGATTTTGAAGCTAGTGATTCATCTAATAAGGACTTCTCTATAGAAGGAACAAATTTTGTGTTACCCCCACAATCACCCAGCTAAGAAAAAGGAAACCACATAGAAAGCTTAAGAAGTATCTACTCCCCATGGAGACAAATCTTCATTGGCTTTGCTATCTCAAGGCTGTAGATTCACATGAAATATCTACACTTGATAGTGGGAAGCTAACTTATACAAGGTCACCAAGAAAGTGGTCTATAAAATTGATGAGGAGCCCATGAGCTGTGTGCAAGCTAAGCTCTACTGATCTACTAGATGCAAGCTCCATAAGTTTAAGGCTGAGGTAGAGAAGGAAGTAAAACTCAAAGAGCTTGCTGAGCCTCAAGAGGAAGATTTGAGCCAAGTACTCGAGTACTTCAAATCCTACAACATTGGGGACATAATAGTACACAGTATGAAGGCCCAACAAATCCTAGGTGTAGAGCCACATGCCTCATATGATGGCCCTACCCGGAGTCAAGGAAATAAACCTTGTTGCCCACATGAAGAACCCAAGCTAATGTCCATTGCCAAGGACCTCAGCTCATTGCCAAGGACCTCACCCCTAAGCAAGAAGGATAATTATTTACCCTACTCAATGAACTCATTGCCAAGGACCTCACCCCTAAGCAAGAAGGATAATTATTTACCCCTAAGCAAGCTAATGCTCATTGCCAAGGACCTCACCCCTAAGCAAGAAGGATAATTATTTACCCTACTCAATGAACTCTGGATGCATTCATGCCTCGAAATACCCCACATAAAGGGAATTCCTCTAAAAGTGGTGAAACACACCATCCCTTTGCATGAAGGTGTGAAACCATCCAAATAGAGAGCTTACCATATGAATCCCAAGTATGGTCAAATGGTAAAAGGATCTAGACAAGCTCATTGATGTGGGATTTGTGTATGAGATTAAGCATACCGAGTGGGTGTCGCGAATAGTGATCATTCCCAAGAAAAGAACAAAAAGCTTAGAGTGTGTGTTAACCTCAAAAATATTGATGCCACTATAGTTCACAATCACTACCCCTTGTCCTACACAGACTATATGCTAGAAAGAGTCACTAGCTTACAACTTTATATGGATGGATTCTTTAGCTACAACCAAGTGATGATTAACCTAGCCAACCAATATAAGCTGACAAATATAAGACATCATTTACCACAGAATGGGGAACCTATGTGTTGTCATGCCATTTTCCCTAACCCCAATGCCCCTGCCACCTTCCAACGCTTGATGTATACAACCTTCAAGGGTCTCCTTTGAAAGATCGTGGAGCTATTCATCAATAATCTATGTGTGCACTTTTAACTCCAAGTGGAAGGAGCATCTTACTCATCTTTAGCTAGTGTTTGAAAGGTGTAGACTCTATGGCACCTCATTAAACCCACTCAATTGTTAATTTTGGGTTAAACATAGTGTCATTCTTGGTGGACATATCATCTCTAAGAATGACATCTCCACTAATGAAAATAAGATCGGCGTGATCATAGAGTTGTCACCACTTGTCACCTACAAAGGGGTGTAAATATTCATGCAACATGTAGGGTATTGAGAAGATTTATCTTTATGTATATGCCATATATGCCATACCTTTGTATAAACTGTTGATTGTCTTTGAGTAGACAGATGAATGTGAGTATGAGAAACTGAAGAAAGTATTAACAAGCACGCCCATCCTAAGATCCCCCAATTAGGATCTAATTTTTCATGTGTACATTGACGATTCAACCTTTGCGATTGGATGTAAGTTAGCACATCTAGGGGAGCACACGAAAGTTGTATTCTTTGTTGATCGCCATCAAGAATTGCTGTATTTGGAATAAGCGTTGCACCACCACACATGGTGTATCACAAGATGGTTGCTTATTCTTTTGGAGTTTGATTTCACCATCACGGTGTGAAATGGGTGTGTGCATGTCTATCCTAACCACCTTTCCAGAATTCCAAATGGAGAACCTCCTCTTGGGGTGGAGAATGATCTTCTCAATGCTCCACTATTCCACATTAAGCATGTACTAGAATGGAGTGAATACATTGCCCACCCCCCATCAAAAAGGATAAAGCTATATTCCTCATTAGGAAGGCTGCCTGCCCCCTATCAATTGATAGTGGGGATGATTTACAAGAAGGGTCAAGATGGCATTATGAGGAAGTGCACATCCATGAAGATGACTGTCGTCTTGCCGTTCTTAAACAAGCCCACCATTCTGCATAGGTGGAGGACACTTTGCGGAGGACACGACTACCTACACTCTTTGGAGATGTGATTAAGTTTGTCAAGCACTATGAGGAATGCTAAAATTTGCCATCTCCATGAGAAGGACTGAATGCCCGTTGACGATAGTAGTTTTTGAACAACCCTTTGAAAAATGTGGTTTAGATTTGTTTGGTCCCATTACACGTCTTGCTAAGGGAACCCAGGTACGTCTTATCATTGTTGCCATAGACTATTTTATAAAATGGGCCAAGACCAAAGTAGTGCAAAAAGCTGATGCGAGAGCTTATATATGAGAATGTGATTACCCATTTTGGTTTTCCACTAGAAATGTGTGAGTGATCATGGTACACATTTTATCAACAAAGGGGCACAATTCTTGCTCAAGGAATTTTTTGCGGTGCAAAAAAAGTCAATACCTTACTACCCCCATAAGCAAACAGCTAGGCTAGATGGTAGAAGCATTAAGGAGCGATTGTTTGGGAGCATAAGTTGCACTCAACTCTATGGGCGTACCACACGATATACAACGTGGTACCTTTCTAGCTCACATTTGGGCTTAACGCAATCATGCCAATGGAACACTTGGTTCCAAGCCTTTGAATTGTGGCCAGACATAACCTTAAGGGAAATCCTCTCATGGAGAGATTAGTTGCCTTAGAGCAACTTAGTGAGCAAAGATTGCAATTCTCTTAGATTAGTTGAAAAACTAAGGCACCAACAACAATGGTTCGACTGAATGTATAGAAGAGGAAATAATTAGATTAATAAAATGATTAAAACTTAATGACATTTACTAATTGAGCATCATAGAGTGAATAGATGGGTGGTAGGGTCTAATATACTAACTTGAAATATGTAAGTTGGGAGTGATTATAGTGGTAGACTCTAATATACCAACTTGAAATATGTAAGTTGGGAATTATTAGAGTAGTAGACTCTAATATACCAACTTGAAATATGTAAGTTGGGAGTGGTTAGAGTGGATAGCTAATGAATTATTCTCAAGACTTTGGAATAGACTAAGAAGAGGAAATAATTAACACTAATTTGACAAGATAATGATAATGCTAGATAGTTGATCTAACACACATAATTTCCATTAGATATTACAAGGGGGGGACTTTAAATACTTAAAAGCAAGCTATTGCTTTGATGGGTTGGTGGAAGGAGTAAAAAGGGGAAAAAAAGAACCTTGCATAGTTCAAACCAAAGAAGTCCAAGAAGAAAAAGGGGTAGGAGTTCATTGACTTTAGACTTAAAAGTGTAGCCATTTATATGGTAGTAATGGGTTAAAGTAGGCTAATAATGGGCTAGGTTACTTTTCCCCTCCTTAGGAGGTTTTTCCTTCTCAGGCATGTGTACACACTCTTATGAGTAAGTGTGAAGTGACTTATCATGTGGCTTTAGTTGTACTTCACTGATTCTCATCAATCTACTTTGAGTGTTGTGCTTATCTCTATCTTTTCTTGCTTGCTACATATGTATATGCATTGCTACCTTTGTCTCCACTCCAATAATTGGTATGAGAGAGCATATTACCTTGGTCTTCCCTCCCCTTATCATCACCTCCTCATGCTGCTCTTTTGATTGTCTTAGATTGATCTATCCTTTGAGGTGGAGAAGGTATACCTTGTAGTGTGTTTTTAACTACTCTACATACCTTGTAGTGTGTTTTTAACTACTCTACATTAACAAATTTTTTACAACTTCAGGCTGGTTTTGAGAAGCATTCCGGGGCCATTCACATGTCGTAAGGTTTCTATAGACATCCTAAGGGAGTGTTAGTTTAGACTATATTTGTTTGATTTTAGGGTTTTTGTGCTATAATAGCATAAATTTGGTGTACGAAGAGGACCGTCATCACTAATTCTCCATTGTCATCAGCATCACATCTTCAAGCTCATTAACGAACAGCTTTGTCATGAACTTTTGCATCCTTTCTAATAGAATTTATAGACTCTACACCCTCCCATTTTAGACTCTTGAAGGTCTCTCCATCATCAATGATCTATTTTGTAGGTTGTTAGGATATTTACATTGTTATTTTCATGCTAGAATGGTAGATAGTGCTATTGGGATTGTAGCCATTTATATAGTAGTGATGCTTGGACGACTAATAATGGGCCAGGGCACTTTTTCCCTCTTTAGGAGGTTTTTTCCCCCATCAGCATATGTACATACTCTTATGAGTGTGTGTAAATGACCTTATCATGTCACTTCACTTATACTTCACTCATTCTCATCTATCTACTTTGAGTGTTATGCTTCTATCTATCTCTCCTTGCTTATTGCATCATCTATGTACGTGTTTCTACCTTGATCTCCACTCTAACAATTTGGTATCAAAGCAGGTTCACTTGGCCCTCACCCCCTTGTTATCTTCTCCTTGCATTGCTCTCTTGATTGTCTCAGATTGAACTATCCTCTTCGCTGGGAGAAGGTATACCCTATAGTGTTATTTTGTTAACTACGTTATCTGAATTTTTGTGCATTTTGGCCCATTATGGGTGCATTGTGGGGCTCATTCGATCCTGTAGGATTTTTGTAGACATCGGAGAGAGTGTCAATTCGAACTATCTTTGTTTGATTTTGGGTTTTTTGCACTATGCAACAACACAGGGCCATCGTCATTGACATTGCATCTTTTAGCTCAACATCAATAGCTTTGATATCATGATCAACAGCTTCGATATCGTGATCATCATTATCATCATCATCATCAATCACATCAATTTTCACATTCATGCTAGTAACATTTCTACACTCTACACTCTACCATTCTTCATACATTTTACAGGTAGGTTTCCTTTGTCATCAGTGATCTTCTAGCATCCATCTTGGGCATTGATAATACCTGCCAGAGGTAGCTAGGATATTTGCATTCTGTGTTAAAGATTAGTTATTCGTAGGCTGAAATGGTAGGCAATTGATGTATTTGGGATGATTTTTGCTGAGGATAAGCTTGAAAATAACAACTACTCATTGTTGTCCTATATGATGCACCATGTATTTGGGATGCTTTTTGTTGAGGATAAGCTTGACAATACTAATTGTTCGTTGTTGTCCTATATGATGCACCATGTATTGATCTCGCCTACACCAAAAGGACTTTGGAATGTTGTCATTAATGACATTGAGGCACACCTTGTTTAACGAGCATAGTAGCATAGTACATGGATTTTGGATGGTGATAGGAGTTCTGATGTAGGTTTGGCATCCACACTTCCCACAATGGAACAAGCCAAGTGGGATGGTAGGGATGCACATACACATGCATTGGTGGCACTTTCAATGAAAAGGAGCATTATTCCTCATATTCACTCATGTAAAACTAAGCATGCTTGGGATGTGCTTGCTACACTTTACCGAGTGCTTAACGAGGCACAAGTAGCCTACTTGTGCAAACAATTAGAGTATGAGCATATGAATGAGTTTTTTAGTTCCTCATAAGGATTAAAGATCTCAGGGAATAACTTGCATGTATTGATAAGGCCAATCCTGATAGGTCTTTGAGGTCTTTGGTGTCTACTATTCTCACATCTCTATTGGATTCATTCTAGGGTACACTTCATCTCATAATCAAGGATAACCCCAATGCCCTTACTTTTGATGATTTGGTTGTAGTTCTCTTGCAAGAGCAATCTCGACAAAATTGAACTAGTATGCATGGGGAGATGTGTGAGTCAAAAAGGTAAAGGTAAAGCCTTTTCTCAGGGTGGCTATAAGAAGCTAAGAGCAGAGCTAAAGGAAAAATCAACCCAATCTTCTAGAAAGGATGCCAAGAAGGGGGGTGATAAGTCTAAGAAGAAAGACAAATGTAACTTTTATCGTAAAGCCAAGCCATTATATCAAGTAGCTCTAAAATTAGTTAAAAAAGGGATGCTTGCCTCCTTAATATTATAGGAAGCGCAAGAATTAGAACTAGCATGGCCTCCCATCATTAACCTTATTCTACAAATATTACATCAAACGGGAGCAAGGAGGGTGATTTATAGGTGTGTGGAGCAATGAACTAGGCTAAGTTGAAAAACTAGTGCTTATGGTCGCTCCTTCAAGCAGCTCTATGCAAACCAAGTGGAATGGATCTTGCTTTTCTCAACTTTTCTCTTCCAGTCTGAATGTTTCTTTAGTAGATGTTCCATTACCAAAAATTTCAAGCCTCCAAAGCCTTTGAAACTATCCAAATCATAAAGTCCTAATATGACCATGCGACTGTTAAAATTTTGGATTAGCTCAGCTAGTATATGTGGTGTAGCTAGAAGAGCAAGATGCACTTGAAATTGGCCCATGTGTCTACCATAGGTAGTACAACGAGGCTCACTATGTGTGCATGAGAGGAAATGGTAGGCAATGATGGGGGGTCTGAAAAATGGAGTATGAGGTGTGGGGAAGCTAGTTATGCATGAGAACTTGGACATGATGAGGGATGCTGCCAAAGCTCAGAAGCAGGACGGGGAGTCGTCCTCCACAAGAGGCTTGGAAAGGCCCTCAGAGTGAGTTAGGATTATTTGAACCATCCTTACAACATATGTTCCAAAATATCATGTTTGTTGTTGTTAGGGATTTGGTGGTTTTAGCTTGCAATCAGCATCATGGGCCATTCATAGCATGTATGGAGTGAAGGCCTAGCTTTGCAAGCAAATAGAGGCAAATAGAGGCAAATAATATGATGGGAATGCGAGCCTTACTAGGCATGTGCCCCAAAATGGCATCAACCCAAAGGCCACCCCTTCTCTTTGTCTCTTTTAGGCAATGGTGGTGGTGGTGGGTAATAGCAAGTGGCATCTCCCATCAATCATGTAATAGACAAACTCTCCTCCCTCTTTTACACAGTAGCAGTAGCACGTCTTCTCACTCATTACTAGTTTGAGCAACTCTAGGTGCCTAACAATCTCCCCTCCTCCCTTCTTTACACATAGGTGACATATACCATGGAAGCCCCTTCTTCAAGCAAGCGATGCGATCGTTCTCACACTATTGCATGTAGGCCACATGGGCCTCTCTCTCTATGTGTAGACCACATGAGCCTCTCTCTCTACATGTAGGCCACGAACCTCTCTGTCTATGTCTAGGCCACGAGCTTCTCTACATGCAAGCCCAGCTAGCATGAGGCTAGGATTTTTTTTGAAGCAATTCAAGTGCCACATCATCATAAATCTATGTGCAAGCCATGAGCCTCTCTCTCTCTCTCTCTCTCTCTCTCTCTCTCTCTCTCTACATTCATAGCCAAGCCAGCATGAGCCTAGGATTTTAAAAAAAAGTTAATTCAAGTGCCACTACATCATCATAAATTATGATCCAAGTCAAAGCCCAATCACGATTGTAATTTCCTGATGAGTCAACCTCTTCAATTGCCGATCTCACTAATACAATTGTGATTTGATCTCATTGATCTCACATCTTTAACTGTTGGTTTGTAGATCATGGCAATCTAACTCCTAGATGATCCCACTTTCCAAATGATTAAACATCCTTAATGGTTGATCTTAGATCATGGTGATCCATCTGTGGGGATGATCCCACTTTCTAGATGATTCAACATCTTGAATCATTAAACTCACTACTACGATCGTGATCTGACCTCACGTCACACATATTGAATCGTCACCTTTTGAATCATCAATTTAACTTTATAAATTGCCATACCCCTCAAATCCTCATGATCTGACCCATGTTGATCTAACTTTAGAATAGCAATCAAGTGATTAAACTTATGAGATCATCAATTTGACCTAAGTGCCACGTTAGCATGTGCAAATGTGTGTGCATGGGTTGTAAAAGTGTGTGCTTTTAGTTGTTCTTTATTTTTATAATTCTTGATATGTTTTTGGGATTTTGTGGTTTTTATCATTTCCAATGAAGGTATGAATGTACACTTGGGGCAGGGAGGGTTACGTTACATATGTACACGTGAGTTAGGGTTCGATTCTTATCATGCGTGCATCAGCTGGGCAGTGTGATGGATGAGCCCAGCGAGGGCGGAGAGTCACTTACCCATCAACGGTGATAAAAGCTTGGATGCCACCTTGGTCAGCTTGGCTAGTCTGGTTGTCTAAACTTTTTCTTTGTAATTGGTAAGTTGATTGCTACATGGCACACATAGGTGTTGTGGGGTCCAGGTGAACTTTTTAAGCCCTAGGGTTATTTGAAAATGCCACAAAAGTATGTGCATGGTTCTCTTTGGGGTTTGGAACCATGGGTGGCTCTTCTTTAATGGGAACAAGGATGGGTAGAACCACTTCACATGGGCAAGGTGTTGCCTCTTGCTGTTCAGGGTCCATGGGCTCTTTTAACCTTAACCTTTCTTAAGGTGGTGTCAGCACACGAGTTAAAGTGGAAGCCACTCCTTTCCATTCCCCCTTAAGGTTTGGAGTTGACATCAGTAGAGGTATGGCTTTGGCTCTCCACACCCACTTGGATTTGATGTTTAAGGATGCATTTTTGGGAGTCCGAGACACGAGTTTCTTTAATCTTGGCACCTAGATGTGGGGGTTTCTTTTGCAGAATCCTTGTGCTTCTAGCAATTTGGTCAAGATCTAATGAGACATCAATTTTTGGGGTGGTACTAGGCATTGAGGCCATCGCCTTAGTCTTTTTTTATCTTTTGGGTTTGGGTGGATGGAGAGGTTTTTGGGACCCAGATAGATGGGTTTTCTTTGTGGAAGCCCTATACTTCTAGTAGCTTGACGAGGATCCACTAGGGCTCTAAGTGTGGGCAAAACTTTGTTGCTTGGAGTTCTTGCTTTGTAGATCTTTGCTCTTACGATTAGGCTTCACGCCGGATGGTGATGTGCCAAGTCCTGCATGGGTGTCATACTTTTCCTGGCTTGCCACAGTACTTGGACCCGTACCCATTCTTTTTTGGTGACCTCTGTGAAGGGTTGTTTTGAGGTTGAGGTTTTTGTCTTTGTCTTTACTAAAATGAAGTTTTGGATCTCCATAATAGTTTGAGGGGTGGCTGACATAGTGAGATAAAAGGGTTCTTTTTTGTTAGAGGCTACATGAGGTGGTGGTTTGTAAGTGGAGGAATGAGGCTTAGAATATTGATAGGTTTGGGGTGCCCTCATCCACCAAGGTTATGGTAACCATTCCGAACAATGGGAGCTCAAACAACATGGTCCTTCTTGGCCACTAATTGACGATGCAATCTATGGATGTGATATATTCGCTCTTAAGAATGATTCTCTCTTTCAATGTACCTATTACGAGGGTCACATAAAACTTGCATGATGTACGTTTAGATCCAATAAGAACTCCACTTCAAAATAATTAATGAAGGTCATGGATTGGGATAGAGCAGAAGGTGTGAGAGGTGGGTGGTCTAATAAGGTCCACATCTCCCAGGATAAAATATTGTGGCTGAGTTGGCCACACCACTAGATGGTCTTGTTGTTGGGGGAACTCCAACTTGAGGTGGTGAGCAAGTTCCATGGACGTTTCTATTTAGCTTCATCGTGGAGATCAACTACATTTTCAAAGATCTGTATGCTTGGGGGTTTATGGCCACTTGGGGTGTTTTTTTTAAGTCGAGCAATCGTTGCCTCAAGGCATGCCCTTGATTTTTCGTTGTTAGCCTCTCACTTCTCCTCTTTTTTCTTGTGGATTTGGAAGAGCATGTCCTGGGTGAGAGGTCCATAATAGCGTTTCAACTTGCTACCATTGAAGTAACCTTCCATCCCAATCTCGTCTAGGGTCTCTATCTTTATTGCACCTTAATAAGGAGAAATCTTTATCACTCAATAGGGACCTTGGCCTCTACATTAGCTTGCATCAGCTCACATCAAGCATTTATAGAGCAAGCACAACCTAGGAGCATTTTTTAAGATTTAATGTAGACTAAAATTTTCTATGAGAATGTTTAGCTATCATTGCTCCATGCTTATATAAAGTCTTATAGCTTGATTTGCTCTTTACCTTCTCAAATAATCAATAATTAATCTTTGTCCATAACAAAAAATTGCCTATAGATAGAGAGTAATGCTTAATTCAAGTGTGAATCTCAACCATTAAGGGTTCAAATATTTAATTGGGATTTTGTTATTCCTCTTTTTTTAATGATAGCACTCCAACAACATTTGGGAGCTCAAATCACTAATCTAAAACATGGTATTTTTTGCATTTTTTCTTAAAATATGATTAGTGCATAATTAGTGGAATTTTGGCTTATATTGGTCATATTTGTACTTATATTGATTATACAAGTAGACATTGGCCTTGACAAGTGCTAAGACCCCCTTTATTTGCATAATCATAGCTACATCATCGATACTTTTTGAGAAGTTCATGACACTTGAATGCTTCCACACATGGAAAGTAAAAATCAAGTCTACTCATCACACGAGAGAGAGTTTGTGGGGATCGTAAATGGGGAGAGGAATGTCTAGAGTCTAGAGTTAAGATAAATAAATGGAAGAGTAGAGATAAAAAATCTGTATCCATCATTGTTGAGTGATGCATTCATACACCATATTACATCGGAGGGAAACTCTAAAGGGGCATGGGATAAATTAGAGAAATTACTTAGGGCAAAGGGAAAGAACTCTAAATCAGCCTTAAAATTTAATTTTTTGTTTTGGGCATGAAAGTAAGTGATTCTTTTCTCACACATGATGTCAATCAAAGAAGAGCATCATGCAACAACTAGGAAGTAATGTTTTCCCCAAAAGAAAAAGATATATTACCATCCTATTGAAAGGCATGCCAAGTGAAGAGTTTGGGCCATTGGAGCCCACCTTGAAGAATCCTCCTAACACCCCTAAATCTTGGAGGCATAAAAGCTACACTCATGGAGAAAGACCAGAGAATTAAATCCAGAATTACATCGATAAAACTAGAGAATAAGAATTCTTCCACAAAGGACCAGGATCAGGACTAGGAGGGAGAAGCAAGATTAAGATGAAGTGTCACCATTATAGTAAGATGAGATATATAGCAAAGGATATTTGGCATCAACTTTGAGTGATGGATTGAAGATAAGGAGGAGAAGGAGAAGAATTCCCATGAACGAAGTCATAGAAAGAATTCCCATGAAGGAAGTCAAGACCCATAAACTCTCTTTTAAAAGAATGTAATGCGGGCATGACTCTCACCTCTACTTGTAACCCTATTCCCACCTATAGTGTAAAGTCCCAAGTAAAACTCAACATTGTAGCCCATGAGAGGTAAAGTGAGATGGACTAATGAATAAGAGTGTAGACCAATACATGTATTGGTGATAGGGGAATGTTGAAAGATAAGTGATGAAGGGTTCTTGGAAATGAAAGCTTAGAGGTGAAATGTTTCTAAGGTTATAAGAAATCACACTAGTAAATTTTAGGAAGTATTTTAAACCTAAAAAGTTCTTAAACATGTATGATACATTTCGAGGTGGAAGGTGCCTACTTCAAGTACAAGTGGAGTGTATAAGAGTCTTCAAATTATTAGAATTCCTAGGAAGAAGGAAAGTGAAGTGCACACATCTGCAATCAACATTCCTAGGAAGACGGAAAGTTGAGTGCACAAGGGTCTTTAATTGGCATTCCACAAAATAAGGCAAGTGGAGTGCATAATAGTCTTCAATCGAGCCTCAAATAAAGGGAGATGGACCTAGAATCAAGGGAGATGATTTAGGGCATGTTTAGATGAGCATTAAGTTAAGTAATGGGGTAATGATGATAAACCTCAGCCTATTTAAGGCCCCTTATCTAATGGAAATTGTGTGTGTTGGATCAACTGTCTAGCATTATCATTATCTTGTCATAAGCGATAATAATTTTTCTCTAGTTAGATTATCATTTCGATCATATTTAGTAGTCTTTTTAACTAAGGTTCCACAAAAACCTGATTTTTTCTATTTGTCCCAAATTGTGTGGTTCATTCCATTAGAGCCGACCATATGTTTTTAAATTGTGCCACGTGTGTTAAAAATTGATTTCTCTTAACAAGGGAACTGACTCTACTAGGTCTCCCCCAATAATGTTTTTCCTTACCAGAAGTGTTTACAAGTGTTCAAGCTTCAAGATATACAAATTTTGGCACTTTGTGTGATTGAAGTGAAATTTAATTGATTCTCCAGTTAACTAAATGGGCAGCTTCTATCGACACATCTGTTACAAAGTAGGGGATAATACAAGTGTTATTTTACAAGTAGGAGATATTATAATTGATCTCAAGGGGTGCACTACTAAAAACCCTATGTATCACGTGCATTCAAGGGGTATTAAAAATGGCTATAATAATTATATTTGGTCAATTGTTCAAGACACAGAGGAGAGGTACACATAGGGGCCTGGTTATGTCACCCACAGAAGCCTCCACAAAGGCATCGTCGACATAGGTATAAAGTATGTTTTGTATGTTATACTATTTATTTCAACATCTAATAGCTATTTGTTTAATTTCAACATATAATAACTATTTGTTTTAATTTCCTTATAGGAGTGATGCGCGGAGTGTCACAAATCTGCCCCAGCAGCCAATCCCACCAATGTTGGTGCCACGATCCTGTATAGGGGACATGGGCATAGAGTCTCCATCGACAAGCGGGGACAAATAGTGGACCGAGAGACGGAGGTAAGGTTTTACACCACCGTAACTTTGAGACCTCGTGGACCTCTATATGCATGAGGTCCACAAGCTATGGGGGTAAGAGATCTTTGATTATAATATGAGATGGTTGTAAATTTGTAATTGAACTGATTAATAAACATAGAGTTTCATTTAAATGCAGGGACCAGGACGAGGTCAGCAAAAGAAGGTTTGTCCTAGCACACCTCGAGCGAGAGTTAGGAGTTCGAGGGTTGGCTCGAGCCACAAAGGTGCTCTACAAGAGTGTACAATTCTACTCAGGCACCAGAGAGATAATTCACGGTAATGACACGCAACCTTGTTTGAAAGATTGAAGTAGACGTGTGTGGAAATATATATATATATATATATATATATATATATATATATATATATATATATATAGAGAGAGAGAGAGAGAGAGAGAGAGAGAGAGAGAGAGAGAGAGAGAGAGAGAGAGAGAGAGAGAGAGAGAGAGAGAGAGAGAGAGAGAGAGGGGTCCAGGCTCCTAGGCAGCCATGCACAAATAGTGCAGGACTGCCCCACACTCACAGCCAACTGGCTAGGTAGTGCCCTGGCCCTATCTGACTGCTTAGCTAGGGCCCCTAGAGTTGGCCAACAACCTGCTCCACCCATGCAAGGGCTGGTGGGGGCACAACTTGGGGCCTTCATGGCCCCTTGGGGTGGCTCTAATCTTCTCCATGCCCACTGTAAAAGCCTTAGGCTCTGCTTTGGGGTAGCCATATGGGGGTTGGCCCCCTTTTCTACATGTAAACCTACATGCACTACAGAAGTCTGGCATCTAGTTGCAAACCAGATACACAAATAATTTGACACATGCGAGGGATTGATCGTAGTTAGTCTTAAATAAACTGCACTTAGAAATATACTTAAGAGATAGAGAATAGTTTCAATGCAAATGCAATGTATAGATGAGATGGTTAAAACTGAGATATGTGATGATGATGCTGACTTATGAATGCTAAATTGTTGTACTACTGATGATGCTAAATCTTGAACTCCACACCTTCCTAGGGTCTTGGGCTAAAGACCACCAAAACTATGGAGAGTTGCCTGGCATGAATGATATTCGTGCATTTTTATAGGTGAGATTGCTGCATTTTTTATCAGTAGTATTCTGGATTTATGAGAATTTATCCATCTTTTTTATGTCTTGTTGCTGTTGGTCGACTACCCTTTCACTAGCCAACCAGTAGCCCCCTTGAATATATATAGCATTGCCTCTTCATTCAGTCTTTTGTACCACTTCATAGACATATTCGGTACCACATCATCTATTTGTCTTGCTGCTAGCCGACTGTCCTTTCACTGGCCGCAACCAACAGCCCCCTTGACTATATATAGCATTGCCTCTTCATTCAGTCTTTTGTACCACTTCATAGACATATCCGGTCCACATAATCTATCTATTGCTGGCTCTTGCCCTACATTAGCACATATTCTTCGTTGATAGCATATCTACAACATTTTCCTATAGCAACATACCTTGGGAAAGTAGCCCACTCTCTCTGTTACATATCATCAACATTTTTATCCATAGCTTATGGGACAACAACCCTCTTTGCTACACTCAGCACATTAGTGTTTTTATCCTCAGCTTATGGGACGGCAGCCCTCTTTGTTGCTGCTACACAAAGAACATCAGCGTTTTTATCTTTAGTTCATGGGGGACGGTAACCCACTCTCTACTACATAGTACAACACCTTAGCGTTTTATCATTAGTACACCATTTGGGAAAGCAGCCCACTCTTTGCTACAGTTTATCATCGTTTTTCTTCCACCAATCAAGTATTGCAACTCCCTTATCACCAAAGCTTTCACCACTTCCACCACTCAGGATGGTCACCATATCTACTCCTCACCACCACTCAGGTATTGCAACACCCTTGTCACCAGAGCTTACACCACCACCACTCGGGATGGCAGCCCTCTCTACTCTTCATCACCATTCAGGTACAATAGCACCATTGTCACCAGAGTCTGCACCATCATCGCAACATCACCACTCCACCTTCTGCTGCCCACTACCACCTCGGAGTGCCTTTGTCTCACATCGACGCGAGCCTTCATCACCGACCGTGCTTCAGCTCTGACATCGTCTTTGCTTCTGCACTGGTCTTCTTCTACTACTCCTTAGAGTCATCTCACATCAGAGGACTCTTGTACATATGTTCACTCACCATTATATATAGACTCACTCACCCATTTCATGATGTGTTTTTTTGCTCTGATATCTCGTACATCTAGTCCTTTCGTCCTTTTGCCCTCACAGTAACAATCACTATTCCTATTGTACTAGCCCTTTTGTTGTACCTACTTGTACTTGTTACTGTGGTACCTCAATGGTGATGAAGAGCAGAGAAGGTTGCTGTCCCGAGTGGTGCAAGCTCTGGTGACAAGGGTGATGCAATACCAAAGGGGTGGTGAGGAGCAAAGAGGGCATTCGTCTCTCGAGTGGTGGAAGTGGTGCAAGCTCTGGGTGCTGCAATACCTAAGTGAGGTGAGGAGCAGAGAGGGTTGTCACCCCGCGTGGTGTGAGATGGTGAGCAGAGAGTGGGTTGTTGTCTCGATGGCGTGATGTAGCAAAAGAGTAGAGTGTTGTCCCGCCCAGAGAGTGAATTGAAGATAAACGCTAATGTGCTGAAGTGTAGCAGTGGGTTATTATCCCATGAGCTGAGGTAAAACATTGGTATGCTCTACTATAGAAGAGAGGGTTGCTGTCCCATGAACTGATATGAAACGCTAATGTGATCTATGTGGTAGAGAGGGTTGTAATCTCAAAGTGTAGCCAGCTATAAAACGTTGAAGTACTGTGCTGTAGCAGAGCGGGCTGCTGTCCTAAGGTGTGCCTTGATGTAAAACGTTGAAATACTAGAGATGACATGCGATGATGATAAAACAAATCTGCTCTATAGGCCCGATAGTAGAGTAGCACAGCAGTAGCATATGGTACCTGATATGATCTATGATGTGGTACAAGTGCTGAATGGTGAGGCAAATGCTGTATATAGTGAAAGGGGTGCTGGTTGGCCAGTGAAAGGGCAGTCGACCAGTAGCGAGACACAAAAAGATAAAAAAAGCCAATATATCTAGAATAATCTAGATAAATCCCCTTTTTTAGGGCTGGACAAAATGCCATTTTTAGACACCCCCTCTCAGGCCAAAAAGGGTACCATGAGAGAATATGAAGGATTCCAGGGTCCCACACTGACACACTAGCAAAAGGAATGTATCCCCCTCTGGAAGAAAAGTCTGATAAAGTCAAAGAGAGTGACCATGATGGGAAAAGGTGGTGAAGATGAGGTGATGTAGATGGGATGATCGTCTCCTAATGTGAGATCTTGAATGGGGCTCTCCTCTGAGTAAGAAGTCCCATTCCTTGTGTGGTCTGGATTAGAGTTTGGAGAATCAACTTCTAGTGAGAAATATTGGTCCTCCAGGAGTGCGGGTAGACTATCCATGCTGTGTGCTCTCGAGGTCTTCAATCCCTTTGCTCACGATAGCTCTAATACCATGCGAGGGAAAAAGGACAAAAGGACCATATGTATGAGAGATCAAAGAAAAACAACACAACATGAAATGGGTGAGTGAGTCTATATATAATGGTGAGTGAAAATATGTACAAGAGCCCTCTGATGTGACGTGACTCTCAATAGAAGAAAACCAGTCCAGAAACAAAGACGATGTCAGAGGCTGAAGCACGGTCGATGATGAAGGCTCGCGTCAATGTGAGGCAAAGACAATCCATGAGGTGGTCGGTGTCAAAGGCTTATGTCCATGGATGTAGAGGCACTCCAAGGTTATAGAAATGAGCAACGAAAGCTGAAGTGATGATGATGATGTCGATAATGATGGTGCAGACTCTGGTGACAAGGGTGCTACAAAACCTCAGGGGTGGGGAGAAGCAGAGAGGGTTGTTGTCTCGAGTGGTGGTGGTGCAAGCTCTGGTGACAAGGGTGCTACAATACCTAAGTGAGGTGAGGAGCAAAGAAGGATGCCATCCCGAGTGGTATGAGATGGTGTATAGAGAGTGGGTTGTCATCCCGATGGTGTGATATAGCAGAGAGGGTTGTTGTCCCGAGTGGTGTGAGATAGTGAGCAGAGAGTGGGCTACCGTCCCAATGGTGTGATGTAGTAGAGAGTGGAGTGTTGTCCCAGAGAGTGAATTGAAGATAAATGCTGATCTGATGAAGTGTAGCAGAGAGTGCACTACTATCCCATGAGCTGAGGTAAAATGCCGGTATGCTCTATTGTAGAGCAGAGAGGGCTACTATCCCATGAACTGATATGAAAGACTGATGGAATCTATGTGGAAGAGAGGGATGCTTCCCCAAAGTGTAGCCAGATGTGAAACACTGATGTGATCTATGTGGTAGAGAGGGTTGTCGTCCCAAAGTGTAGCCAGATGTAAAACACTAAAGTACTATGATGTAGCAAAGCAGGTTGCCATCCCAAGGTGTGGCCTGATGTAAAACGCTGAAGTACTATAGCTGACAGGCAATGATGTGATAAAGCAACAAGGCATAAAAAGATGGAAAAAATCCAATAAATCTAGATAAATCCCCTTGTAGGGCTGGACAAAATGCCATTTTCAGACACAGGGCAAAAAGCAGCATCCATAGAACCAAAGCATTTTAAGCAGCACATGTGAAGGCATCATTAGTATCATAAGCATCATAAGCACTTTAGAAACCTAGGCATCCCAGTTGGCTAGCCCCTTTGGTGGTGGCTTAGGTGACTAGTCAGCCAAGCCAAGACAACAAATCAGCCAACAGCCGACCGGCAGTCGTGGGCATAATACAGCAGCCAACATGATCATTAAAGCAACCAACTAAGCATTTACATCCAGCAATAGCACTTCTCTATTTCCTAAGTACATCTAAGTATAGTAGTCATCTGAGCAGTTGAGTATAAATAGTTAGTATAAGCATCTTGCATCTCCAAGGCATACAAGATTTACCCATAAGATTTCTGGAGAAGAATGAAATCCATGATTGAAGGAGAAAATGGACTTTTGGGCTGCTTCAACTGGCATCAACAGGGGGTTCTCTTCCACATAAGAAGACGGAAGTGGCTCCAACATCACCTCAGGAAGAGGACTAGAGTTCCATGAACGACGGAGATGGTGTGCGAAAGGATTCCACATACAGGTCAGTGGTGTTTCAAGTTTTCCAAGCGGATTTTCAAGTTCAATAGTCTAGCAGAGGGGAATGTCACATGCACACCCAATTGGCAGTCCTCTCAGTTCTTCACTTGAAAGCTTTGAAAGCATGTGACACATTAATCATGATGTTTGAAAGCTTTGAAAGCATGTGACACATTGAAACTAGGGGAAATATTGGAGAAGTATGATTATACCTGAGTTTCAAGGACTAGACTCAAGAAAAATGTCAATGTAAAAGAGTGGTTCATTGTTGTCCCTTGCTAGCTTCTTGTAGTTCCTCTTCTATTAGGTCCATCCTAGGTTATATAGGGAAAGTTGGCGTTACAAGCTCAGTTACCTGCTCAATGCCAAACTCTGGTAGGTCTTCATCCCCCTCGTCCTCATCTTTCTCCTCTCATTCATCATTCACATTAGATGGTCTTGATCTATCTCCTTGAGCAATCACCACCATGGTGAGGTCAGGATATGTATAGTCCTCCTCGGCCAATGATGTATCTTCTTGGACATCAATATGGTTGCTATCCTCAAGCAAGGAGGCCAGTGTGCTATCAAAAATCCAGTGACCTCAAGGATTGACTTGCACGATTTTCCACCATGGATTGCCATTTGGATTCTTGTAAAAGAATGCATGTTCACAATGCATTGGAAGAAGGTGAGGTTCTTTGCTTGCTCGTTACTTGGAGGAGTCGATACACCAAAAACCCATGGGCTCTCTTTTCATGGTAGCATCTTTACCTCTGTATTGTGTACACAACCAACAAACCTTCAAAATGACCTATAATAAACATGTTATCAAATTAGCGTGTGCATAACTTGCATTGACACCTAAACAACCTCAATGTTGCCATCCAAGATGCGTACATACCCCTCCAACTTTTTTCTCCGGAGCATCTGAAACTTGATGCAAAACATCAAGTTTTGTGGTAGAGTTGATGTTTTGCATCAACTTTGATACAAAACATCGAGTTGTGTGGAAAATTTGATATTTTGCATCAACTTTGATGCAAAACATCGAGTTGTGTGGAAAAGTTGATGTTTTGCATCAACTCGATGCAAAACATCAAGTTGTGTGGAAAAATTGATGTTTGCATCAACTCGATGCAACATCGAGTTGTGTGGAAAAATTGATGTTTTGCATCAACTCGTTGTGTGAAAAAATTGATGTTTTGCATCAACTCGATGCAAAACATCAACTTTTAGCCTAAAAGTTGATGTTTTGCATCGAGTTGATGCAAAACATCAATTTTTCCACACAACTCGATGTTTTGCATCTAGTTGATGCAAAACATTAAGTTTTATGAAAAAGTTGATGTTTTACATCGATTTTATGCAAAACATTAACTTTTCCATAAAACTTGATGTTTTGCATATAATTAAAGAAAAAATATACCTAGGATAAGGTGATATAGGTAGAACATAGGTTTACGGCTAAGGACGTGAAAAACACATATGGTCGCAACCTTGACTACAAATTTGACTACAAATTTGAGAGGAGGTCATTAAAAAAAATGCTTGTCTCTATGTAACCATGTAACCTTTGTATCATAAATAATATCGCTACATAGTAGATGCCAAAAAATCATGATAACAGAAGAGCTAGATGATCTAGATAATCCATGATCACCTATAATCCATTGGTTTTAATCCAAATGTACAAGGCTCCATTGATTTGGAATACCACATGTCGATTAATTCGCCAATTCTCATTTTTGTTCTACAGTTCAATTTTAAGCTGAATAACTATAAGCAAATACACATGGTGCGACCATCTATGTCGAGGAGGGGGGTGCATGTGAGCCTGGACTCTTCCATGCCTATGTGTAGTGGTATGCTTTCTAGCATAGGGGACCTTGAATCTACCATCATCGTGAAAGCTCTAAGCTCTTCTCTACCACCATTCCAGAAGCCCTAGGCTCCTCTTTTTTCTCTTTGTACACAAAGAGAATGTCACGAGCGAAGATTACATCTCTCAGCATCCTTTGCATGTCCTCTAAATAATTATAACCAAAGTTTATTCTACACTACCCTTAGACATACCATCTTTCAACATCCTTCACATGCACTATAAATAATTATAACTAGAGCTCATTCCTACACTACTCTTAGATATACCATCACCTATGTTCATGATAATGTCTATCTGGATCAAACATCAACATATGCATACTATGAATTTTTGCCACCACCACATATGTACATGATATAGGCTACAATTTCTTCCTGCCACCCTTATCCATATTGCATAACAAAAATTTCCTTCATGAAAACAAATGCCTATGTGGGTCAAAATTTACACCCATAGGCTATATGATGTCTACCTCTAAGATTGTCCTGCTAAAAAAATATCTCTTTTAACATGCTTAGGTTTACTCAGAGCCTCCATAGTTACCATCTTCTACATATATATATGAATACAAGTCTACCTTTGCACACCAGGTATAAGTTGACCGCTTTAAACTCTTAGCATTAGTTGTATATCATGCCCACTATCTGCTTATAAATAATAGAGCAAATAATTATATCATGCAAACTGTCAAGGTAAGTATATACTAAAGGCTTTACTATTTGGGTCTAGAAAGACTCAAGGATATTTGTAGATTTTTTCATAAATTATGGAGCTTATATTGTTATGTATTCTAATATTTTTTGAGTGCTTATCAAATAATGTGCATATATATGTATAGTGGTAGAATTTGTCCCAAAAAATCCATTAAAAAAAGTGTCTTATATTTATGAAATTTATAAAATAATTTTTTATTTAAAAAAGATTGATATTTCTTTAAGTTATGTAGACTCCTATTTAATTTTGTGAGTCAAGTTTATTTTTATGTCACAAACAACAGCAGTTTATAAATCTACGAAGGTCACACGTGTTTTCAATCTTGAAAAAAAAAGCAAAATTCATGTATTTCTAAATTTATACATGGAATTCTAGAGATTTCACACATTTTGGGAGGGAATATTTTTAGGTAACCCTCGTCAATTACCTATTTTGCTCGCAATAGTGTTTCAGGTGTCATCAAATTTTTCCCTCTGTTTTGGTGACAATCCTCATCTTCCTCGTCGCTTGTAAGCTCTACATCTGGATCTATGATAGGTCCAACTATCTATTTTCTGTACCAGTCCAATTTGTATAGGGCACGCTTCACTCTCAATCCTTCTATTGAAATGTCTTGCCAATTCTTTTGATAATCTCGCAATGTGTCCTTTTGGCAGAAATCTTCTATGTCGGAGATATATATTCTTGTTGAGATTCTTGCTATATTTTGATCATAGCCAATCTCCGCATGGTAGACATGCCTTGTAACCCTTTTTTGATAGACCTACAAACAATCTAAGTCTTAGTGCAATTGTTATTTCACGTCACTTCAAATCCAAAGAAAGTAACTGTAATCATGTACCTAAAGAATAACCATAGGTAGGATATTCATGAATAGTCCATGTTAGAATGCCGCGAACATCAAAGCGTCATTCGCCCCTGTAGACTTGGACATGTCAAGCACTTTTATTCCTTTCCAAAGTTGTAGATCTTCAATGAGTGATGCCACACAAGTACACACTGATGTCTTTGACTTGTTGTTTTCCTGCATTGAAGTGATATGTTGAGTCATAGATTTCAAGAAGTATAAACATATCGGGTGGATACAATTTTAGACCATGTTGCTTGTGCATGTACCTAGAATTAGTAAACTCAATATTAGATGCTCCTTCCTTATGAACATGAATGGTGGTAGGTTGCAATTGATCAGCACCACTGGCCAAGTTGACCACTATCTTGATCTATGTGAAAATGGATTGATTCCATCGAGACCAACACCAAGTTTTGAGTGACGAGGTTCTTGACTAAATTCTGGTCATGTTTTATGAATGTGCTTGAAAGCTTCACAGTCATACGGAATGCGAAGAAGGATCCCGTCTATGCTCACATTCTTTGCCATCCAATCCATAAGCTTTAACAACTCCGGGCCACGAAATAAGTACTCTATTCGTGGGGATAATGGAAAATGTCTTTGAACCTTCTGAGGAATAAGTGTTACTCCCTCCTTAAAGCATGAAGCATCGTATTTGGGACAAAGAACGGAGTTTTGATGCTCTCCTCGATACAAAATGCAAGCATTGATGCATGCATGGATCGTTCCATAGTCAAGTCCAAGACTCGTAAGTCCAAGACTCGTCATCATCTTTTGTGCCTTGATCCTTGTTTTTGGGATGATGTTATCGGGCAGTAGAATCTTACTAGAAAGTCATCTACTGACAACAACAATAGTTTATTATAGGAAATAAGCATACCTATCACTTAGCATCCATGTATTATTGTATATGATCCACTTACATTAGTAATGTTGAAACTAATACATTGCTCTAAGAGTAGCGAGCTTGGAGATTTAGGATGAGGAAGGTCATAGATAATCTCGTCATAGAAGAACCCTCATATATCTTTGTGAGTGCTTCTTCTTGGGAGATATTTCTCATGAGTATCACTATCATCTGTATTACTCTAAAACCAATCATTAAGAAATCCAGTCATGTCATCAGCATCATGCTCCGCATCGTCAGGTTGTTCTGTTTGACATGTGTATTGCTCTCTCAACCTTTGAAAAATACTAGGATCCTGTGCTCTAAGAATCCGCAAACACTCTACTAACAATCGAGAGTGACCTTAATGATATAAGGGCACATCCTCTGTAATATCGTAGTATGGAACCTATGATCCAATAAGAACTAGACAATCATAAAGACATAATAATTCATAATAAGACAAGTGACAAAAAAGCACAAGTAAACACATTTGCAAAGTCTCATCAAATTAAATTCTGACATCATGTACACATGTTGTTTCAAATATACTCAAATTAATAGGACCTTTGGTGCCACAAGATATAATAAGTGAAAAATATAAATATACTAGTAGAATGTCATGGATCAAAGCCCATTATAAAAGACATGTGCACTAAAAATGCTATAAATACATCTATTCTCTATGTGGAGCTGTCGCATATGCCAACCATAATTCACTAGCAACTCCTCACCAACACACAACAATCTAATAGCATATTGACTACAATGTATCTAGGTACATCTCTACTCATGTGCACTCGCTCAGGACCAGTGTCACACTCCACAAAAGTACAATTAGTTCTTTCATTCCTCCCTCTACTGCTGTTGATTAGCCCTGATATATTTCCTTGAGTGTAAGGTCTACCATCCAGCCATAGAGGCAACATTAGCACATAGCCCATATGTGGTCATACTCTTGATGTAGTGAGCAAACTGATGCCATGGACCCCATGAATAGATAGTCCACAAAATATCATAAGAGTGACCTTAGAGTGAACTGGGACATGTTAATCCTGTGCAATAAAATGACATCGACCCCCGCCAGCAAACAATCGAGGATGGCGTGATCACATAGCGAGCACCCCAGAAGCTAAAAACCTCTCCATTAGCTCTGGAAGTGTTGCATGCAAGCAGACGCCATAATGTCTGTGATTATATGTCTTCATGAGAGGTAGTAGGCGACTGGGTAAGGAATGATTGCCAAACGTCTCGGATTGAGAACCAGGAGGTAATTGGTGCGCACATGCCTCCATTTGTAATTGAAGAACAGCTTGACTATGGTGTGTGTGAGGAAGCATAGATTGATCAAGCCCATGAAAGCCATCGTCATCATCAGAAAGATGTACAACTAGATTTGGCCATGATGATTGTACCTAGATGTATGTTATACATCACTTTGTCTATCAAGATCATATAGAATTTGAACGAGTCAATGTAGAATGCTTAGAAAAAGACATATCACTTACCATAGGTTGATCTTGTCTCTCTAGTACCGGTGCATTATGACATCTTCCAAACTCTAGCTTGTGGATATGGCATTGCCATCGTGTCCGTCGATGAGTGCCTCAACAATTCACACACCAACATGGAACTCTCTTCTCGTAGTATGTATATGCGTCATTAGCTTCATGCTGCACTGATCTAGAGGATGTCGCAGCAGAAGATGTCGATGTGGAGACGAGGACAAACCTCCTCTCCCTTATCATGGGAGCTCATAGGCATGCTGGAGGAGGCGGTGTATCGGACGATGAGTTGGAACCTATTTGCCATTGGAAAAAAATAAAAATTACAGCTTCAGCGGCGGCGGGCAGTAGCAAGAGTAGTAGCTCTCATCCTGCTTTACATCTGTGTGACTACATTAAGAGGCATCGTGTGGATAAAGCCCTCCTGCACACTCAACAAGTCAATGTTGGTGGTTGGTTTAACTTCATTCCCTTTTCCAAGTACACCCATTTTTAATCGGCAATCCTCATACATGTGATCTATCCCACAACCTGTGCATAAGGGAGTTAAGGCAGGGGTACTCACAAGGGTACTTTCCATCCCTTTCTTAACCAGAAACTTAGCTATACGGTGAGGTTAAGCACAATGATAGCATTGCATAGCTGGTTGTTTAGACATACTATTTAAGTCCCACCCTCATGGTGTTGCGACTGCTAGGTATAAAGGGGTACATGTTCTCACCCTCCATCACATAATGGCTCAGGATTTATGGGGGCGGGCTACTTGGTTTAGGTGGCTTGAAAATGATTTTGTTTGCTGCCTCCCTCTCCTCACCTTCTTTAAAAAAATTTGTCAAGGTCAACTCGTGAACTAGGGTTACTCGTGGTGGTAAAGGAGGTTGTGGTGGAAGGACTAGAGGTGGCAAGGGTACATCATGGATACCCTAAGGATACCTTGTTGGGCCACTTCATGGCCACGTTGAAGGGCATTGTGAGGCAAAGCTAGGAGTTACCTTGGATTAGGCGGTAAGGCGTATACGATAAGGGCCTAGGTTGAGTAGCTCTTTGGTGGTAGTAGTTTGATATTTTGTTTCCCATCTTTGGCAATAAGTCCAGTAGAGAGTTGGTCTAGGTGTATCAATTGTGGAAACTCTGTATTGGTGTGGTTTGTTCCATAAATTGAGCACCACAGTAGTCCTCTCTTGGAATAAGATGAGGTTGACCGGCCTAGTCCACGGCCTTGACCTATTCGCCATTGCTGGGTCAATTGTTATATCAATAAAGCAACTGCTAGCTTCTCTTCCCATTTTCTTGAAGAGGGTTCCTTCCCCTTCGCTTTGGATTTTGTATTTGTGGTTTTAAAGTAAGCTTCAAAAGTGCCTTCATGCAATTCTTGGGAAGGAGTTCCCTTGAAATTGTCTTCAAAATCCATGGCGCTTCTATAGCACTGCTCAAAGGAGGTGTGTCCAACCAAGAGCATATAGGGAATTATGCAAGGCCACACCTTCAAGTCCCTCTAGGAATCAACCGATCAGTCTTTCATCATAGAACTTGTCCCTATTCATTACAGCGAGAGTGAATTGATATAGTCTGGGATGGATTCTCTCTCCTTCTGCTTCACATTATGCAATTGTTTGACCAAGCTCCATCGAGTTCCTTGTCTCGAATACCCTACTTTGAAGGCCTCTTTCAAGGCATAAAAGATAGCCTTGTCTTTTGTTTTTAGTGATCAAAACCACTATCCCGCTTTTCCATCAAGTGTGAGGCCAAAGGCACTCACCTTAATCTAATTTTCTACATGGCCGAATGCTTCACAGATCTGGTTAAACATCTCCAAATGAGGAATGGGATCCCCCGACCCATCAAACTTAGTAATAAATTTGCTATGGGCCGGCTTGTTCGTTTCTGGTCTTGTGGCATCGACTGCATGGGTACTGGTGGTACAATCCCTGAAGCTACCCCCTCCCTATTTCCATGTCTAACCTCAACATTTCAAGTGTCAACTCTGCAATGGTTGAAGCTGGTGCACGTGGAGGTATGGATCCTTTAGTACACAGAACCCCACCAAGATAGGAAGCATAAGGCCAAAGAAATATACATTAAGTAATTTTTATGATTCTCTACAGAGTAACACTGAGTTCGAGCCTACGATAACGTAAGTACATGTTTCATGTTGTGCACAACATTGTGAAAAAGAATCTATTATCTATACTTTTAACGCTAAATTTGATTTTCTAAATGAGGGAAGGGCACATTTCCCTTCCAAGTTCCCACCATCATTGAAGTTCTATCCAATAATAACTAGACATGAATTCTCAAAATTTAGCATTATTACAAGTACTATGCTATCAATAATAAACTGCTACCGTGAAAAAAAAACAAGAAGCACATGAATTACACTAGTTGTACAACTTCAAAACATCTTGGGTTTGAAAACACATGTTCTTAAGTATTAGGAGAGTTATAAAAGATGTTACACCTATAAAATTTGAGTTTAGGTCAAGAGCCATACATGCAATCACTTTGATTCACGCTTAGATAGAATTAAACACACCTTTCTTTTGTGCAATAATTACCAAAAACATGCTTGACATTTGACACCACCATGGGTAACTTAGCTTGTGCACATGCTTAGTCACCACCATCATTTAATGATTCATAGTCTCATGTCATGATACATAAAATATATCAGATCTTAGTATAACTAAGATATCAAAGGCATGACTCATCAAAGAGTGTAAGATATCAAAGGCATGACTCATCAAAGAGTGTAAGATAAAATTTGCTTGTTTAATTTGGTAGAAGGAGATAAGGTGCATTGTTTTTAAATGATAAGACATTATAAAAAACTTATCAAGTACGTACACATATGTTATGTTGTCGAAGATTCAGATTATGAGTAAGTAAATTCAATCAAATGAGAAAGTCATAGTACACAAAATTTTTGATAATCACCATATCATATGCAAACCACACGTCATATGCGTGGCTTGTGATTTTTGATACCTTGGGAGGTCGGTAGACAACAAGTCCCATAGAGAAGTCACATAGATCATGTACAATGATAAAATTATCTCTCTCTCTCTCTCTCTCTCTTCACACACACACACACACACACACACACAAAGCCTACCGACATGCAATCATGTCAACATGCATGCAATCAGGTAAACAATAAAGGTGAACAAAATAAACCAAAAGAGGATGTAGCTTGCTACCACACCAAAAACACCCTGGCAATGTGGAATCGACACTACTATACAAAATACAAATTTTGAAGTCTTCTAGAAGCATTGATTTCATTTCACTTGATCTAAGGGCCGTTTCTTCAACAAGAGCTCACCATAACTTTTACACCTTGTACAAAGCTAAGTAATCTCCTCCAAACTATATAAATATGGGTGTGTGTGTCGGCATGAGTTGGTGTAGCTCAATGGCTCTCAAAGAGAGAGCCCAAGTTTGAAACCATCCCGGAATCTATAGGCTAAATGGCAAAAATTCCCTTAACCCATCATCTCAATACAAAAAATTTAAAAATTTAAAAAAAAAAAAACTACATAAATATAATATATACTATAGTGTGTTTTTTTCTAAGGTTCAATTTGGAGAATTTAGAGAGATTTGGTATGTGAGTATCATAACACACTCGGTGGGTATGGTGGAGGAGCATTCAGACCTAAAACTGCAAGTTTCCTTTTCTGCAAAGTCGGCGGGCAGCCAAACCTCGTCCCGGACGACCTTCATAGAAGCATTTCCTGCGAGAGACTTGCCTCGACATGTAAGCTCCACCTGGTTTCACACATCAAGACAGCAACAATAATTATTGCAGGCATGAGAAGAATGTCGCAATTAACTGCAGGAGCCCAAAACGCAATTCTGCATTATTTCTTAATTGAAATTAACAGAAAATTACAGGCAATTCTAATAGTATCCTTTCTGCATGCAGGAAGGCCAGAATACGTCTCTTTGTGAAGAATACCAATGCACTCGCGCTGCTTCAAAAATTATGTGGTGTTCCCCTAGCTGAAATTGAAAAATCCCAGTTGAAATTTGTTGTCTTGATTTTCAAGGGACAAAAATTATATGTAATCCCGATACTTAAAATCATAATCCTGATAGTTTTTCTATTTTTTAATGCTAAAAATTACATGTTTTAGTTATAATCTCTACTTTTTTGTTGCTAAATCTCGATTCCTTTGGAGTATTGTTTCTAAAAAAAGAACATTTGTTACCAAATTCTAGGATTTGGGTTTGGAATTTAAGAGTTTACGTCTAAAATACAAACAATTAATTATTATTCAACTATTTTCAAGATTAAGGATGGTACCCTTAATCTAATTTGAACCAATATTCCCATCCCTAATCTTTTAAATAACAAAGTTATTAATGGTTACCAAGGTTATAACTTACATAATCAAAGCTATGATTTTCATAAATAAAAGGAGCCATTTAGGACCCAAACGATCATAACTAGGGAAATAGGTATCTCATACTTATTCTTTAAAACTAGTTATATGATTAATCATTTATGTTTTTGAGGGAAAGCCCATAAACCAAACCCAAGGTTCATAGAGAGACATCATAACATATAACTTGTACTCATCATCATAACATATAACTTGTACTCATTCTTTAAGGCTAGTTAATTTAATCATTTATATTTAGAGAGAAAGCCTAGATATTTTTAAAGTTATAGTTAAGGCCCTATCTCTCTCCATCTAGGTTTAACTAGCTTATAGTTAAGGCCTAAGATAGGATTAAGGAGAGATAGGGCCTTAACTCATTGCTCTTTTGTTTTTTTGCCTTTATGCTCAAAAAAGATTTCCACTATCCATCTTCTATGGCCCAACCATCAAGTATTTCCACAATTTGCAATGTGTAAACATCCGAATTCTACATTTTAAAGGATTACACAACTCAACCTTTATAACTTTAAATCGACTATCTTCTTTAAACTTATATTAAAGCTCCATTGTAGTTATATGGTCATACATCTTTGAATATCATTAATATCAAGACCACTTAACACTCATGGATGAAGGTCACAAGTTACAAAGTGGAGAGTTGGAACATCATGCAACATCCATGAATGTTCAAGGTAAGGCGGTTAAACTAGTGTGAAAAACATCAGCCAACATCTTGATCATGTGCATTACATATATTCCTTATCAACCTACCACAATTCAAATGCGATCCATCATGAATCTCAATATCATCTTATTATAAACATTTATTGTAATAACTATGTCTGAAACATCATTATCCAACAAGCACTGCCAACTAATCAATGACAAGTAGATGAGTATCAAAACACTATTGGAGGCCCAAACTTAATTTGAGAAATCAAATGTTTAGGTGGCTTGAGAAAGCAAAGTTATTGGATGTACTAAGTTCTGTGGGTGCCTTGATCAACCCATTTTGAGACCCAACTTTAGCTTGTCCACTTTTTTTTATTTACATTCTTAATGGTGTTATTCATCAGCACATTATTTTGGCCATATAAAATTGTGTTGTTATATTGTTTATTCACATCATTCAATTGTATTATGCTAAGTGTTTATTCACATCATTCAATTATTGTGAGCACTAAGTGATTTTATCAAAACATGCCAACTATATTGTTTTATGTATTGCAAACCACATATTCCTAGGTATTTCTTGCCTTTTAATTTATTTTTGTATCAATGAAACAAGCTACAACTACACAAACAATGCAACATATGTTGGGATGTTGCTTGGTCATATCGCATGACCATACCATGTGCCATGCCATGATTGAAGTCATGTTTTTTAGTAATATGATTCATGAAATTGTGGTAAATTATGATACTCTTTGACATTCACAAACTTACATATTTTTTACGAATCATATAATTAATAGTTCCCCCATGAGTAGATCCTGTTATAGTCACAAGGGGTCTTACTCTTCCCACTAGAAGGCGCTACAACTTGTGGTCACAAGGTGACCAATATACCAATGGGGGCATATGGAGATTTGAATTTGGGACTCCCTTCTCTGAGTCATAAGCCCTCACTCCTGGACTATGTGCCCCTTGGTGGTTAGCCTAGAAGGGTTGAGTACTCAAGTACTATATATTGATCAACTAAACCACTAACTATATTCACATTTGAAATAGTGCTTAGATCGAAATCATGTAATGTGGCTATATGTTATCTATATTAGAATTTTTATCTTAGTTTGTGGCTATCTTGTTTAGCACAATACAACACAATGAAAATTGACCTTTGTGACCTTTCAAAAAGAACTTTTGTGCAAGAAATAATATTGAATCTTAAAATAAAGCATTCACTAAGAAAGAATGAGAAATCTAGTGAGAACATCTTGCTCAACTAGCTCGTGACTATAGACATAGTTCATAAACTTGTACAGGCTACATACAAGCTTTTTTAGAAGGATATCTTTTAAAATATTAATGACATCCAAGAATTAGAGATGTAGAACTTTTACATAAGTATATATGTTGACTAGTCATGATCACCCCTTGAATTTGAGGGATTCTGAGATACTGACATGTGAATGATATCTAGTAGGTCATAAACCTAAGCATAGAGACTATTTGATTTTGATGTACTAACAAGTAGGTCACAAACCTAAGCATATAGATTATTTAATTTTATAAGAAAGGTATCTCTCATCTAAGCTCTTAAAGGGTTCACTAAGTGTATGTATTGAACCCCTTTCTTAAGAAATTAGACATGAAATTGGACAGTATTAAATGACTCCCTTCTCTTTTCAAACTCACATTTTTTTTAAAAAATTACATAAAAAGACTCCTATGCTGATAGAAATTTGTCTTTGAAAATGTTCTTCTAAAAACCGTGTGCATTAGAAGAAATTTGGACTCAAATTGGGCCCTTTAAGGATTACTACATATACTCTCTCTGCAAAAATGGACTCATGGCAAAATTTTTGTAAATCAACTCAGAAGTGAATGGAGTTTGGACATTTGGAATCTAATCTTCGAGACGTGCCACATCATCATCACCAAACTTGGGGACTTCTTGAATATGCAAATCAACTCAGAAGTGAGCGAAGTTTGGACATTTGGAATCTACTCTTCAAGATGTGTCACATCATCATCACCAAACTTGGGGACTTCTTGAATATGCAAAAATTACCTATCATGCTATGTATCATTAGAAAGGTCTCGAATAGTAGATTCCAAATGTCCAAACTCCACTCACTTCTGAGTTGATTTATAAAAATTTCACCATGAGTTCATTTTTGTAGAGAGAGAATGTGTAAAAAAATCCTTAAAGAGTCCAATTTGAGTTTAAATTTTTCCTAATGTTAAATCTATGCTATCTGTAATTTACCATCATACAATTTAGTACTTTTATTAGCTTTATAAGACTCTTATAAAGCTATCTATAATTTACCATCATACAATTTAGTACTTTTGTTAGCTTTATAAGACTCTTATAACTATCAATTAGTCTATATATTAATTTGTGGTTTGCTCATATACCAATAACCAAATATAAATCCATAGATTGTGTACTACTTCTAGATTCTACTTTACATGGCTTCCACATGGACTTAGGAAATCTATTATGAATACTTGTGATGAAGAGGCTTCTCTTAAGTTTAAGGAATATTTTATCTTAACTTTAAGGATCTGTCAACTAAAAATGGTCAGGAAAGAATGAGCTATTTTTTCAAGTAAGGTGTTATCTGAAAGAAAACTTTAAATTTCGGAAGTAAAAAAACATTGGTGTTTTCTTAGAGTTAGTTCATCTTTGATTGAGAAGCATTTGCAAGTGATGCCTCACGTTATCTTTTGTGTTTTAATGATAAATCAAAAAGATAATTGAACCAACAAAATAAATTAATCTTACTCAATTAAAAAAGAGCAGCATGATGAGAAAGATAACCCCCAAGCCCCTCCGCTTCTTGAAGTAAGCAGTGGGGTGGATCCCACCCCATCAAAGCACTTTTTTTTACCCTAAACGAAAAGAAAGAAGGTGGCTATAAGAATGAGTACAATATCAAGAAGAGAAGCAACAAAAAATAGTTGTGGGTGACATGGTTACTGTGAGTGTGTATGTAGCCCTAGCTCTTAGGTTTGAACCTTGTCATTGCCAACTTCTCTACACTCTTACAAACACTGATCCTTAAGGATACAAAACTTTTAGTGTGAGAATTTAGAAAAAATTCTAACTACTAGGATCTAAGGTATGCATAAAAGTGTATATTGGCAAAATCTCTTTATCATCAAGAAAGGGTTACCTCGCATTGCAAAGACTAAGCTAGGGGCTCGCCAAGGCCACATGTTGACCTCATTGTATCAATTTACTTATCTCAAGATTTTAAGGTCACAACTATGATAATGTTTACAGCATTTGGTTTGAAATTTTCAATGAAGTTTTAGTTTTAGTTATATTTTTTGGTGCAGAATTTTGTTATTCAACATTTTCTTTTTAAAATTTTTTTTATTGAATTATTCTCACTAAAGAGATTACACATTTGTCTCATTGACATTCTTGATAATATTATGACTAAGGAATATGGAAACTTAAGCTAGCTAGAGTTCTTATGGTCTTCTACCTTGCTCTGGAGAGAAATGAAAGATTGTGTTGATGGGCTATTCAAGAGATTACACATCTTTCTCACACTAACATTCTCAATAATATTATGACTAAAGAATATTTGTAGTCTTGGGATACTTATCCAATTGATGACAATTAGATTGTGCCAATGCTAGGAAATGAAATGCAAGTTCCTAGCTCAATCAATGGTCCCTTATGTTTTTGAATTTTTAAAAAAAGAAGAAAACGACACACAACTTGCCTCTTCACATGGGTGTTTCTTGTGGTGCTAACATCGAACTTATCAAGAGTAACCAATGAATCCTTTCCTAAACTACTTTCCACAACATTCACAGCATCAAAACTATAATTTTTTCCTCAAGCACACACACCTTATTCTTCCATTTTCCACACAATGCATTATCAAAATGCAAAGGCAACAATGAATAGTATGCAATGGGAGCTAAAACTCAAAGAGTATGGAAGAAACAAAGGTGTTTCCCTGGCAGCGGCGCCAAAAATGTATGCTTGACCACACCTCCAAGAGGGAATCTACACATTCACCTAATGGATGAGCAATGAAACAGAACCGTCGTGGGGTTCTTACCAATGCTTCAAGCTCGTGTCTCTTGAAGCCTCCAAGTTCGCATGTAAGCTCGAAAATCCAAGCTCCACCTCCACTCTATCACTGTGGAGTTGCTCACACCATCACATAGACTAATCACACTCTCTCTCACTCTCTCATACAAGCATAAACACACAAGCATGAAAGAGGCACAATGCTAGAATGCTCTTACTCCTCACTCTCTCACAAGTACAAGAGAAGAGCTCTCAATAACATAAAGGGGATTGTATCCTTTCATTATGAGAAAATACCTTATATACAATTGGCCCTTATTCACACTTGGGTGCCCAAAACTTACTAACTAGGCCTTGGGTATGGCCAATGTCTCATAATGTACAACCTTTATGATGCCTTTACATGACACTTATTAATGTACTCAATTGAGGATCATAGTGTTAATCCAAATGGGATTAACACCTATAAACCTATAAACATATAAACCTATAAAAGCTTTAAAGCTTGGTACTCTAAAGCTTTATACTTTAAAAGCCTTAAAGAGCTTAAAAGCTTTTAAAATTTTATAAGGCTTAAACTAAAGCTTTAAGCCTAGCTTTCAAAAAAAAAGGGGAAAAAAAAGCCTATAAGGTAAGCGTAAAAGCTTTGTATTTTAAAAACTTTAAAAAGTTTACATTCAAAAGCTTTCTCCTCTAAAGCTTTAAAAGCTATAAAGCTTTAAACTCTTTTAAGCTTTATATTTAAAAAGCTTAACAAACTCTTCATTTCAAAGGTTTGCAAAATCTTAAGTCTATAAAATTAATAAGGCCTCATAGTAAAACCTTACAAAAGTGTTACTTTTGGAAATTGAGCATCGATGGCTACAAGAAAGAGGAGAAATTTAAGGATTTATCAAGGGTTCAAGTGTAATTTGAGCATCAACATTCTCCACCACACGGGCTTCTTCGACATCTTTTTCTACACGAGTCAATCATGAGAATGACGACTTCTCTCTCGAGCAAGAGGGTAATCTTGAACATGAAGGTATTTTCCATGATCTGGATATGCCTAAAACCTATTAACAAAAGGAGACTTAACTCCATAGAGACTAGTCATGTCATTAAGTTAACTCTTAGATTTTGTGGACCTTTCAACATTATAACGAAGAACATCTTGTCCCTTAGTCTATCATTTACCATGAGACCATCGTCACACATCAACAAATTTAAGGCGGTAAAACAACAACACTTTGAAATTAAGAAGAAAATTGATGAAGATGAAGTTATTGCTGTATTGCACAGGTAACACTTATGTTAAGTATCTTGTGACTTTTAAGAATGATCCTATTGAAAGATCCCAAATGGTGTCAGAAAAGTTCTTACGTTCGTACCAAAATCTCATCCATGCAATTGAGGTCAATGACACGAGCAAGAGGTAATGTTAGTCATAACCTCTTATAGGACACCACTTTAAGCCAAAAAGATAGTGCACACATATTTCCACAGAGCACGTCGTGGCATCTATGGCCCCACAATCATGGGTAAAAATACCTCTTATAAATGCCATAAGACACCACTTTAAGCCAAAACAGGTAGTGCACACATGGCATTGAGGTGTCCATGGCCCATGGACAATCATGGGAAAAAATACAAGGCACTATTGAGCTAAAAAACAATGTCACACAAATATAAAGAAAAGTCAAAACATACACAAGTATGCATGATGCACTTGAGAACTTGGAGAATCACCAATCTTCTTTCTTATACCTCCAAGATTTTTCTTGCCATTTCAGTATGCCACATGCAACACGGATATTGCCTAGCCTTGCAAGACCTAATATCCAAATGGGCTCCTCTTGAAATCCAAAATATCATGCCATGCTCTTTAACTCCATATCATATGAGCCATACGCATGCCCACGTTTGAAATGCTTTGCATGTGTCCAGTTTGTAACATTCCCCCCAAGCTTCTAATGAGTTGCCAGGAGCTAATAGAGAACTAGGCTAAAAGACACACACAAATATGTAGCATTACCCTCCATATTGTGCTTGCATGTCCATGAGACCTATAGCAGTTACAAATAGGAAAGCACACTAACCACATTATTTTACACAAGCCGATAGATGGTGTGTGGCATTTTGTCATCACCCACCATATTGTGCTTGCATGTCTATGAGACCTACAACACTTACAAATAGGAAAGCACACCAACCACATTATTATACACAAGCCTATAGAGCTTGTGTGTGGCATTCCGTTCATCACCTTCTTAAATGCTCCTAGAGTCTTCACAAGAAAACCTTGTCTTGCTTCCTATGAGCAAGGTAACACTCACAAGTATGTGGAAGGTGTGACCCACCAGTCACACCGTGCCCACATGCCCATAAGACTAAGAGCCACAATCCGATGCCACAAGTATGTGAGTACGCAAGGTAACACACAAGTATGTGAGTACGCAAGGTAACACACAAGCATGTGGGCAACAGTGTGACCATAGTTGCATTGCCCATATGCTCAAAAGGCTAAGAGCAACAACCTACTGATGTACATAAAAAACCCATGATGCTTGGTCATAAGTTCCTGTGATAGCATCTAAAATCAATTATTCTATGGCTTTTAGCCATAAAGCCTACGTCCCCTCTACTACCATATTTCATGGTATGTATTCATGATTCATATCCAACCACCCTTATCATAAATGAGTTCTAAAGCTTGCTCTACCAAGCCATGAATATAATAAGTTCTCCAAAACCTGTAGGGAATCCACACATGATATACATGGTAGCTCTATGTATATCCTATGTCTTTCTGAGATGTCATAACATTATGTTCTTTTATGGTTGTTCAGCTCAGCAAGATATTTTTTTGCACACACACAAGAATGGAATGTAATCCATGTTGTTCTTGCAACCTTATATGCCTTCAACCTTAAACATTACATGCTTACCATAAATAATTCCAAGAAATTCCCACAATAAGGATATGTTGTTTACATAGCTTTTTGACCAAAATTGGTGCTTTGATATCACATGTTTCATGTGTATTCAAGAAAATGATTATTTCATGTCAAAATTGATATCATGTGACATGTAGAATATATCATGTCCCAAAAACTCATTCACTAAGGAATGATATATTTTGACTTTAATTCATCGATTACCTCTATGAAGTAATTATAGTAATATGCAAAAAAAAGAAATCACATAGGAATTGCCTCCGCAAAGTAATTTTAGTAATATGCAAAAAAGGTAATCATAATTTCAACTGGCACAATACTCCCTATAGTAACTACATCAATAGAATGCTCATAGCATGTATGTAGAAAGCTTATTTTCTTCTCCTTGTAAGGCTTCTTTGGCTCCAGATGGTTATAGCCAACAACATATCATCCAAAGAGGGTAGCAAAATGTTTACATGATCAAGATAATCATTTATTTGTATGTGAAGTTTACCAATTATAGGTATCACATCCATCCTTTGACTTCAAAGGCAACATCTTCATTATTTTGCATGCCCATATCTTCTAGGACTATGGAAATAGCCAAATGTATAGATATAAATTTCAAATAGAAACGAAGGAGCATCATAGTCCATTACATAGCTCTTCTGGCAAACTATTGATGCTAGTGTTGTTGCCAACATTATAGCTAGCTTTGTGCTACAAAAAGTTATATGTGCATCTTGTGCACTTTGTTTCGTGTATAGCATCGAGTAAACATTTTTATGGTCATACATCAATGGTAAATTGTACCAAATTATCTACCTCATGCATGGACCTATGCATGCCACCACTGTGTATAACCTGCTAGCAACTCTCTCAAAGCCATGCTGGTCACACCATGTGGTACATGCATCCATGCATAAGGAAATTCCTCTAGCACAACCAAATATGTAAGAAAAGCAACCTGTGTTGCTCTCCAACAACTAGCCACTCAAACCAAGAGATGTAATTAAACCTCCCTCCAAATGTTATGGTTAAACTGGTGGATCAACCTAGCCTTTTAGGTCTAGGCCTCCGTACATAGTGATGCCATACAAAGGACACAATGGTCTTGGTATCACCTCTCCACTCCACTCCTTTAGATGCTACAGCCTCAAAAGTAACTTTCAAAGTAGAGACTTTTTAAGAACTATGTTGTCAAAGATAAAAACACATTTGGTGATCTTGATGGCCTTACTCAAATGAGCTCATAAGAGCACAATAATCTACTATGGTTTCTTTCTTGCTCCTACATACTACTACACTTAGCATATACTTTCATGACTTTTTATAGTCTTTCTCTCCTTGTTAAGTCGAATATGCCTAGATATTTTGATGTAGAGGAAAAATAAGCACTTCACCTCCAAAATCTCTAGAATGAAAGGGGCTATGATCAATAGCAATAGCGAGAACATAGTTAGTACACACACTCAATAGACAAGGTAGAGTAGAGAAGCTAGAGCTCTTATTCTCACATAAGGGAAGTGTCTATTCTCATTACTTGAGTTATCTTTTATTCAAACTTGCTAAGTGCCTAGGCACCCAGACTTGGACAACTGACCTTAGTCTAAATAGTGTATATGTGTGTTCAATAACTAATATACATTCCATTGATGTAAGCATTGCACTTAGCTTGGTCATCCCTTGTTTACATTGTTATAAGTGCATTAGAGCAAAACAAATTTAATAGATATACATTAAGTACTAAAATCGAGCATGCTAACTTATAAAGTGATCTAAAGTAAGAGATTTTATGGCATAGGTTTATAATAGCTCCAACTTTGTAAAATATATGTTGATGGAACCCGTAAAAGCCACTTGCTTAGTTAACCCGTAAAAGCCACTTGCTTAGTTAACCCGTAAAAGCCACTTGCTTAGTTAACTAGAGAATAAGAGATTTTTTATGGAGCAAACTTGTAATAGCTTCGACCTTGTAAAAGATGTGTCGATGGAACCCGTCAAAGCCACTTGCTCATCAAAGCCAAAGAATTTGTTAACATTCCACTTTGACTAGATATTATTAAAAAGTGACAACAACTATACATTTGAAGCTCGAACACTTGTAAATACTTTTGACAATGGAAATTATCATTGGGGAGACCAGCCAGAGCCATCCGCATGGTAAGGGAGGAATCAGTTATTAACATCTTCTTGATGTAGGTATGTCCTCAAACCTATGCAATGGAAGAAAAGTCAAGGGGTTGGTCGATGTGTTAAAGAAGAAAAAGTTGGGGTCTTTAAAGGTTAGCCTACTAGTGTCATTTGATGAGGTTCTAGATGTCAAGTACCATGCATGTGCCTGGGTAAAAACGATGAAAAATTGTCTAATGCATGCACTCAAAAAACAAGCATCTATATGCTTTACATTAAAAGAACATAATCTTCTGCAAGAAAAGCACATGGGCTAGGTGCTCCACATGATGTTGGGTTGTACCTTTGCCAGTGTTGCCAGTGCCAAGGTCTCCCCATCCAAAATTGTTCCTGGAGGGTTTTCATTGTCAAGGCTTCTATCGTAGTAGCAAGATTGTGTGCATCACTATGTGTGTATATAGAAGCTAAGGGCAAGGAGGATGTTTTTAAAGGTTTTTAGATTAAAATATGCTTTGGTACAAAATATGACATGCAACACTTAAAAGCAAGACTATGTCTTTAACCTAAAAGTCTTGAGCAACCTTGAATCTTATGCTAGTTTCTATTTTGGGCGACTCTCTAGCATGCAATGTTGTTGTACAAAAGTGCAAATATTTTCTTGTTTTTAGAAAGAAGCAATGCTAGTAGCAGACTATGCTAATGGTTGGAAAGCCCATGAGCAACTCTATGCGTGAAATATGTTTCTTGTTTTTCTAAATATGTGTGCACGAAATATGTTTTTTGTTTTTCTAAATATGTGTGCATGAAATATGTTTTTCTAAATATGTGTGCACAAAATATGTTTTTATGTTTTTCTAAATATGTGTGCATGATTTTTTTTAGTGAAAACCCATGGGCAACTCTGTGCTTGAAATATTTTTTATGTTTTTTTGAATATGTACATGTGCTGTGCAGGAAAAGAACAATGCTTTCAGCTGGACAAGGCTGATGGTGGTGACCAAGACTTGGACTCTTATGGTGGCCATAATAAATTTTTTGGAAGTGGGAATCATAATTGCTACTTTTTGCACCTAGGCAACTTCTCTATTGTTAAAAATATTCAATAAGTGGAAGAGTAACCTTAATTCTTTGGTTAATCTTAACTTAATTGTGCTATTAAAAATAGTATTTACTAAATTTAGCTAGTCTTACTAAAAATAGTCAGTTATTGATAATGACTATTTGCTTCACTGTGAGAGGATGTGAGATAAGCCTTTCTTGCTCTGACAGTTAAAAATAACAGTTTCTATATAACCTGTTAAAAATGGCAAGGTTCAACATGTTGCTTGAATTTAACAGACACTTATTTTTAACCCATATTTAAATTCTTGCGAAGATTTGGGATCATTCTATCAATCTTTTTTTTGGTAGGAGAAATAGATTGCAAGGGATCATTGGAGAGACTAAGTTGAGAAGGGTGGCTCCCTTTTCTCCTTGAGTTATCAGATTGGGTTGAAACTTTACATACATGTAGAGACAGTGATGAGCTAACCACCTATATTAAATCTTGGCATCGTCTGACTTAATTAGCTCTTGTAAGAATCTAGGTGGAGAAATTACCGGCTTCCTTAAATGGTGGTGTTCACATTGGTATATGAGGCTTGTTTTGATTAACTAAAAAAATGACTTATTGATGTTAGAGTGATGAGATATTATTGACATGTAGTAAAGATTATTGTTAATCTCCAGTCTTTGTGAGTCCATGTTGCTCTTTAGATGGCCAGGTGGGAAATGCAAAAAGAAAGGTTTAGTCATTTTGCTCCAAGAGTGCTAAAACTAGGCTTATAATATGTTTTTAGGCTTCAATTTTTGTTATGGTCTTGTACCGTGTTAATTTTGACATGGGCAATCACTATGTAAAGCCATACCTTGTTTTGAACATGTTTACCCCTTATTTTGGTGTCAGGTGGGAAAGTTTGCAAGTTTCCCAACCAGGTGTTCAACATCATTACAACATGTAGTCTTCAAGACAGGTCATAGAAACTATGCAAATCATGCCCGTTTGAGTGGAGGTGTAGTATGAAGCAAGTCCAAGGTCCTGGCACTATGAGTGAAGCCTTGTTGAAAACTCAGTAAGGGAGGTATCTTTTTTACTAGGCTTTGGAAATCTAGAGGTCTTGTCTGTCATGGAGCTTCCCTCATTGTATAATCTAAGTCCCAGAAACTAGTTCTTTTCTAGTGGTTAACGTGCCTAAGCATCCAAAATAGTTCAAGATTTGATGCCACCATAGTGAATTGCATATAGAACCTGTGCAATAGCATGTGTAAATTTAACATCCAAGAAATTGTTTCGGAGCAGATAGAGAAATTTGGATGTCCTCTAATTAGCTAATACAAAACTTCTACTTGCGGATCACTTTGATTATCAAGAAAAATCATACCAGATGATACTAGAATGGGTGGAGGTTTGCATACTTTTGAACATGTGTATTCTTGTATATTAAAATTAGAGCATCGAAAGGCTATGTTTTTACCAGGCATGGTATCTTGAGGCCTAGGTGTGTCTTCCTTCCATTATCAATGCTTTTTACATGTCAAAATTTGGATACACACCAGTAGATTGGCTTAGGTGTCTAGAATTGTAAAAGATTTAATATAGTAAACACTTCCAGCATTTAGAATACTTGTACAAAAGCATGTGTAAATTTGACATCTCAGAGCTAACAAGGCATTCTTGCTAATGAGTATTCTAATTTACAAGTATGTGTCTAGAGGACCTTCTTCGGAGCTAACAAGGCATTCTTGCTAATGAGTCTGACATAATCGTTGAAACTACTTCAATTAACATCTCTAAATGTTGCAACAAGTTATTAGATAGTGAAGGTGAGAACCAAGATTACAAACCTCTCCCAAAGCTTGACAACTCTCTGAGGATTGGGTCCATGACTTGGCAACCATGGGCACTCTTCCATAAAATTTTAGAACAAGGTTTGCATGAATGGATGTGACAAAAATCACCTCCTTGTTCTTAGTGTGATGTCCCTCTTGGGAACCACCAATGATTTCGAAGCTAGTGATTCATCTAATAAGGACTTCTCTATAGAAGGAACAAATTTTGTGTTACCCCCACAATCACCCAGCTAAGAAAAAGGAAACCACATAGAAAGCTTAAGAAGTATCTACTCCCCATGGAGACAAATCTTCATTGGCTTTGCTATCTCAAGGCTGTAGATTCACATGAAATATCTACACTTGATAGTGGGAAGCTAACTTATACAAGGTCACCAAGAAAGTGGTCTATAAAATTGATGAGGAGCCCATGAGCTGTGTGCAAGCTAAGCTCTACTGATCTACTAGATGCAAGCTCCATAAGTTTAAGGCTGAGGTAGAGAAGGAAGTAAAACTCAAAGAGCTTGCTGAGCCTCAAGAGGAAGATTTGAGCCAAGTACTCGAGTACTTCAAATCCTACAACATTGGGGACATAATAGTACACAGTATGAAGGCCCAACAAATCCTAGGTGTAGAGCCACATGCCTCATATGATGGCCCTACCCGGAGTCAAGGAAATAAACCTTGTTGCCCACATGAAGAACCCAAGCTAATGTCCATTGCCAAGGACCTCAGCTCATTGCCAAGGACCTCACCCCTAAGCAAGAAGGATAATTATTTACCCTACTCAATGAACTCATTGCCAAGGACCTCACCCCTAAGCAAGAAGGATAATTATTTACCCCTAAGCAAGCTAATGCTCATTGCCAAGGACCTCACCCCTAAGCAAGAAGGATAATTATTTACCCTACTCAATGAACTCTGGATGCATTCATGCCTCGAAATACCCCACATAAAGGGAATTCCTCTAAAAGTGGTGAAACACACCATCCCTTTGCATGAAGGTGTGAAACCATCCAAATAGAGAGCTTACCATATGAATCCCAAGTATGGTCAAATGGTAAAAGGATCTAGACAAGCTCATTGATGTGGGATTTGTGTATGAGATTAAGCATACCGAGTGGGTGTCGCGAATAGTGATCATTCCCAAGAAAAGAACAAAAAGCTTAGAGTGTGTGTTAACCTCAAAAATATTGATGCCACTATAGTTCACAATCACTACCCCTTGTCCTACACAGACTATATGCTAGAAAGAGTCACTAGCTTACAACTTTATATGGATGGATTCTTTAGCTACAACCAAGTGATGATTAACCTAGCCGACCAATATAAGCTGACAAATATAAGACATCATTTACCACAGAATGGGGAACCTATGTGTTGTCATGCCATTTTCCCTAACCCCAATGCCCCTGCCACCTTCCAACGCTTGATGTATACAACCTTCAAGGGTCTCCTTTGAAAGATCGTGGAGCTATTCATCAACAATCTATGTGTGCACTTTTAACTCCAAGTGGAAGGAGCATCTTACTCATCTTTAGCTAGTGTTTGAAAGGTGTAGACTCTATGGCACCTCATTAAACCCACTCAATTGTTAATTTTGGGTTAAACATAGTGTCATTCTTGGTGGACATATCATCTCTAAGAATGACATCTCCACTAATGAAAATAAGATCGGCGTGATCATAGAGTTGTCACCACTTGTCACCTACAAAGGGGTGTAAATATTCATGCAACATGTAGGGTATTGAGAAGATTTATCTTTATGTATGCCATATATGCCATACCTTTGTATAAGCTGTTGATTGTCTTTGAGTAGACAGATGAATGTGAGTATGAGAAACTGAAGAAAGTATTAACAAGCACGCCCATCCTAAGATCCCCCAATTAGGATCTAATTTTTCATGTGTGCATTGACGATTCAACCTTTGCGATTGGATGTAAGTTAGCACATCTAGGGGAGCACACGAAAGTTGTATTCTTTGTTGATCGCCATCAAGAATTGCTGTATTTGGAATAAGCGTTGCACCACCACACATGGTGTATCACAAGATGGTTGCTTATTCTTTTGGAGTTTGATTTCACCATCACGGTGTGAAATGGGTGTGTGCATGTCTATCCTAACCACCTTTCCAGAATTCCAAATGGAGAACCTCCTCTTGGGGTGGAGAATGATCTTCTCAATGCTCCACTATTCCACATTAAGCATGTACTAGAATGGAGTGAATACATTGCCCACCCCCCATCAAAAAGGATAAAGCTATATTCCTCATTAGGAAGGCTGCCTGCCCCCTATCAATTGATAGTGGGGATGATTTACAAGAAGGGTCAAGATGGCATTATGAGGAAGTGCACATCCATGAAGATGACTGTCGTCTTGCCGTTCTTAAACAAGCCCACCATTCTGCATAGGTGGAGGACACTTTGCGGAGGACACGACTACCTACACTCTTTGGAGATGTGATTAAGTTTGTCAAGCACTATGAGGAATGCTAAAATTTGCCATCTCCATGAGAAGGACTGAATGCCCGTGACGATAGTAGTTTTTGAACAACCCTTTGAAAAATGTGGTTTAGATTTGTTTGGTCCCATTACACGTCTTGCTAAGGGAACCCAGGTACGTCTTATCATTGTTGCCATAGACTATTTTATAAAATGGGCCAAGACCAAAGTAGTGCAAAAAGCTGATGCGAGAGCTTATATATGAGAATGTGATTACCCATTTTGGTTTTCCACTAGAAATGTGTGAGTGATCATGGTACACATTTTATCAACAAAGGGGCACAATTCTTGCTCAAGGAATTTTTTGCGGTGCAAAAAAAGTCAATACCTTACTACCCCCATAAGCAAACAGCTAGGCTAGATGGTAGAAGCATTAAGGAGCGATTGTTTGGGAGCATAAGTTGCACTCAACTCTATGGGCGTACCACACGATATACAACGTGGTACCTTTCTAGCTCACATTTGGGCTTAACGCAATCATGCCAATGGAACACTTGGTTCCAAGCCTTTGAATTGTGGCCAGACATAACGTTAAGGGAAATCCTCTCATGGAGAGATTAGTTGCCTTAGAGCAACTTAGTGAGCAAAGATTGCAATTCTCTTAGATTAGTTGAAAAACTAAGGCACCAACAACAATGGTTCGACTGAATGTATAGAAGAGGAAATAATTAGATTAATAAAATGATTAAAACTTAATGACATTTACTAATTGAGCATCATAGAGTGAATAGATGGGTGGTAGGGTCTAATATACTAACTTGAAATATGTAAGTTGGGAGTGATTATAGTGGTAGACTCTAATATACCAACTTGAAATATGTAAGTTGGGAATTATTAGAGTAGTAGACTCTAATATACCAACTTGAAATATGTAAGTTGGGAGTGGTTAGAGTGGATAGCTAATGAATTATTCTCAAGACTTTGGAATAGACTAAGAAGAGGAAATAATTAACACTAATTTGACAAGATAATGATAATGCTAGATAGTTGATCTAACACACATAATTTCCATTAGATATTACAAGGGGGGGACTTTAAATACTTAAAAGCAAGCTATTGCTTTGATGGGTTGGTGGAAGGAGTAAAAAGGGGAAAAAAAGAACCTTGCATAGTTCAAACCAAAGAAGTCCAAGAAGAAAAAGGGGTAGGAGTTCATTGACTTTAGACTTAAAAGTGTAGCCATTTAAATGGGTGAAAGTAGGCTAATAATGGGCTAGGTTACTTTTCCCCTCCTTAGGAGGTTTTTCCTTCTCAGGCATGTGTACACACTCTTATGAGTAAGTGTGAAGTGACTTATCATGTGGCTTTAGTTGTACTTCACTGATTCTCATCAATCTACTTTGAGTGTTGTGCTTATCTCTATCTTTTCTTGCTTGCTACATATGTATATGCATTGCTACCTTTGTCTCCACTCCAATAATTGGTATGAGAGAGCATATTACCTTGGCCTTCCCTCCCCTTATCATCACCTCCTCATGCTGCTCTTTTGATTGTCTTAGATTGATCTATCCTTTGAGGTGGAGAAGGTATACCTTGTAGTGTGTTTTTAACTACTCTACATACCTTGTAGTGTGTTTTTAACTACTCTACATTAACAAATTTTTTACAACTTCAGGCTGGTTTTGAGAAGCATTCCGGGGCCATTCACATGTCGTAAGGTTTCTATAGACATCCTAAGGGAGTGTTAGTTCAGACTATATTTGTTTGATTTTAGGGTTTTTGTGCTATAATAGCATAAATTTGGTGTACGAAGAGGACCGTCATCACTAATTCTCCATTGTCATCAGCATCACATCTTCAAGCTCATTAACGAACAGCTTTGTCATGAACTTTTGCATCCTTTCTAATAGAATTTATAGACTCTACACCCTCCCATTTTAGACTCTTGAAGGTCTCTCCATCATCAATGATCTATTTTGTAGGTTGTTAGGATATTTACATTGTTATTTTCATGCTAGAATGGTAGATAGTGCTATTGGGATTGTAGCCATTTATATAGTAGTGATGCTTGGACGACTAATAATGGGCCAGGGCACTTTTTCCCTCTTTAGGAGGTTTTTTCCCCCATCAGCATATGTACATACTCTTATGAGTGTGTGTAAATGACCTTATCATGTCACTTCACTTATACTTCACTCATTCTCATCTATCTACTTTGAGTGTTATGCTTCTATCTATCTCTCCTTGCTTATTGCATCATCTATGTACGTGTTTCTACCTTGATCTCCACTCTAACAATTTGGTATCAAAGCAGGTTCACTTGGCCCTCACCCCCTTGTTATCTTCTCCTTGCATTGCTCTCTTGATTGTCTCAGATTGAACTATCCTCTTCGCTGGGAGAAGGTATACCCTATAGTGTTATTTTGTTAACTACGTTATCTGAATTTTTGTGCATTTTGGCCCATTATGGGTGCATTGTGGGGCTCATTCGATCCTGTAGGATTTTTGTAGACATCGGAGAGAGTGTCAATTCGAACTATCTTTGTTTGATTTTGGGTTTTTTGCACTATGCAACAACACAGGGCCATCGTCATTGACATTGCATCTTTTAGCTCAACATCAATAGCTTTGATATCATGATCAACAGCTTCGATATCGTGATCATCATTATCATCATCATCATCAATCACATCAATTTTCACATTCATGCTAGTAACATTTCTACACTCTACACTCTACCATTCTTCATACATTTTACAGGTAGGTTTCCTTTGTCATCAGTGATCTTCTAGCATCCATCTTGGGCATTGATAATACCTGCCAGAGGTAGCTAGGATATTTGCATTCTGTGTTAAAGATTAGTTATTCGTAGGCTGAAATGGTAGGCAATTGATGTATTTGGGATGATTTTTGCTGAGGATAAGCTTGAAAATAACAACTACTCATTGTTGTCCTATATGATGCACCATGTATTTGGGATGCTTTTTGCTGAGGATAAGCTTGACAATACTAATTGTTCGTTGTTGTCCTATATGATGCACCATGTATTGGTCTCGCCTACACCAAAAGGACTTTGGAATGTTGTCATTAATGACATTGAGGCACACCTTGTTTAACGAGCATAGTAGCATAGTACATGGATTTTGGATGGTGATAGGAGTTCTGATGTAGGTTTGGCATCCACACTTCCCACAATGGAACAAGCCAAGTGGGATGGTAGGGATGCACATACACATGCATTGGTGGCACTTTCAATGAAAAGGAGCATTATTCCTCATATTCACTCATGTAAAACTACCAAGCATGCTTGGGATGTGCTTGCTACACTTTACCGAGTGCTTAACGAGGCACAAGTAGCCTACTTGTGCAAACAATTAGAGTATGAGCATATGAATGAGTTTTTTAGTTCCTCATAAGGATTAAAGATCTCAGGGAATAACTTGCATGTATTGATAAGGCCAATCTTGATAGGTCTTTGAGGTCTTTGGTGTCTACTATTCTCACATCTCTATTGGATTCATTCTAGGGTACACTTCATCTCATAATCAAGGATAACCCCAATGCCCTTACTTTTGATGATTTGGTTGTAGTTCTCTTGCAAGAGCAATCTCGACAAAATTGAACTAGTATGCATGGGGAGATGTGTGAGTCAAAAAGGTAAAGGTAAAGCCTTTTCTCAGGGTGGCTATAAGAAGCTAAGGGCAGAGCTAAAGGAAAAATCAACCCAATCTTCTAGAAAGGATGCCAAGAAGGGGGGTGATAAGTCTAAGAAGAAAGACAAATGTAACTTTTATCGTAAAGCCAAGCCATTATATCAAGTAGCTCTAAAATTAGTTAAAAAAGGGATGCTTGCCTCCTTAATATTATAGGAAGCGCAAGAATTAGAACTAGCATGGCCTCCCATCATTAACCTTATTCTACAAATATTACATCAAACGGGAGCAAGGAGGGTGATTTATAGGTGTGTGGAGCAATGAACTAGGCTAAGTTGAAAAACTAGTGCTTATGGTCGCTCCTTCAAGCAGCTCTATGCAAACCAAGTGGAATGGATCTTGCTTTTCTCAACTTTTCTCTTCCAGTCTGAATGTTTCTTTAGTAGATGTTCCATTACCAAAAATTTCAAGCCTCCAAAGCCTTTGAAACTATCCAAATCATAAAGTCCTAATATGACCATGCGACTGTTAAAATTTTGGATTAGCTCAGCTAGTATATGTGGTGTAGTTAGAAGAGCAAGATGCACTTGAAATTGGCCCATGTGTCTACCATAGGTAGTACAACGAGGCTCACTATGTGTGCATGAGAGGAAATGGTAGGCAATGATGGGGGGTCTGAAAAATGGAGTATGAGGTGTGGGGAAGCTAGTTATGCATGAGAACTTGGACATGATGAGGGATGCTGCCAAAGCTCAGAAGCAGGACGGGGAGTCATCCTCCGCAAGAGGCTTGGAAAGGCCCTCAGAGTGAGTTAGGATTATTTGAACCATCCTTACAACATATGATCCAAAATATCATGTTTGTTGTTGTTAGGGATTTGGTGGTTTTAGCTTGCAATCAGCATCATGGGCCATTCATAGCATGTATGGAGTGAAGGCCTAGCTTTGCAAGCAAATAGAGGCAAATAATATGATGGGAATGCGAGCCTTACTAGGCATGTGCCCCAAAATGGCATCAACCCAAAGGCCACCCCTTCTCTTTGTCTCTTTTAGGCAATGGTGGTGGTGGTGGGTAATAGCAAGTGGCATCTCCCATCAATCATGTAATAGACAAACTCTCCTCCCTCTTTTACACAGTAGCAGTAGCACGTCTTCTCACTCATTACTAGTTTGAGCAACTCTAGGTGCCTAACAATCTCCCCTCCTCCCTTCTTTACACATAGGTGACATATACCATGGAAGCCCCTTCTTCAAGCAAGCGATGCGATCGTTCTCACACTATTGCATGTAGGCCACATGGGCCTCTCTCTCTATGTGTAGACCACATGAGCCTCTCTCTCTACATGTAGGCCACGAACCTCTCTGTCTATGTCTAGGCCACGAGCTTCTCTACATGCAAGCCCAGCTAGCATGAGGCTAGGATTTTTTTTGAAGCAATTCAAGTGCCACATCATCATAAATCTATGTGCAAGCCATGAGCCTCTCTCTCTCTCTCTCTCTCTCTCTCTCTACATTCATAGCCAAGCCAGCATGAGCCTAGGATTTTAAAAAAAAGTTAATTCAAGTGCCACTACATCATCATAAATTATGATCCAAGTCAAAGCCCAATCACGATTGTAATTTCCTGATGAGTCAACCTCTTCAATTGCCGATCTCACTAATACAATTGTGATTTGATCTCATTGATCTCACATCTTTAACTGTTGGTTTGTAGATCATGGCAATCTAACTCCTAGATGATCCCACTTTCCAAATGATTAAACATCCTTAATGGTTGATCTTAGATCATGGTGATCCATCTGTGGGGATGATCCCACTTTCTAGATGATTCAACATCTTGAATCATTAAACTCACTACTACGATCGTGATCTGACCTCACGTCACACATATTGAATCGTCACCTTTTGAATCATCAATTTAACTTTATAAATTGCCATACCCCTCAAATCCTCATGATCTGACCCATGTTGATCTAACTTTAGAATAGCAATCAAGTGATTAAACTTATGAGATCATCAATTTGACCTAAGTGCCACGTTAGCATGTGCAAATGTGTGTGCATGGGTTGTAAAAGTGTGTGCTTTTAGTTGTTCTTTATTTTTATAATTCTTGATATGTTTTTGGGATTTTGTGGTTTTTATCATTTCCAATGAAGGTATGAATGTACACTTGGGGCAGGGAGGGTTACGTTACATATGTACACGTGAGTTAGGGTTCGATTCTTATCATGCGTGCATCAGCTGGGCAGTGTGATGGATGAGCCCAGCGAGGGCGGAGAGTCACTTACCCATCAACGGTGATAAAAGCTTGGATGCCACCTTGGTCAGCTTGGCTAGTCTGGTTGTCTAAACTTTTTCTTTGTAATTGGTAAGTTGATTGCTACATGGCACACATAGGTGTTGTGGGGTCCAGGTGAACTTTTTAAGCCCTAGGGTTATTTGAAAATGCCACAAAAGTATGTGCATGGTTCTCTTTGGGGTTTGGAACCATGGGTGGCTCTTCTTTAATGGGAACAAGGATGGGTAGAACCACTTCACATGGGCAAGGTGTTGCCTCTTGCTGTTCAGGGTCCATGGGCTCTTTTAACCTTAACCTTTCTTAAGGTGGTGTCAGCACACGAGTTAAAGTGGAAGCCACTCCTTTCCATTCCCCCTTAAGGTTTGGAGTTGACATCAGTAGAGGTATGGCTTTGGCTCTCCACACCCACTTGGATTTGATGTTTAAGGATGCATTTTTGGGAGTCCGAGACACGAGTTTCTTTAATCTTGGCACCTAGATGTGGGGGTTTCTTTTGCAGAATCCTTGTGCTTCTAGCAATTTGGTCAAGATCTAATGAGACATCAATTTTTGGGGTGGTACTAGGCATTGAGGCCATCGCCTTAGTCTTTTTTTATCTTTTGGGTTTGGGTGGATGGAGAGGTTTTTGGGACCCAGATAGATGGGTTTTCTTTGTGGAAGCCCTATACTTCTAGTAGCTTGACGAGGATCCACTAGGGCTCTAAGTGTGGGCAAAACTTTGTTGCTTGGAGTTCTTGCTTTGTAGATCTTTGCTCTTACGATTAGGCTTCACGCCGGATGGTGATGTGCCAAGTCCTGCATGGGTGTCATACTTTTCCTGGCTTGCCACAGTACTTGGACCCGTACCCATTCTTTTTTGGTGACCTCTGTGAAGGGTTGTTTTGAGGTTGAGGTTTTTGTCTTTGTCTTTACTAAAATGAAGTTTTGGATCTCCATAATAGTTTGAGGGGTGGTTGACATAGTGAGATAAAAGGGTTCTTTTTTGTTAGAGGCTACATGAGGTGGTGGTTTGTAAGTGGAGGAATGAGGCTTAGAATATTGATAGGTTTGGGGTGCCCTCATCCACCAAGGTTATGGTAACCATTCCGAACAATGGGAGCTCAAACAACATGGTCCTTCTTGGCCACTAATTGACGATGCAATCTATGGATGTGATATATTCGCTCTTAAGAATGATTCTCTCTTTCAATGTACCTATTACGAGGGTCACATAAAACTTGCATGATGTACGTTTAGATCCAATAAGAACTCCACTTCAAAATAATTAATGAAGGTCATGGATTGGGATAGAGCAGAAGGTGTGAGAGGTGGGTGGTCTAATAAGGTCCACATCTCCCAGGATAAAATATTGTGGCTGAGTTGGCCACACCACTAGATGGTCTTGTTGTTGGGGGAACTCCAACTTGAGGTGGTGAGCAAGTTCCATGGACGTTTCTATTTAGCTTCATCGTGGAGATCAACTACATTTTCAAAGATCTGTATGCTTGGGGGTTTATGGCCACTTGGGGTGTTTTTTTTAAGTCGAGCAATCGTTGCCTCAAGGCATGCCCTTGATTTTTCGTTGTTAGCCTCTCACTTCTCCTCTTTTTTCTTGTGGATTTGGAAGAGCATGTCCTGGGTGAGAGGTCCATAATAGCGTTTCAACTTGCTACCATTGAAGTAACCTTCCATCCCAATCTCGTCTAGGGTCTCTATCTTTATTGCACCTTAATAAGGAGAAATCTTTATCACTCAATAGGGACCTTGGCCTCTACATTAGCTTGCATCAGCTCACATCAAGCATTTATAGAGCAAGCACAACCTAGGAGCATTTTTTAAGATTTAATGTAGACTAAAATTTTCTATGAGAATGTTTAGCTATCATTGCTCCATGCTTATATAAAGTCTTATAGCTTGATTTGCTCTTTACCTTCTCAAATAATCAATAATTAATCTTTGTCCATAACAAAAAATTGCCTATAGATAGAGAGTAATGCTTAATTCAAGTGTGAATCTCAACCATTAAGGGTTCAAATATTTAATTGGGATTTTGTTATTCCTCTTTTTTTAATGATAGCACTCCAACAACATTTGGGAGCTCAAATCACTAATCTAAAACATGGTATTTTTTGCATTTTTTCTTAAAATATGATTAGTGCATAATTAGTGGAATTTTGGCTTATATTGGTCATATTTGTACTTACATTGATTATACAAGTAGACATTGGCCTTGACAAGTGCTAAGACCCCCTTTATTTGCATAATCATAGCTACATCATCGATACTTTTTGAGAAGTTCATGACACTTGAATGCTTCCACACATGGAAAGTAAAAATCAAGTCTACTCATCACACGAGAGAGAGTTTGTGGGGATCGTAAATGGGGAGAGGAATGTCTAGAGTCTAGAGTTAAGATAAATAAATGGAAGAGTAGAGATAAAAAATCTGTATCCATCATTGTTGAGTGATGCATTCATACACCATATTACATCGGAGGGAACTCTAAAGGGGCATGGGATAAATTAGAGAAATTACTTAGGGCAAAGGGAAAGAACTCTAAATCAGCCTTAAAATTTAATTTTTTGTTTTGGGCATGAAAGTAAGTGATTCTTTTCTCACACATGATGTCAATCAAAGAAGAGCATCATGCAACAACTAGGAAGTAATGTTTTCCCCAAAAGAAAAAGATATATTACCATCCTATTGAAAGGCATGCCAAGTGAAGAGTTTGGGCCATTGGAGCCCACCTTGAAGAATCCTCCTAACACCCCTAAATCTTGGAGGCATAAAAGCTACACTCATGGAGAAAGACCAGAGAATTAAATCTAGAATTACACCGATAAAACTAGAGAATAAGAATTCTTCCACAAAGGACCAGGATCAGGACTAGGAGGGAGAAGCAAGATTAAGATGAAGTGTCACCATTATAGTAAGATGAGATATATAGCAAAGGATATTTGGCATCAACTTTGAGTGATGGATTGAAGATAAGGAGGAGAAGGAGAAGAATTCCCATGAACGAAGTCATAGAAAGAATTCCCATGAAGGAAGTCAAGACCCATAAACTCTCTTTTAAAAGAATGTAATGCGGGCATGACTCTCACCTCTACTTGTAACCCTATTCCCACCTATAGTGTAAAGTCCCTAGTAAAACTCAACATTGTAGCCCATGAGAGGTAAAGTGAGATGGACTAATGAATAAGAGTGTAGACCAATACATGTATTGGTGATAGGGGAATGTTGAAAGATAAGTGATGAAGGGTTCTTGGAAATGAAAGCTTAGAGGTGAAATGTTTCTAAGGTTATAAGAAATCACACTAGTAAATTTTAGGAAGTATTTTAAACCTAAAAAGTTCTTAAACATGTATGATACATTTCGAGGTGGAAGGTGCCTACTTCAAGTACAAGTGGAGTGTATAAGAGTCTTCAAATTATTAGAATTCCTAGGAAGAAGGAAAGTGAAGTGCACACATCTGCAATCAACATTCCTAGGAAGACGGAAAGTTGAGTGCACAAGGGTCTTTAATTGGCATTCCACAAAATAAGGCAAGTGGAGTGCATAATAGTCTTCAATCGAGCCTCAAATAAAGGGAGATGGACCTAGAATCAAGGGAGATGATTTAGGGCATGTTTAGATGAGCATTAAGTTAAGTAATGGGGTAATGATGATAAACCTCAGCCTATTTAAGACCCCTTATCTAATGGAAATTGTGTGTGTTGGATCAACTGTCTAGCATTATCATTATCTTGTCATAAGCGATAATAATTTTTCTCTAGTTAGATTATCATTTCGATCATATTTAGTAGTCTTTTTAACTAAGGTTCCACAAAAACCTGATTTTTTCTATTTGTCCCAAATTGTGTGGTTCATTCCATTAGAGCCGACCATATGTTTTTAAATTGTGCCACGTGTGTTAAAAATTGATTTCTCTTAACAAGGGAACTGACTCTACTAGGTCTCCCCCAATAATGTTTTTCCTTACCAGAAGTGTTTACAAGTGTTCAAGCTTCAAGATATACAAATTTTGGCACTTTGTGTGATTGAAGTGAAATTTAATTGATTCTCCAGTTAACTAAATGGGCAGCTTCTATCGACACATCTGTTACAAAGTAGGGGATAATACAAGTGTTATTTTACAAGTAGGAGATATTATAATTGATCTCAAGGGGTGCACTACTAAAAACCCTATGTATCACGTGCATTCAAGGGGTATTAAAAATGGCTATAATAATTATATTTGGTCAATTGTTCAAGACACAGAGGAGAGGTACACATAGGGGCCTGGTTATGTCACCCACAGAAGCCTCCACAAAGGCATCGTCGACATAGGTATAAAGTATGTTTTGTATGTTATACTATTTATTTCAACATCTAATAGCTATTTGTTTAATTTCAACATATAATAACTATTTGTTTTAATTTCCTTATAGGAGTGATGCGCGGAGTGTCACAAATCTGCCCCAGCAGCCAATCCCACCAATGTTGGTGCCACGATCCTGTATAGGGGACATGGGCATAGAGTCTCCATCGACAAGCGGGGACAAATAGTGGACCGAGAGACGGAGGTAAGGTTTTACACCACCGTAACTTTGAGACCTCGTGGACCTCTATATGCATGAGGTCCACAAGCTATGGGGGTAAGAGATCTTTGATTATAATATGAGATGGTTGTAAATTTGTAATTGAACTGATTAATAAACATAGAGTTTCATTTAAATGCAGGGACCAGGACGAGGTCAGCAAAAGAAGGTTTGTCCTAGCACACCTCGAGCGAGAGTTAGGAGTTCGAGGGTTGGCTCGAGCCACAAAGGTGCTCTACAAGAGTGTACAATTCTACTCAGGCACCAGACAGATAATTCACGGTAATGACACGCAACCTTGTTTGAAAGATTGAAGTAGACGTGTGTGGAAATATATATATATATATATATATATATATATATATAGAGAGAGAGAGAGAGAGAGAGAGAGAGAGAGAGAGAGAGAGAGAGAGAGAGAGAGAGAGAGAGAGAGAGAGAGAGAGAGAGGGGTCCAGGCTCCTAGGCAGCCATGCACAAATAGTGCAGGACTGCTCCACACTCACAGCCAACTGGCTAGGTAGGGCCCTGGCCCTATCTGACTGCTTAGCTAGGGCCCCTAGAGTTGGCCAACAACCTGCCCCACCCATGCAAGGGCTGGTGGGGGCACAACTTGGGGCCTTCATGGCCCCTTGGAGTGGCTCTAATCTTCTCCATGCCCACTGTAAAAGCCTTAGGCTCTGCTTTGGGGTAGCCATATGGGGGTTGGCCCCCTTTTCTACATGTAAACCTACATGCACTACAGAAGTCTGGCATCTAGTTGCAAACCAGATACACAAATAATTTGACACATGCGAGGGATTGATCGTAGTTAGTCTTAAATAAACTGCACTTAGAAATATACTTAAGAGATAGAGAATAGTTTCAATGCAAATGCAATGTATAGATGAGATGGTTAAAACTGAGATATGTGATGATGATGCTGACTTATGAATGCTAAATTGTTGTACTACTGATGATGCTAAATCTTGAACTCCACACCTTCCTAGGGTCTTGGGCTAAAGACCACCAAAACTATGGAGAGTTGCCTGGCATGAATGATATTCGTGCATTTTTATAGGTGAGATTGCTGCATTTTTTATCAGTAGTATTCTGGATTTATGAGAATTTATCCATCTTTTTTATGTCTTGTTGCTGTTGGTCGACTACCCTTTCACTAGCCAACCAATAGCCCCCTTGAATATATATAGCATTGCCTCTTCATTCAGTCTTTTGTACCACTTCATAGACATATTCGGTACCACATCATCTATTTGTCTTGCTGCTAGCCGACTGTCCTTTCACTGGCCGCAACCAACAGCCCCCTTGACTATATATAGCATTGCCTCTTCATTCAGTCTTTTGTACCACTTCATAGACATATCCGGTCCACATAATCTATCTATTGCTGGCTCTTGCCCTACATTAGCACATATTCTTCGTTGATAGCATATCTACAACATTTTCCTATAGCAACATACCTTGGGACAGTAGCCCACTCTCTCTGTTACATATCATCAACATTTTTATCCATAGCTTATGGGACAGCAACCCTCTTTGCTACACTCAGCACATTAGTGTTTTTATCCTCAGCTTATGGGACGGCAGCCCTCTTTGTTGCTGCTACACAAAGAACATCAGCGTTTTTATCTTTAGTTCATGGGGGACAGTAACCCACTCTCTACTACATAGTACAACACCTTAGCGTTTTATCATTAGTACACCATTTAGGAAAGCAGCCCACTCTTTGCTACAGTTTATCATCGTTTTTCTTCCACCAATCAAGTATTGCAACTCCCTTATCACCAAAGCTTTCACCACTTCCACCACTCAGGATGGTCACCATATCTACTCCTCACCACCACTCAGGTATTGCAACACCCTTGTCACCAGAGCTTACACCACCACCACTCGGGATGGCAGCCCTCTCTACTCTTCATCACCATTCAGGTACAATAGCACCATTGTCACCAGAGTCTGCACCATCATCGCAACATCACCACTCCACCTTCTGCTGCCCACTACCACCTCGGAGTGCCTTTGTCTCACATCGACGCGAGCCTTCATCACCGACCGTGCTTCAGCTCTGACATCGTCTTTGCTTCTGCACTGGTCTTCTTCTACTACTCCTTAGAGTCATCTCACATCAGCAGAGGACTCTTGTACATATGTTCACTCACCATTATATATAGACTCACTCACCCATTTCATGATGTGTTTTTTTGCTCTGATATCTCGTACATCTAGTCCTTTCGTCCTTTTGCCCTCACAGTAACAATCACTATTCCTATTGTACTAGCCCTTTTGTTGTACCTACTTGTACTTGTTACTGTGGTACCTCAATGGTGATGAAGAGCAGAGAAGGTTGCTGTCCCGAGTGGTGCAAGCTCTGGTGACAAGGGTGATGCAATACCAAAGGGGTGGTGAGGAGCAAAGAGGGCATTCGTCTCTCGAGTGGTGGAAGTGGTGCAAGCTCTGGGTGCTGCAATACCTAAGTGAGGTGAGGAGCAGAGAGGGTTGTCACCCCGCGTGGTGTGAGATGGTGAGCAGAGAGTGGGTTGTTGTCTCGATGGCGTGATGTAGCAAAAGAGTAGAGTGTTGTCCCGCCCAGAGAGTGAATTGAAGATAAACGCTAATGTGCTGAAGTGTAGCAGTGGGTTATTATCCCATGAGCTGAGGTAAAACATTGGTATGCTCTACTATAGAAGAGAGGGTTGCTGTCCCATGAACTGATATGAAACGCTAATGTGATCTATGTGGTAGAGAGGGTTGTAATCTCAAAGTGTAGCCAGCTATAAAACGTTGAAGTACTGTGCTGTAGCAGAGCGGGCTGCTGTCCTAAGGTGTGCCTTGATGTAAAACGTTGAAATACTAGAGATGACATGCGATGATGATAAAACAAATCTGCTCTATAGGCCCGATAGTAGAGTAGCACAGCAGTAGCATATGGTACCTGATATGATCTATGATGTGGTACAAGTGCTGAATGGTGAGGCAAATGCTGTATATAGTGAAAGGGGTGCTGGTTGGCCAGTGAAAGGGCAGTCGACCAGTAGCGAGACACAAAAAGATAAAAAAAGCCAATATATCTAGAATAATCTAGATAAATCCCCTTTTTTAGGGCTGGACAAAATGCCATTTTTAGACACCCCCTCTCAGGCCAAAAAGGGTACCATGAGAGAATATGAAGGATTCCAGGGTCCCACACTGACACACTAAAGGAATGTATCCCCCTCTGGAAGAAAAGTCTGATAAAGTCAAAGAGAGTGACCATGATGGGAAAAGGTGGTGAAGATGAGGTGATGTAGATGGGATGATCGTCTCCTAATGTGAGATCTTGAATGGGGCTCTCCTCTGAGTAAGAAGTCCCATTCCTTGTGTGGTCTGGATTAGAGTTTGGAGAATCAACTTCTAGTGAGAAATATTGGTCCTCCAGGAGTGCGGGTAGACTATCCATGCTGTGTGCTCTCGAGGTCTTCAATCCCTTTGCTCACGATAGCTCTAATACCATGCGAGGGAAAAAGGACAAAAGGACCATATGTATGAGAGATCAAAGAAAAACAACACAACATGAAATGGGTGAGTGAGTCTATATATAATGGTGAGTGAAAATATGTACAAGAGCCCTCTGATGTGACGTGACTCTCAATAGAAGAAAACCAGTCCAGAAACAAAGACGATGTCAGAGGCTGAAGCACGGTCGATGATGAAGGCTCGCGTCAATGTGAGGCAAAGACAATCCATGAGGTGGTCGGTGTCAAAGGCTTATGTCCATGGATGTAGAGGCACTCCAAGGTTATAGAAATGAGCAACGAAAGCTGAAGTGATGATGATGATGTCGATAATGATGGTGCAGACTCTGGTGACAAGGGTGCTACAAAACCTCAGGGGTGGGGAGAAGCAGAGAGGGTTGTTGTCTCGAGTGGTGGTGGTGCAAGCTCTGGTGACAAGGGTGCTACAATACCTAAGTGAGGTGAGGAGCAAAGAAGGATGCCATCCCGAGTGGTATGAGATGGTGTATAGAGAGTGGGTTGTCATCCCGATGGTGTGATATAGCAGAGAGGGTTGTTGTCCCGAGTGGTGTGAGATAGTGAGCAGAGAGTGGGCTACCGTCCCAATGGTGTGATGTAGTAGAGAGTGGAGTGTTGTCCCAGAGAGTGAATTGAAGATAAATGCTGATCTGATGAAGTGTAGCAGAGAGTGCACTACTATCCCATGAGCTGAGGTAAAATGCCGGTATGCTCTATTGTAGAGCAGAGAGGGCTACTATCCCATGAACTGATATGAAAGACTGATGGAATCTATGTGGAAGAGAGGGATGCTTCCCCAAAGTGTAGCCAGATGTGAAACACTGATGTGATCTATGTGGTAGAGAGGGTTGTCGTCCCAAAGTGTAGCCAGATGTAAAACACTAAAGTACTATGATGTAGCAAAGCAGGTTGCCATCCCAAGGTGTGGCCTGATGTAAAACGTTGAAGTACTATAGCTGACAGGCAATGATGTGATAAAGCAACAAGGCATAAAAAGATGGAAAAAATCCAATAAATCTAGATAAATCCCCTTGTAGGGCTGGACAAAATGCCATTTTCAGACACAGGGCAAAAAGCAGCATCCATAGAACCAAAGCATTTTAAGCAGCACATGTGAAGGCATCATTAGTATCATAAGCATCATAAGCACTTTAGAAACCTAGGCATCCAGTTGGCTAGCCCCTTTGGTGGTGGCTTAGGTGACTAGTCAGCCAAGCCAAGACAACAAATCAGCCAACAGCCGACCGACAGTCGTGGGCATAATACAGCAGCCAACATGATCATTAAAGCAACCAACTAAGCATTTACATCCAGCAATAGCACTTCTCTATTTCCTAAGTACATCTAAGTATAGTAGTCATCTGAGCAGTTGAGTATAAATAGTTAGTATAAGCATCTTGCATCTCCAAGGCATACAAGATTTACCCATAAGATTTCTGGAGAAGAATGAAATCCATGATTGAAGGAGAAAATGGACTTTTGGGCTGCTTCAACTGGCATCAACAGGGGGTTCTCTTCCACATAAGAAGACGGAAGTGGCTCCAACATCACCTCAGGAAGAGGACTAGAGTTCCATGAACGACGGAGATGGTGTGCGAAAGGATTCCACATACAGGTCAGTGGTGTTTCAAGTTTTCCAAGCGGATTTTCAAGTTCAATAGTCTAGCAGAGGGGAATGTCACATGCACACCCAATTGGCAGTCCTCTCAGTTCTTCACTTAAAAGCTTTGAAAGCATGTGACACATTAATCATGATGTTTGAAAGCTTTGAAAGCATGTGACACATTGAAACTAGGGGAAATATTGGAGAAGTATGATTATACCTGAGTTTCAAGGACTAGACTCAAGAAAAATGTCAATGTAAAAGAGTGGTTCATTGTTGTCCCTTGCTAGCTTCTTGTAGTTCCTCTTCTATTAGGTCCATCCTAGGTTGTATAGGGAAAGTTGGCGTTACAAGCTCAGTTACCTGCTCAATGCCAAACTCTGGTAGGTCTTCATCCCCCTCGTCCTCATCTTTCTCCTCTCATTCATCATTCACATTAGATGGTCTTGATCTATCTCCTTGAGCAATCACCACCATGGTGAGGTCAGGATATGTATAGTCCTCCTCGGCCAATGATGTATCTTCTTGGATATCAATATGGTTGCTATCCTCAAGCAAGGAGGCCAGTGTGCTATCAAAAATCCAGTGACCTCAAGGATTGACTTGCACGATTTTCCACCATGGATTGCCATTTGGATTCTTGTAAAAGAATGCATGTTCACAATGCATTGGAAGAAGGTGAGGTTCTTTGCTTGCTCGTTACTTGGAGGAGTCGATACACCAAAAACCCATGGGCTCTCTTTTCATGGTAGCATCTTTACCTCTGTATTGTGTACACAACCAACAAACCTTCAAAATGACCTATAATAAACATGTTCTCAAATTAGCGTGTGCATAACTTGCATTGACACCTAAACAACCTCAATGTTGCCATCCAAGATGCGTACATACCCCTCCAACTTTTTTCTCCGGAGCATCTGAAACTTGATGCAAAACATCAAGTTTTGTGGTAGAGTTGATGTTTTGCATCAACTTTGATACAAAACATCGAGTTGTGTGGAAAATTTGATATTTTGCATCAACTTTGATGCAAAACATCGAGTTGTGTGGAAAAGTTGATGTTTTGCATCAACTCGATGCAAAACATCAAGTTGTGTGGAAAAATTGATGTTTGCATCAACTCGATGCAACATCGAGTTGTGTGGAAAAATTGATGTTTTGCATCAACTCGTTGTGTGAAAAAATTGATGTTTTGCATCAACTCGATGCAAAACATCAACTTTTAGCCTAAAAGTTGATGTTTTGCATCGAGTTGATGCAAAACATCAATTTTTCCACACAACTCGATGTTTTGCATCTAGTTGATGCAAAACATTAAGTTTTATGAAAAAGTTGATGTTTTACATCGATTTTATGCAAAACATTAACTTTTCCATAAAACTTGATGTTTTGCATATAATTAAAGAAAAAATATACCTAGGATAAGGTGATATAGGTAGAACATAGGTTTACGGCTAAGGACGTGAAAAACACATATGGTCGCAACCTTGACTACAAATTTGACTACAAATTTGAGAGGAGGTCATTAAAAAAAATGCTTGTCTCTATGTAACCATGTAACCTTTGTATCATAAATAATATCGCTACATAGTAGATGCCAAAAAATCATGATAACAGAAGAGCTAGATGATCTAGATAATCCATGATCACCTATAATCCATTGGTTTTAATCCAAATGTACAAGGCTCCATTGATTTGGAATACCACATGTCGATTAATTCGCCAATTCTCATTTTTGTTCTACAGTTCAATTTTAAGCTGAATAACTATAAGCAAATACACATGGTGCGACCATCTATGTCGAGGAGGGGGGTGCATGTGAGCCTGGACTCTTCCATGCCTATGTGTAGTGGTATGCTCTCTAGCATAGGGGACCTTGAATCTACCATCATCGTGAAAGCTCTAAGCTCTTCTCTACCACCATTCCAGAAGCCCTAAGCTCCTCTTTTTTCTCTTTGTACACAAAGAGAATGTCACGAGCGAAGATTGCATCTCTCAGCATCCTTTGCATGTCCTCTAAATAATTATAACCAAAGTTTATTCTACACTACCCTTAGACATACCATCTTTCAACATCCTTCACATGCACTATAAATAATTATAACTAGAGCTCATTCCTACACTACTCTTAGATATACCATCACCTATGTTCATGATAATGTCTATCTGGATCAAACATCAACATATGCATACTATGAATTTTTGCCACCACCACATATGTACATGATATAGGCTACAATTTCTTCCTGCCACCCTTATCCATATTGCATAACAAAAATTTCCTTCATGAAAACAAATGCCTATGTGGGTCAAAATTTACACCCATAGGCTATATGATGTCTACCTCTAAGATTGTCCTGCTAAAAAAATATCTCTTTTAACATGCTTAGGTTTACTCAGAGCCTCCATAGTTACCATCTTCTACATATATATATGAATACAAGTCTACCTTTGCACACCAGGTATAAGTTGACCGCTTTAAACTCTTAGCATTAGTTGTATATCATGCCCACTATCTGCTTATAAATAATAGAGCAAATAATTATATCATGCAAACTGTCAAGGTAAGTATATACTAAAGGCTTTACTATTTGGGTCTAGAAAGACTCAAGGATATTTGTAGATTTTTTCATAAATTATGGAGCTTATATTGTTATGTATTCTAATATTTTTTGAGTGCTTATCAAATAATGTGCATATATATGTATAGTGGTAGAATTTGTCCCAAAAAATCCATTAAAAAAAGTGTCTTATATTTATGAAATTTATAAAATAATTTTTTATTTAAAAAAGATTGATATTTCTTTAAGTTATGTAGACTCCTATTTAATTTTGTGAGTCAAGTTTATTTTTATGTCACAAACAACAGCAGTTTATAAATCTACGAAGGTCACACGTGTTTTCAATCTTGAAAAAAAAAGCAAAATTCATGTATTTCTAAATTTATACATGGAATTCTAGAGATTTCACACATTTTGGGAGGGAATATTTTTAGGTAACCCTCGTCAATTACCTATTTTGCTCGCAATAGTGTTTCAGGTGTCATCGATTTTTTCCCTCTGTTTTGGTGACAATCCTCATCTTCCTCGTCGCTTGTAAGCTCTACATCTGGATCTATGATAGGTCCAACTATCTATTTTCTGTACCAGTCCAATTTGTATAGGGCACGCTTCACTCTCAATCCTTCTATTGAAATGTCTTGCCAATTCTTTTGATAATCTCGCAATGTGTCCTTTTGGCAGAAATCTTCTATGTCGGAGATATATATTCTTGTTGAGATTCTTGCTATATTTTGATCATAGCCAATCTCCGCATGGTAGACATGCCTTGTAACCCTTTTTTGATAGACCTACAAACAATCTAAGTCTTAGTGCAATTGTTATTTCACGTCACTTCAAATCCAAAGAAAGTAACTGTAATCATGTACCTAAAGAATAACCATAGGTAGGATATTCATGAATAGTCCATGTTAGAATGCCGCGAACATCAAAGCGTCATTCGCCCCTGTAGACTTGGACATGTCAAGCACTTTTATTCCTTTCCAAAGTTGTAGATCTTCAATGAGTGATGCCACACAAGTACACACTGATGTCTTTGACTTGTTGTTTTCCTGCATTGAAGTGATATGTTGAGTCATAGATTTCAAGAAGTATAAACATATCGGGTGGATACAATTTTAGACCATGTTGCTTGTGCATGTACCTAGAATTAGTAAACTCAATATTAGATGCTCCTTCCTTATGAACATGAATGGTGGTAGGTTGCAATTGATCAGCACCACTGGCCAAGTTGACCACTATCTTGATCTATGTGAAAATGGATTGATTCCATCGAGACCAACACCAAGTTTTGAGTGACGAGGTTCTTGACTAAATTCTGGTCATGTTTTATGAATGTGCTTGAAAGCTTCATAGTCATACAGAATGCGAAGAAGGATCCCGTCTATGCTCACATTCTTTGCCATCCAATCCATAAGCTTTAACAACTCCGGGCCACGAAATAAGTACTCTATTCGTGGGGATAATGGAAAATGTCTTTGAACCTTCTGAGGAATAAGTGTTACTCCCTCCTTAAAGCATGAAGCATCGTATTTGGGACAAAGAACGGAGTTTTGATGCTCTCCTCGATACAAAATGCAAGCATTGATGCATGCATGGATCGTTCCATAGTCAAGTCCAAGACTCGTAAGTCCAAGACTCGTCATCATCTTTTGTGCCTTGATCCTTGTTTTTGGGATGATGTTATCGGGCAGTAGAATCTTACTAGAAAGTCATCTACTGACAACAACAATAGTTTATTATAGGAAATAAGCATACCTATCACTTAGCATCCATGTATTATTGTATATGATCCACTTACATTAGTAATGTTGAAACTAATACATTGCTCTAAGAGTAGCGAGCTTGGAGATTTAGGATGAGGAAGGTCATAGATAATCTCGTCATAGAAGAACCCTCATATATCTTTGTGAGTGCTTCTTCTTGGGAGATATTTCTCATGAGTATCACTATCATCTGTATTACTCTAAAACCAATCATTAAGAAATCCAGTCATGTCATCAGCATCATGCTCCGCATCGTCAGGTTGTTCTGTTTGACATGTGTATTGCTCTCTCAACCTTTGAAAAATACTAGGATCCTGTGCTCTAAGAATCCGCAAACACTCTACTAACAATCGAGAGTGACCTTAATGATATAAGGGCACATCCTCTGTAATATCGTAGTATGGAACCTATGATCCAATAAGAACTAGACAATCATAAAGACATAATAATTCATAATAAGACAAGTGACAAAAAAGCACAAGTAAACACATTTGCAAAGTCTCATCAAATTAAATTCTGACATCATGTACACATGTTGTTTCAAATATACTCAAATTAATAGGACCTTTGGTGCCACAAGATATAATAAGTGAAAAATATAAATATACTAGTAGAATGTCATGGATCAAAGCCCATTATAAAAGACATGTGCACTAAAAATGCTATAAATACATCTATTCTCTATGTGGAGCTGTCGCATATGCCAACCATAATTCACTAGCAACTCCTCACCAACACACAACAATCTAATAGCATATTGACTACAATGTATCTAGGTACATCTCTACTCATGTGCACTCGCTCAGGACCAGTGTCACACTCCACAAAAGTACAATTAGTTCTTTCATTCCTCCCTCTACTGCTGTTGATTAGCCCTGATATATTTCCTTGAGTGTAAGGTCTACCATCCAGCCATAGAGGCAACATTAGCACATAGCCCATATGTGGTCATACTCTTGATGTAGTGAGCAAACTGATGCCATGGACCCCATGAATAGATAGTCCACAAAATATCATAAGAGTGACCTTAGAGTGAACTGGGACATGTTAATCCTGTGCAATAAAATGACATCGACCCCCGCCAGCAAACAATCGAGGATGGCGTGATCACATAGCGAGCACCCCAGAAGCTAAAAACCTCTCCATTAGCTCTGGAAGTGTTGCATGCAAGCAGACGCCATAATGTCTGTGATTATATGTCTTCATGAGAGGTAGTAGGCGACTGGGTAAGGAATGATTGCCAAACGTCTCGGATTGAGAACCAGGAGGTAATTGGTGCGCACATGCCTCCATTTGTAATTGAAGAACAGCTTGACTATGGTGTGTGTGAGGAAGCATAGATTGATCAAGCCCATGAAAGCCATCGTCATCATCAGAAAGATGTACAACTAGATTTGGCCATGATGATTGTACCTAGATGTATGTTATACATCACTTTGTCTATCAAGATCATATAGAATTTGAACGAGTCAATGTAGAATGCTTAGAAAAAGACATATCACTTACCATAGGTTGATCTTGTCTCTCTAGTACCGGTGCATTATGACATCTTCCAAACTCTAGCTTGTGGATATGGCATTGCCATCGTGTCCGTCGATGAGTGCCTCAACAATTCACACACCAACATGGAACTCTCTTCTCGTAGTATGTATATGCGTCATTAGCTTCATGCTGCACTGATCTAGAGGATGTCGCAGCAGAAGATGTTGATGTGGAGACGAGGACAAACCTCCTCTCCCTTATCATGGGAGCTCATAGGCATGCTGGAGGAGGCGGTGTACCGGACGATGAGTTGGAACCTATTTGCCATTGGAAAAAAATAAAAATTACAGCTTCAGCGGCGGCGGGCAGTAGCAAGAGTAGTAGCTCTCATCCTGCTTTACATCTGTGTGACTACATTAAGAGGCATCGTGTGGATAAAGCCCTCCTGCACACTCAACAAGTCAATGTTGGTGGTTGGTTTAACTTCATTCCCTTTTCCAAGTACACCCATTTTTAATCGGCAATCCTCATACATGTGATCTATCCCACAACCTGTGCATAAGGGAGTTAAGGCAGGGGTACTCACAAGGGTACTTTCCATCCCTTTCTTAACCAGAAACTTAGCTATACGGTGAGGTTAAGCACAATGATAGCATTGCATAGCTGGTCGTTTAGACATACTATTTAAGTCCCACCCTCATGGTGTTGCGACTGCTAGGTATAAAGGGGTACATGTTCTCACCCTCCATCACATAATGGCTCAGGATTTATGGGGGCGGGCTACTTGGTTTAGGTGGCTTGAAAATGATTTTGTTTGCTGCCTCCCTCTCCTCACCTTCTTTAAAAAAATTTGTCAAGGTCAACTCGTGAACTAGAGTTACTCGTGGTGGTAAAGGAGGTTGTGGTGGAAGGACTAGAGGTGGCAAGGGTACATCATGGATACCCTAAGGATACCTTGTTGGGCCACTTCATGGCCACGTTGAAGGGCATTGTGAGGCAAAGCTAGGAGTTACCTTGGATTAGGCGGTAAGGCGTATACGATAAGGGCCTAGGTTGAGTAGCTCTTTGGTGGTAGTAGTTTGATATTTTGTTTCCCATCTTTGGCAATAAGTCCAGTAGAGAGTTGGTCTAGGTGTATCAATTGTGGAAACTCTGTATTGGTGTGGTTTGTTCCATAAATTGAGCATCACAGTAGTCCTCTCTTGGAATAAGATGAGGTTGACCGGCCTAGTCCACGGCCTTGACCTATTCGCCATTGCTGGGTCAATTGTTATATCAATAAAGCAACTGCTAGCTTCTCTTCCCATTTTCTTGAAGAGGGTTCCTTCCCCTTCGCTTTGGATTTTGTATTTGTGGTTTTAAAGTAAGCTTCAAAAGTGCCTTCATGCAATTCTTGGGAAGGAGTTCCCTTGAAATTGTCTTCAAAATCCATGGCGCTTCTATAGCACTGCTCAAAGGAGGTGTGTCCAACCAAGAGCATATAGGGAATTATGCAAGGCCACACCTTCAAGTCCCTCTAGGAATCAACCGATCAGTCTTTCATCATAGAACTTGTCCCTATTCATTACAGCGAGAGTGAATTGATATAGTCTGGGATGGATTCTCTCTCCTTCTGCTTCACATTATGCAATTGTTTGACCAAGCTCCATCGAGTTCCTTGTCTCGAATACCCTACTTTGAAGGCCTCTTTCAAGGCATAAAAGGTAGCCTTGTCTTTTGTTTTTAGTGATCAAAACCACTATCCCGCTTTTCCATCAAGTGTGAGGCCAAAGGCACTCACCTTAATCTAATTTTCTACATGGCCGAATGCTTCACAGATCTGGTTAAACATCTCCAAATGAGGAATGGGATCCCCCGACCCATCAAACTTAGTAATAAATTTGCTATGGGCCGGCTTGTTCGTTTCTGGTCTTGTGGCATCGACTGCATGGGTACTGGTGGTACAATCCCTGAAGCTACCCCCTCCCTATTTCCATGTCTAACCTCAACATTTCAAGTGTCAACTCTGCAATGGTTGAAGCTGGTGCACGTGGAGGTATGGATCCTTTAGTACACAGAACCCCACCAAGATAGGAAGCATAAGGCCAAAGAAATATACATTAAGTAATTTTTATGACTCTCTACAGAGTAACAGTGAGTTCGAGCCTACGATAACGTAAGTACATGTTTCATGTTGTGCACAACATTGTGAAAAAGAATCTATTATCTATACTTTTAACGCTAAATTTGATTTTCTAAATGAGGGAAGGGCACATTTCCCTTCCAAGTTCCCACCATCATTGAAGTTCTATCCAATAATAACTAGACATGAATTCTCAAAATTTAGCATTATTACAAGTACTATGCTATCAATAATAAACTGCTACCGTGAAAAAAAAACAAGAAGCACATGAATTACACTAGTTGTACAACTTCAAAACATCTTGGGTTTGAAAACACATGTTCTTAAGTATTAGGAGAGTTATAAAAGATGTTACACCTATAAAATTTGAGTTTAGGTCAAGAGCCATACATGCAATCACTTTGATTCACGCTTAGATAGAATTAAACACACCTTTCTTTTGTGCAATAATTACCAAAAACATGCTTGACATTTGACACCACCATGGGTAACTTAGCTTGTGCACATGCTTAGTCACCACCATCATTTAATGATTCATAGTCTCATGTCATGATACATAAAATATATCAGATCTTAGTATAACTAAGATATCAAAGGCATGACTCATCAAAGAGTGTAAGATAAAATTTGCTTGTTTAATTTGGTAGAAGGAGATAAGGTGCATTGTTTTTAAATGATAAGACATTATAAAAAACTTATCAAGTACGTACACATATGTTATGTTGTCGAAGATTCAGATTATGAGTAAGTAAATTCAATCAAATGAGAAAGTCATAGTACACAAAATTTTTGATAATCACCATATCATATGCAAACCACACGTCATATGCGTGGCTTGTGATTTTTGATACCTTGGGAGGTCGGTAGACAACAAGTCCCATAGAGAAGTCACATAGATCATGTACAATGATAAAATTATCTCTCTCTCTCTCTCTCTCTCTTCACACACACACACACACACACACACACACATGCATGCACACACACACACACACAAAGCCTACCTACATGCAATCATGTCAACATGCATGCAATCAGGTAAACAATAAAGGTGAACAAAATAAACCAAAAGAGGATGTAGCTTGCTACCACACCAAAAACACCCTGGCAATGTGGAATCGACACTACTATACAAAATACAAATTTTGAAGTCTTCTAGAAGCATTGATTTCATTTCACTTGATCTAAGGGCCGTTTCTTCAACAAGAGCTCACCATAACTTTTACACCTTGTACAAAGCTAAGTAATCTCCTCCAAACTATATAAATATGGGTGTGTGTGTCGGCATGAGTTGGTGTAGCTCAATGGCTCTCAAAGAGAGAGCCCAAGTTTGAAACCATCCCGGAATCTATAGGCTAAATGGCAAAAATTCCCTTAACCCATCATCTCAATACAAAAAATTTAAAAATTAAAAAAAAAAAAACTACATAAATATAATATATACTATAGTGTGTTTTTTTCTAAGGTTCAATTTGGAGAATTTAGAGAGATTTGGTATGTGAGTATCATAACACACTCGGTGGGTATGGTGGAGGAGCATTCAGACCTAAAACTGCAAGTTTCCTTTTCTGCAAAGTCGGCGGGCAGCCAAACCTCGTCCCGGACGTCCTTCATAGAAGCATTTCCTGCGAGAGACTTGCCTCGACATGTAAGCTCCACCTGGTTTCACACATCAAGACAGCAACAATAATTATTGCAGGCATCAGAAGAATGTCGCAATTAACTGCAGGAGCCCAAAACGCAATTCTGCATTATTTCTTAATTGAAATAAACAGAAAATTACAGGCAATTCTAATAGTATCCTTTCTGCATGCAGGGAGGCCAGAATACGTCTCTTTGTGAAGAATACCAATGCACTCGCGCTGCTTCAAAAATTATGTGGTGTTCCCCTAGCTGAAATTGAAAAATCCCAGTTGAAATTTGTTGTCTTGATTTTCAAGGGACAAAAATTATATGTAATCCCGATACTTAAAATCATAATCCTGATAGTTTTTCTATTTTTTAATGCTAAAAATTACTTGTTTTAGTTATAATCTCTACTTTTTTGTTGCTAAATCTCGATTCCTTTGGAGTATTGTTTCTAAAAAAAGAACATTTGTTACCAAATTCTATGTATGAATCTTGGATTTGGGTTTGGAATTTAAGAGTTTACGTCTAAAATACAAACAATTAATTATTATTCAACTATTTTCAAGATTAAGGATGGTACCCTTAATCTAATTTGAACCAATATTCCCATCCCTAATCTTTTAAATAACAAAGTTATTAATGGTTACCAAGGTTATAACTTACATAATCAAAGCTATGATTTTCATAAATAAAAGGAGCCATTTAGGACCCAAACGATCATAACTAGGGAAATAGGTATCTCATACTTATTCTTTAAAACTAGTTATATGATTAATCATTTATGTTTTTGAGGGAAAGCCCATAAACCAAACCCAAGGTTCATAGAGAGACATCATAACATATAACTTGTACTCATCATCATAACATATAACTTGTACTCATTCTTTAAGGCTAGTTAATTTAATCATTTATATTTAGAGAGAAAGCCTAGATATTTTTAAAGTTATAGTTAAGGCCCTATCTCTCTCCATCTAGGTTTAACTAGCTTATAGTTAAGGCCTAAGATAGGATTAAGGAGAGATAGGGCCTTAACTCATTGCTCTTTTGTTTTTTTGCCTTTATGCTCAAAAAAGATTTCCACTATCCATCTTCTATGGCCCAACCATCAAGTATTTCCACAATTTGCAATGTGTAAACATCCGAATTCTACATTTTAAAGGATTACACAACTCAACCTTTATAACTTTAAATCGACTATCTTCTTTAAACTTATATTAAAGCTCCATTGTAGTTATATGGTCATACATCTTTGAATATCATTAATATCAAGACCACTTAACACTCATGGATGAAGGTCACAAGTTACAAAGTGGAGAGTTGGAACATCATGCAACATCCATGAATGTTCAAGGTAAGGCGGTTAAACTAGTGTGAAAAACATCAGCCAACATCTTGATCATGTGCATTACATATATTCCTTATCAACCTACCACAATTCAAATGCGATCCATCATGAATTCAATATCATCTTATTATAAACATTTATTGTAATAACTATGTCTGAAACATCATTATCCAACAAGCACTGCCAACTAATCAATGACAAGTAGATGAGTATCAAAACACTATTGGAGGCCCAAACTTAATTTGAGAAATCAAATGTTTAGGTGGCTTGAGAAAGCAAAGTTATTGGATGTACTAAGTTCTGTGGGTGCCTTGATCAACCCATTTTGAGACCCAACTTTAGCTTGTCCACTTTTTTTTATTTACATTCTTAATGGTGTTATTCATTTGCACATTATTTTGGCCATATAAAATTGTGTTGTTATATTGTTTATTCACATCATTCAATTGTATTATGCTAAGTGTTTATTCACATCATTCAATTATTGTGAGCACTAAGTGATTTTATCAAAACATGCCAACTATATTGTTTTATGTATTGCAAACCACATATTCCTAGGTGTTTCTTGCCTTTTAATTTATTTTTGTATCAATGAAACAAGCTACAACTACACAAACAATGCAACATATGTTGGGATGTTGCTTGGTCATATCGCATGACCATATCATGTGCCATGCAATGATTGAAGTCATGCTTTTTAGTAATATGATTCATGAAATTGTGGTAAATTATGATACTCTTTGACATTCACAAACTTACATATTTTTTACGAATCATATAATTAATAGTTCCCCCATGAGTAGATCCTATTATAGTCACAAGGGGTCTTACTCTTCCCACTAGAAGGCGCTACAACTTGTGGTCACAAGGTGACCAATATACCAATGGGGGCATATGGAGATTTGAATTTGGGACTCCCTTCTCTGAGTCATAAGCCCTCACTCCTGGACTATGTGCCCCTTGGTGGTTAGCCTAGAAGGGTTGAGTACTCTTACTATATATTGATCAACTAAACCACTAACTATATTCACATTTGAAATAGTGCTTAGATCAAAATCATGTAATGTGGCTATATGTTATCTATATTAGAATTTTTATCTTAGTTTGTGGCTATCTTGTTTAGCACAATACAACACAATGAAAATTGACCTTTGTGACCTTTCAAAAAGAACTTTTGTGCAAGAAATAATATTGAATCTTAAAATAAAGCATTCACTAAGTAAGAATGAGAAATCTAGTGAGAACATCTTGCTCAACTAGCTCGTGACTATAGACATAGTTCATAAACTTGTACAGGCTACATACAAGCTTTTTTAGAAGGATATCTTTTAAAATATTAATGACATCCAAGAATTAGAGATGTAGAACTTTTACATGAGTATATATGTTGACTAGTCATGATCACCCCTTGAATTTAAGGGATTCTGAGATACTGACATGTGAATGATATCTAGTAGGTCATAAACCTAAGCATAGAGACTATTTGATTTTGATGTACTAACAAGTAGGTCACAAACCTAAGCATATAGATTATTTAATTTTATAAGAAAGGTATCTCTCATCTAAGCTCTTAATGGGTTCACTAAGTGTATGTATTGAACCCCTTTCTTAAGAAATTAGACATGAAATTGGACTGTATTAAATGACTCCCTTCTCTTTTCAAACTCACATTTTTTTTTAAAAATTACATAAAAAGACTCCTATGTTGATATAAATTTGTCTTTGAAAATGTTCTTCTAGAAACCGTGTGCATTAGAAGAAATTTGGACTCAAATTGGGCCCTTTAAGGATTATTACATATACTCTCTCTGCAAAAATGGACTCATGGCAAAATTTTTGTAAATCAACTCAGAAGTGAATGGAGTTTGGACATTTGGAATCTAATCTTCGAGACGTGCCACATCATCATCATCACCAAACTTGGGAACTTCTTGAATATGCAAATCAACTCAGAAGTGAGCGAAGTTTGGACATTTGGAATCTACTCTTCAAGATGTGTCACATCATCATCACCAAACTTGGGGACTTCTTGAATATGCAAAAATTACCTATCATGCTATGTATCATTAGAAAGGTCTCAAATAGTAGATTCCAAATGTCCAAATTCCACTCACTTCTGAGTTGATTTATAAAAATTTCACCATGAGTCCATTTTTGTAGAGAGAGAATGTGTAAAAAAAATCCTTAAAGAGTCCAGTTTGAGTTTAAATTTTTCCTAATGTTAAATCTATGCTATCTGTAATTTACCATCATACAATTTAGTACTTTTATTAGCTTTATAAGACTCTTATAAAGCTATCTATAATTTACCATCATACAATTTAGTACTTTTGTTAGCTTTATAAGACTCTTATAACTCTTATATATTTGTGGTTTGCTCATATACCAATAACCAAATATAAATCCATAGGTTGTGTACTACTTCTAGATTCTACTTTACATGGCTTCCACATGGACTTAGGAAATCTATTATGAATACTTGTGATGAAGAGGCTTCTCTTAAGTTTAACGAATATTTTATCTTAACTTTAAGGATCTGTCAACTAAAAATGGTCAAGAAAGAATGAGCTATTTTTTCAAGTAAGGTGTTATCTGAAAGAAAACTTTAGTTAAAAACTACACATAATAATGTTAAAAAATACACATAATAATGTACTACTTCAGCACAAGCCGGGGTGCCCAACCCCAATTAGTGGCTACGTCCATCCGTTGATCACAGTGGGGTTTGAACTCGGGTTCTTTCTAGAGACTTCAACGCCCGTCCAAAGGTTGGGCTGGGCAAGGTGCAAGTTTGATGGCATAGATGTCCCAAGATAACACTCTTCTCTAAGCGCTTATCAAATAATAATAATAATAATAACAACAACAATAACAATAATAATGTACTACTCTTTAAAGAGGAATACGAGAGAATTAAAAGCATTTCATAATGTTAGGCGTGTAGAGCGCATACCTGTGACTCGCTCGAAAGGCCCAGTTTGGCAAGTACGTACTTCTTAACGGCCGAAATGGGCATATCTCCATCTCTGAAATGAGATTTAACACAAGCTTTAGCTACATCTCATACGTGATCGAAAATTAAAAAGCCCGCATATTTGATTCAAAACGATAAATTAACACGCATACTTGATTCGGATGTATGATTTCTGTACATCTGGTAGACGTATAATTTCTGCATCATAACGCCTGCAAAAAGCACGCTGTGGTAAGGTTTTCGAAATTCTGACTAATAATTAGGGTGCCTCCTCTTATGATCGACAATAAGACGACCATATTAAGCTGAATTAATAATTGAGAAGAGAAATCTGATTAGACAACAAAGTATGCGAGACGGAGCAATTATATACAGAATTCATAGGATGAAAAGCTTTAATTATTGCGTTGGTTTACGATTACGGTTTAGTTAACCTTACTGGGTTTCCGCGGGCTGCAATGCGAACCAGAAGCCTGGGATGCCTCTCAATGGGGGTTTGGTGCAGATGCGTTTGACGAGCACCTGCGTAGCGCCCCACTTGCCTTGGGATTTTTCACTGTGTTGTTTCATTAAAGTTGCGCTTGAGAACTCTGGGCTTTGATCAAGCTGTCCTCCTGCTCCTCCAATCATGGGCTGTGAGAGCCAGGAAGTCATGCTTTTGCTCCCCGATCTCGCATGAAACGGATCTAGCTCCATGGCCATCATATTGGGTGGAAACTGGTGATCATCTGTGCTGCAGGTGGCCTGGATTTGGCTATGCAATCCATCCATAGCTTTGCTAATTGGATGCCGTACTGGTGTCGTTAGAGGATTATCCGCGATGGTGCATTTGCCATTAGGGTCCCTCAAGCATGTGCTTGCAATCAAATCCTGGAAGCTCGTTAATGGCTGCTGCATGATGTTGAGAGAAGCTGCCTGCACCAGGTGCTGCCAGCTTTCGGCATTTCTGGAATCCATGGGTGATCTGGGTATCAAATTAGCAGCGTGAGAGCTCTGGCACAATGGTGATAATGAGCTAGATCTCTGCTCATGCGGTGTTGCAGAGGTTCTAGGCAAAATATGGCTAAGCGTTGGCCGCTGCTGATGCAGGTGGTATATTGGTGAAAACTTTGAATAGATTTCGTTGGCCCCTGATCCACACTGCGCAGAAGGGCCTGCAATATACTGACCAATATTGTCTGAGGGAGGCGTAAGAAAGCTTGTGACCATTGCAGGCGGCTGTAGCAAGCTGCTATATGAAACCTCATGCGTCAAATGCTCTTGGCTCTCTCTGGCATTCTGTACTGTAGCACCAGAAAGCTCATAATTATGGTTAAAAGGTACTCTAACTGGGCTAAGCTTCATAATTAGCTGCTGTTCTTGCTCAACCTTTATTTGTCTTGTATCGCTCCACAGCTTCGTTAATTCTCTCTCTTTCATTGCAGCACAATCAGGCTTCTGGGGTAGAAGCTGAAGCGTGGTCAAGCTCGGGGAGGAGCTTGCAGTGGGATCATTAATAGAGAATTTGCTCCCAAGGCGAAGCTCAAGCCAATCTTCTTTATGTTGATCATCATTTCTTAATACAGCTTGCATTGCATTATGCGTAAGATTAAAGCATGATAAATTAATTCTTTCCAAGTGTGATTTGGGATCATCATCATCGTCATGGTGGTTGCCATAGCTCGTACAGATTGCAGGAACTGTGTATTGGAGCTTGAGTTCGCATCCATCTTCTTCCAAACTGCTTGTTGTTCTGGTTGAGCTGCTCTCGGCAGCAGCCATGAAAGCTACACTATGCTCGGCTGTGAGGTCGGACTCTCCACTGAAGTGCTGCAGCTGCTCTAGGATCCCAGTATCCTCTCCCCGGTCAATAAACTCCTGACGCTTCCTGCCTCCCAGCCATTCTACATCATCGCCACACACAGAATCCCTCTGCCTCCTCAAACCCTTGCCTCCTTCATAGTGTTTTCCTATGTACACAGTCATACCCCTCTGCCCTGCGTCCTTTAAAGCCCACCTTCTGGGCTGCTGATGCAGTCCTCCTTCCAATGGAGTATAATTGGTGAATATCTCTGAGCAGAACCTGCATCACTCGTTTCAAAAACGAAGCCAGAAACTACAGGTTAGAGACATTAATCTCACCCTACAGTGCCTTCTTTAGCAGATTTGCGAGAATGTGACGAGGATCGTCTTCTACATGGAAACGTTGTTTTTACCTTGACGCGTTCATGCGTGCCGGGAATTCTCTGTCGGATTCTGGATCCGTCACTCGGAAGAGGCTTGCGGCGATCGTTTCTGGTTGTTGGAGCATGTTTCTGGGCTGGAAAGAGATCTTAGGATGCTTGGCACCATGTGTGTAGGTGGCGGACTTCGACTTCTATCCGTTCTCTCTGCTATCGTCCCGCCAAGAGCAAGATCGCCTCCGCAAAACGCACTGGTGCAACAAAGGCGAGAGAGAGAGAGAGAGAGAGAGAGAGAGAGCAAGTCGTCAGTGGTTCTCCTCTCCAAAACGATCCTATCAACGAGCAATCAATTCTCAACAATACTTTGAAACATCACACAATCTTTCAAATTCTGGAGCTTTTGCGAAGGAAAGTTGATACTGAGCTTTAATGGAGGCTCGAATCCAACAAGCTTTTAAGGGAATTCATAGTCAGGAAAAGAGAGGCACAAAAGATGAAGCCAACGCAGTACTAAGAACAGCAAGAGACGAGCAGTTTTGGCAGCTTTTAGGCCAGATCTGTGCAGGTGGTGGTTGGAAGTGGTGGTGCCGTAAAACGGCGTTGATTGCTTCTACAAGTGAAGGTCTGCATGGCACGGGTACAGGCTGCTTTGGCATATCATGATAAAAGGGGGGGAATCGCCCATTTTCGCAGCAAGCTAGGGTCGATTAACGTGGTGTGCAAGCAATGGCGAGCTACAGATGACACAGTAATGGAGGTGGAGTTAAAGGGAAGGAGCTTACGGTGGAAGGAAGCGGCGGCGCCCACGATTGGGTAGGGCTTTTCTCCACGCGAGCTCGCATCAGAGAGAGAGAGAGAGAGAGAGAGAGAGAGAGAGAGAGAGATGCAGCAGCTGCTGCAGAGAGGAGGAGGAGATCCTGTTGTTAGGGCGAGAAAGGGGTTGGGCCCTTGGATAACGTAAGGGAAAGCCAAGGGATCGAGTGAGGTTATCTCATGAAAACTATGGTAAAGCGGATCTGCACTATCACGAGGCAGTGCCAAATTTTAACTAAAAAGTTGCAAGATAGAAAATAATTTTTAAAACAAAAGAAAGGGGGAATGAGAAGGTCACATGTAGTAGATAGAAGAAGATGGAGATTCTTGATCCCAATACGTTCAAACTTCAAAAGCACACGCTCCACAAGATGAGAGAGAGAAAGAGAGAGAGAGAGAGAGCACACTTAGAGGGGCTATTCATGTGGGTCACTAAAAACCGTAGCTAGGTGCTCGCACGAGCTCCCAGATGGCCATGGCCTAATGTGTAACTAGAGTGGCCAATGATGCCCTTGGCTTGCCAATGCATTAGAAATGACATGCAAGCAATATTTAACGTCCCCTTTCACACCACCATCACGAGAAACTACACCCACGAAGCCTACTTCTAAATGGGGGCTATTGTAGTGATAAGGTGGTTGCCTAGTGCCCACATGTGAGCTGAGGTGGGATGGGGGAGGATAGATCTAGGCATGGTGATTTTTGTTGCTAGCACAACGCCTAGGCAATGGGCACCACACGACCTTTTTTCACTCTTGGAGGCCAACTGCATCAAGAGGGGCAAATGTGATTATATTCAATATCTCGCTAATGGTGCACATGCAAGTAACATGCTAGATCTGGTAGAGCTCATGGTTGATAGCAAAAAGGTCAAGGGTTCAAATCCTAGGAGGGCCATGAGGTGAGATGCCCTAGGATGCACCAACTGTGCGCTTTTGTGCACAACAATGCTCTCCAAGAATGCCAAGATTATGCTTAGACAAGGGTACCGACACACGAGTGGCCAAGCATGTGAATAAGAAAAGGGAGGCTAGTGTAAAACTATCCTCACCCCTCAAGGTGGCTGGAGCTCGAAAAAGGGTAATGGGTATCGACACGTGAGGGGAGCGACATGGGGCTCTGTGTAGATCTATTCAAGGTGGCCAAGATTATGCTTAGACAAGGGTACCGACACACGAGTGGCCAAGCATGTGAATAAGAAAAGGGAGGCTAGTGTAAAACTATCCTCACCCCTCAAGGTGGCTGGAGCTCGAAAAAGGGTAATGGGTCACGTGAGGGGAGCGACATGGGGCTCTGTGTAGATCTATTCAAGGTGGCCACCGCGAATGCTTAACTTGGAATATGGTAATGGATACGCGCAAGGTCCTAGGACGACATGGGGCCACTGCCATTGCCTTATGCGAATAGGACAAGGGAGGCAAGCATAGAACTATCCTTACCCCTCAAAGTCGCCGTGAATGCTTAGCATGAAAAAGGATAAGAGGGGGGCTACATGGGGCTATTTACATTGCCAAGGGAGGCAAGCGTAGAACTATCCTCACTCGTCAAGATGGCCAGGAATGCTCAGCTTGGAAAACAATAATTGCTATTGACATGAGAGGAGGGCAACATACGGCCATGTGTAGAACTAACCTCACCCTTAAGGTGGCCGAGAATGCTCAGTTTGGAGGAGGATGATTGGTGCAACACGCGAGGGTGATGACATGAGGCCATTGCCATTGCCCTAAGCGAATAGGACAAGGGAGGCAACCATAGAACTATGGCCGTGATTGCTCAGCTCAAAAAAGGATAATGGGTATTGGCACACGAGGGAGGTTATCTTGGGCAATGGGTAGGAATGCTCAGCATGTAATGGGGTACCATGAGGGGGGCGACATGGGGCCATGTGATTCAAATAGGGGCAAGGGTGGCAAGCGTAGAACTATACTTGTGCACTTGGCCCTCCGTGGGAAAAGCCCCCCACTCCACACTATGTTCGAAAATTCGAACATAGAACAGTCACAGCTGCAGGACGCACGCGTGTCAGTTGCCCAAACTTAACATACACAAGCCACAAGCGGCATTGGGCGAGGAAAGTTGGACTTGTTGCTTTCCTGTCGAGTTTTTCACTACCAGACGCCTTCCGTCTTTTGCCAGAAGCGAACTGGTTTCAGATTGGGTCCTTGACCAGCCCCGTCAGGCTCATGCCCGGGCGCCTGGCGACAACTGCCTGGCAATGAGATAATTTCAGAAAACCAGGAATGTTTAATCTCTAAGCTGAAAGAATATATAAATATATACGTATACACACACAATTCATGTCAGTACTATCGTTCGATTTGACGCTTCGTCGCTAGCCACGATGCAATCGCTGCCGCCGGTTTTGGCCGGGCGCGAATCCTGGGCCGTAGTGGGGTGGGGCCGCCCTCCCGGCGTTGGGCGCCGCGCTGCCGATCATGACACCATGCTCCACCCCCACGTACCCGCATCATTCAGGCGGCAGATGCACTCAAAAAACGGAAGCGGCTGGATCCGGCTGTCTGTCGGCCGCGGTCGTTGAGGCGGGCGGGCAGGCAGGCAAGCATGGCAACGCACGCATGCTGCATGCAACGCATGCCTGAGATGATCTGCCATTTTGCCGTAGACGCAGCGTCCCATCCATACGTGAGAAAGAAGCAAGTGGACAGGAGGCCCTCTACGGCCTCCGCGCCCCCCCCCTCCCCCAAAGTAAGGCGATTTAAAATCCTTGTGAAGAGTGACCACCCCATGTGGCATCATAGTAGAAATGCATGGCGCCCTGCTTGATAGGGGTGCGCACGTTTTACGTGAATTTGTTTTTATATACAATATATTGTGCTCTCATGCATTCCCCGTCGTATCGTGTGTGATAAAACAACGTTGCTTCTTTTGCGTATATTCCTTTCGTTGCTGCTGCTGCTGCGAGCTTTTTGACGGCCACCATCATACCCTTTTTGTTTGCGTATTTAGGCCGAAAAATACAGCTGCCTTCATGCCCGTTTTTTTAGTATTTAGGTCGAAAAATATAAGTGACTGTCAAAAAATACAGTCACTTACTGTCCAATGTCGAAAAATAAAGTAAATTCCGTATTTTGAAGGGTAATCCAATTGAAAGGTGACCTAAATCGTCAAAAATAATCCTTACAAAGGATCTATCTCTAGAGATAGCACGTGCCATCACACAGGTGGCTCCAATAACGATTAACTTAATTCTCCTTAAAAGGAACCCTCCTCATCTCATAGACGTGAAGTATCCTAAACACGACTGGGAGTTTTTTTGGCAAAGCCTAGTTTCTTGCCCTTCGTTCCTCGTACCAATTTCGGCCCTGTAAAAAAAAGAAAAATTAACCCCCAAAAAAACCGCGTGCAACACATCCTTTCACATCGGACTTAGCTGCTTTTTACATCACAAGATATTATTTTAGATTTTTTTTTTATAAAAGAGTCTATTTAAATGGCAGGTGACTCATGAGGCATGCATGCGTGTAGCAAATCAAAATGCGGGAAATTTAGGAATAATTGTATCCGACGGGCTCCTCCACGTCCGCATTATTCCAACGATGATTACTAATATCTAGTAGTGAAATTTGATTAACACGCATACGCATCTAAGCATCTTGGAAGTTCGGTGACGGAGGCTCGCACCAGTTATGGATCCATTCGGCCACCTGTCCTGGCCACCTCCTTTACAGCTTTAAGTTTCTTTTGCTCTTCTTACGGACCAGGTAGCTTTTAAGAGGCTGTTCGCACGCAGGGCTGCCTCCCCTCCTCACTCTAAGAGGGCTCTCATGTGGGCACTAGGTGGTCGGCCTTTCACCATGTCGACACCGCTCGAAGCACCATTCGAAGCACGGTTCGGGAAAGGATAGGTTCGTTTTATCTTGGAACCTGTTCAATTTTTGAAAAATCTGCTTCATTTTCAATGGAGAAAGAAAAATGACACCTTCAATTTTTCAAAATAGTAATAATTGGATGAATTTATGAAATAATGGTTCAAAATATTTTTTTTGGGTAAGAAGGATTCGTGTCAAGTTCTCAAAAATGTTTCCCAAAAATTGGTTCAAAGTAGGTCTAAGAAGTCATATGCCGAGGCATGTGTTGGGAAAATAAAAATAGTTTTTTATGGCTCATTTTGAAAAAAGCTGGTTGTTTTTTTCACCTTAAAATAATGGCTAAGGTTATGAGAATTTTAGTAGATTTGTAAATTTTTGGAAGGAAAAATCGATGAAGGTGAATACATACTTCTCCTTTGTCTTTGTTGGTGAAAATGTTTTTTTAAAAAAAAAAACACAAACGTGGGGCCTACTGTAGGTAATTGCCCTAACACGTTCTCACAAAACCTATGCATGCACCTTTGTTCTTCACTGGACTTAAGGCACCAACCTAGCCACCTCCCTCCATCTCCACCCACAAATCAGAGGCCAAGGATCACCGACCACCCAAGTTGCTCTCTCCATCTCTACGTGCAAATCAGAGGCCAAGCATCATTGACCTGGTGAGTTGCTAGGCAAGCCACCGGAGAGCTCACATGAGGACACGACTACCATGCCGTTTTCAACGACCCATGGGAATAGCCCCTAAGCAGACACAACAAACAAAAACGAGGAGTTGAGAGCTTTGGTTGGGTGCAAATGCATAGGAAACACCTCTAAAGCCTCTATGCCTTTAAAGGTAGGCCCTAGCACCAAATATTCCAACGCGTGCCCTTCGAAGTACGAACAATAGTGGCAGCAATCATCCAGCTTTAAGTACGTGCAAAATTTTTTCCAAACAACATAAATATATATAGTCACAGGCAGAGGGCGGGATTGCCTTCTCTCAAAACTAATCGAGGGGGATTCGAGGCTTGTCAGGGCACGACTTCTTACAAGTACTAGTATGAGGTGCAAATTCTCGTAAATGGCATCAACCGCCTTCCCCGCCGTAACACCAAATATTCTCCATAGCGTCCCCTTCCAAAGTACACACATCGTGCCAGCAATCATCTCCCCCCTACGCGCAGGGTCACAAGGACTCTGCCTTCTCTGAGCACAGGACCGCCCCCCCTCCCGCACGCTGTACCACCGTTGGCCTTTCACAACCTTCAATAATCCTTTCTCACAACCTTCAATAATTTCCCTTTACCCTTAATAGCTTCCCCCCTCCCCACAAAGGATTTGGTATTGAAATTAAGGCTTTTTTTTTAAGTTTCGTTGCAAGGAATTAGATAGAACAACACACACACCCTACACGCCACTGCGAGTTAGTGGAGTGGTTAAGGTGATTCTCGAGAGTCCAGAGGTCATGGATTTGAAATTAAGCCTTTTTGTCAAACACCTTGCAAGCATAGTGCATCACGGTTCGAACTCGCGCCCCTGAGCAGTGAGCCAACCCGCTTTGCCAGTATAACCACCAAGTTACTAACCCTTCCCTTGTGCACTCTGTTTATAATTTAATCAAAGAGAGAGCCATTTTCACCTTGTAAACCTACTGAGGTCTCTCAATTTCACATCCCTGCCTCCCTTCTTTCCCTTTGTCGTTGACCATTCAAAAATTTTGATATACTTAGGCCCTCTAGGCATCCAAGGAATTTCGTTGCCATGCAAATCCCCCTTTTCAGTTTTGAGATCTCCCCTAACGTAGAAAAGAAATATGCCCTTTCTCATGTGTGTTATTATTCTTTAACCCACGCACTTACACAACCATCACCACTTCCCTTTCTATGGTCCCCCCAAGCAGAGAATATGGAGCCTCCTATTGAAACCTACCTCCAAGTGCTCCCACTTCACTTTTAGTGGGATACGTAGTACTATGCGTGGTTCACACTCTAACTTAGTACATCCACTCTCATAACCAAGCTACTTTCACACTTTTTATAACCCATTTGAGCATAGACAAAGTGTGAATATGCGAGTGTTTTACTACGGCCACTATTGCATAGTGGTATGGGTGCATTTTTCTTGTTCTTGTTTGCCTAACATGTTCAAAATGCCTCATCATACTCATATGGACTTTGAGTTTGGATCACAAATTAGGTACATCAAATATGCTTTTTTTTAAAGCAAAATATACAAGAGGTATGCTTTGATTAAAGTTTAGCATGGCACTAGAGTGTGAAAGTACTAAGATTAAAAAACTTTTTGATTGGTTTACCTACTGTATGAACGTCCCTTAGGAATAAAATATAATGTAAACTCAGGGTTTATATAATCATTCAAACCTACACCATTGAAACACCATGTAGAAGGTATTTGCCTTTTTACATATAAACCCACTTATGTTAAGATTTCTAGCGCTGAGTTTATGTAACCTTATGATAAGATTTCTTATGTTGAATTTATGTAACCTTATGATTACAATACTTACAAAAAGAAACATGTGTGTGTGTGTGTGTCCACATATGCAAAGACACACACGCACGCCTACACACACACACACACACACACACAAACATCAATTTATATATACATACATACATATCTATGCATATGTATGTACATATATTTATATGTGTGTGTGTGTGGGGGGGATTAAAGCTAAAGTCAAATATTATAATCATTATAGGTATACATTTATGACAAAAGAATGAGGTTTATAAAGAGAGAGAGAGAGAGAGAGAGAGAGAGAGAGAGAGAGAGAGAGAGAGAGAGAGAGAGAGAGAGAGAGAGAGAGAGAGAGAGAGAGAGTTGCATCCTTGCCCAGGGGTTGGGGCTATATTGATGCTTTTTTTGAATCTTAGGTTCTTTAAAGGCAAAGATAGATAACATTATGATTATAATGTATGACTTGTTACATTTTAAAGGATGCATGTGCCCAAGTGCAATCAAAATAGCTACCATATTTGAGCATTCTTATATAGAAATTCCATATAGCATGTGTGTCTCAGGGGTATTTGAAATATCGCACATTTGACAAATCCCTTTTTAATGGACTTTAAAATTTTAAAAAGTACCCCTTATGTTTGTAAATTTTATGTAGATTGATGGAAAGAAAATCTTATTCTCTTAAACTATCGAGCTACCTCACATGGTTTACGTGACTTCCCTAGCATTCCCATAACCACCCAATAAGCACCTCCTCTAAATGTTCCTTCTCCAAGACCACCAAGTATAATTGATAAACCACCTTATTCATTAGTATGCTAATGCAAGACGACACTTATCATAATTGATAATGCATGAATGTTCCTTCTCCAAGATCACCAAGTATAATTGATAAACCACTCTATTCGTCAATATGCTAATGTATAATAATAATAAGTAGAAACATGTGTGTAGCAAGGGAGTTTTCACTCATTCCCATTAAGTAATTTTATACCTCTTCACCAATAACATCAATCTCCCTCCTAGTACTGTTGAATTTTGGGATTTCAATACTCACTCTCTATAATTGGAGCCAATGAGATCACATATGGCAAGAAGTTAGTAGAAATGTAACAAGCGAAAGAAAAATTTTAAAGTAATTAAAAATCTTGCATGGAGCCTCTTTTTTAACCAACCTTGAGATTTACTTATTTTACAATTTAGTTAAACATCCTTGTATATATGTTTTTTTCTTTAATTGAGTGATATTTAAAATTAGTTTTTTGGAATCTTATTACTATCTCTTCTATTCTTAGTTGAAAGCCTAATGATAAAGGCTATGACTAAATAATGTTGAGAACACTCACAAAATTGTAATTTTGTAAAATTTATGTTATATACCATGAGGTGTAAACATTATCTTTCCACTTCACCTGTAAACACACAAATACATGTTGTTTGCTTAATGTTAAGAGTTTATTACTAGATTACTATAATGTATTATTTTATTTAAGTTTTATTCTTATTGATTCAAATGCAATTGAGTATAATCAGAAGATATAAAATAACATAATAAAAAAAAGTTGCATGAGCTTTCTTTTCAGACCTTATTTTATATACTTTTGACTCATTACGGTGCTTCTCTTCACATCAATAACTCTTTACCAAGCCTTTATTTGTGTAGTATTTGGTAAAGGGTTGTACACAATGTTAATTGGTAGTTGTTAGTACTATTAGTACTCACAAAGTAAGCACTATGATAGTACTATTCAGTACTATCATAGTGCTTACTTAGTACTATCTTATACTAGCACTATATGTGGTTGTTATTAGTACTATATTAGTACTATGTTAGCACTATGTTTTTTATCTTGTCCTCAGGAGCTAGTTTAGTACTAACACATTGTTGTGTTTGTATTGCTTGTTGCAGGTGCAACATCCACTTCTAAACATGCTGAATATAAAACGCTCGGAAGCATTCGCACAAAGTAGCATGAGGGAGATGCCATTATAGGTGTGCATGGGTCTCCACAAGGCTCATTTGGCAAGTTGCTTAATGTGGCAAGCTACACAAAGCCCATCTGGCATATTGAAGCCATCATGAGGGAGAAGCCAATTCATATGGTGCCACCTGCCTTTGATGCCAACCACCTAGATGGTTGGGAGGAGGAGAAAGGCGGTCAAAGCATCCTGCACTTGGAATCCACGGAGGATGCAGGAGACTCATACAATGAAGATGAATGCAAAAGGAAATCCCTTCACCAAAAAGAGCTTCTAAGCTCTGAGCAAATACTCAAGGCTACCCAAAAAATGAGGATTCAAGTGATGGAGCTCCTCTTCCAGAAGGGGTAGTAGATTGTGAAGGTAGGCACTTTAGATAATACATTTTAATTGGCATGCTGCTTTAGATAATACAGGTTTAATTGGCATGCTGGTTTTTGGCATGTTGGTTTACATAATACATTTTAATTGTGACTCAGGTCCAACTGACATTGACGTTGTGGAGGGCATGTATCGAGTGCAAGGGACTTCCATTTCTAAAAAAAGAAATGCACAACGGGTGTTATACAAAGGTAGAAAGCGCATCTACAAAGCAAGGTATGGCACATATTATATTGTTGTATTACAATCTTGAAGGTTGGTCTCCTTTATAGTCATAATTATTACCTGCTAGTCTCTATGTGTTGATTTTTGCTATGTCATATTTTTAGCTCTCATCTAATTGTGATGGGGCTATGTTGTGGGTGATCTAGATGATGAGAAAAAAGCTGAGGTGATCACATTGGATTCTAAAGATGCAAGAAGTTGAACCTGGAAGAGAAAGCCAGCAGTGAAGTCGAGAAAAAGGGAATGGTTGGGAGAGAAGAAGAGAGTAAAGCTAGTGAGATGAGAGCATGCCAAAGAAGGAAAGTGGTTCCAAAGACTTTAAGGCACAGTACTAACATGAGACTAAAATAGTACTAACATGAGGTTCCACTATATGTAAATGCCTCTTCCTCTTCCTTGTCCTCTTCTTCCCACTCCTCTTCTTCGTCCTCCTCACTCTCATGTTCCTCCTCTTCCTCATTCTCCTCTTCCTTGTTGTCCTCATGTTCCTCCTCCTCTGAGGGGTCTGAGGTCTCCTCATCCTCATCCTGGGACATTGGTGAGTACAGGTCGTCATAATCCACTTCATCCCCTGAGGTTGTGCTATGGTGGTCTGTATAGTCGCAGGTCCCCCTCAGGCACTCGTCATACTTGTATTTAGGCATACTGAAGATTAATTTGAAACAGTGAGGCTATAGTAGTGAGGCTGTAGAGAAGGCCGTAGTGAGGCCATAGAGAGGCAAGCAAAATAGTGAGGCCGTAGTGAGGCCATAGAGAGGCAAGCAAAATAGTGAGGCTGTAGAGATGAAATTGCATTCCTTTATAGGAGAGAAGGCCTTCGAGAAAATTTGCTCACTGCCACGTGTCGTCAAACTAAGCCCTAAACCCTTTTCTCTCAACTAATTAATTAATAGCAAAGAAATATTTTGGTCCCATATTTAGGATTTAGACGTTTTTTAAAACGCGAAGAAGGATATGATATTAGCAAAATAGGTTGAAACAGTACACGAGACCATTAATTGTTAACTATTACAAGGGGTCAATGTGTCCTAGTTCACTCTCATGCAGGAAAACCGCCACTGTCGCTCGCTATTCCTAAGCTCTTTGATGTGGTTAAGTAGGTCAACCATGTAGGCAGCCAGCTTGCCAATCTTGTCCCTCAATCGACCTTCTTCAGCGTTACCTAAGCAGTGTACATTTATAAGATGTGTTCATGCACCTTCGGAGGGACACGATAAACTGTTGTGTACCCTTTGACCTTGTGCTTTGCTTGTAACATTGGGAACTTTATTGTTTGCAAGTATTGCATCAACATGCAACATAGTTGTAGGTGCTTCATAACTATTTTTACATTGTCGCAATTTAGCATAATAGATACCATGCACCACTGCATCTCCAATGTTGAAAACAATACCCCAACTATCCTTCACTTGCTCTAAGAAGACTATCTTGCCTTGTTTGCATAGCACAATGTAGTAATCCTCATTGTCTTTGTTCATAGAGGAGACTTCAGCACTGCCAGGTGGTCTCCAACCTCCAACATATCAGCTAATTGGCCCTGTTGCTCCGAGTAGACAATGTCATCCTGCTCCACAACTACTATATTATTGTCCTCTCTATTAGGCTCTAGCTTATGCAACTTCCATGGTTGTACATGGCTTAGATTGATGCACTTGTCCCAAGATTCATTAACACAGAAGGAACAAAAGCATGACAAACTTCGAAACAGAACTTGTGTAGGGTCTTTGCAACTAAATCCCAACACATAATGTGTTTTGCGAGTACCTTTGATTGTTCGGCATGTGTATGCATTAGGTAAACATCTTTAGTGGTGCTGCTGTGTTAGGGATAACACTTAGTGTAGGGTCTTGCACAATCTCTTCCTAAGCTAAAGACTTCGCTTGCCATAATGGAAGGCAAACCCACTGGTTGTATGATCTTGGTATGAGTTTCTTGTTTGATTTGTGTTCTTTTTATTTTTCTTTGAACAATGGAGTTGCAATGGCAAATTAGAAGCAATAGGAGCTTTGGAAGCTACATCGAAGGTGGAAGCAACAAGTAAGTGCTCTAATTTTGCAAGCGGATTGATTCCATTGATTTTTTGGTTTTACTTCAAGTAGTTAGAAAAACTACAAATTAATTTCACCATTAATCCTGGGATATTAGGTTAAACTAGGCATTCCTTAGATCATTAGGTAGCTTAGGACTAGCCTAATCTAGGCATAAAAAGAAAACCTCAAAAAAATCATCTCACTCTATGGAAGAAATCAGGAAAAAAACCAAGAGAAAACTTGCAACTCACTCTCGGGTTGCATTTCTAAGAAGTGAAGGCCCATTCCTTCATAAAGGAACAACCATACCCTTCTTAGCCATGCCCGTCCACTTCCACTTTGAGAATCTCTCCAAATCTAATCCATAAATGGAAGAAATGAGCATTAAAAGAGCATAATTATTGTGCAGTTGACTCTATTAGGAGAATATTTTGAGGCTGCTATCAGAGATATGCTATTTCGGTGCTATTAAAACACCTATCTTCCAGTCTGTGAGTGAACATCTATACCTTCACAGATGAACGACCGTTTCTCCCATGAGTGAATGACTAGACTTGAGATAAGCCCATGACCATTCCCCCACTAGTGAATGTCCCTTATCCACTCTACCCATGGTCGCACTTTCTCCAAAATCGAACGTCCGTTCCTCCCCTTGGAAAGAACGCCCATTCCTCTATGTGCCCACAGTCTCATCCTTCCTGACTAATGAACATCCGTTCCCCCTGGTAACGCTTATTTCTCACCCAAGAGAACTTCCATTCCGGAATCCAGTTCATGATAGTACCTGTATGTTGGTGAAGATGAATGATCGTTGCTCTTGTTAAGCAATTCCCATACCCACATAGACGAAAGTCCATTCCTTTGAGAACAAACGGATGCTCCATAACTTCTAGAGGGCAAAAATCTCCTTGTTGCACAATGTGATTCTACACCTTCAGGCATCACATTCATGCATGTTTGCTTAGCGAGATTAGTGCAAAACAACCCATTATTTGACAACACTAAACCCTCCTACGCACAATTTCTTGCTAGATCTGACCCGTCGGTCAACGCCACATGGAGCCAAACAGTATTGGTCTTTGATAGCACCAGTGAAAGTGCAGAACACCCGAGTAGGGGATAAACCACCCCTGACTTAGAGGCAGGTGGATGGATTACCAAGTATATGGATAGACCATTATTTCAAGAGCAAGCCCCATGATCCCTCACACATTCATAGGGGAGTCTTGCTTCTAACTAAAGAACTTTATCCTAGTAAATGCACAATCAGAAGAGCTCCATCCCTAAGAAACAAGCATGAATCGCCAACCTGGAAGAATTGTCACACCCCCGATGAATCCAAGATCGAAGGTGGAACACGAGGCCGAGATAACCTAATCCAACCCGATCCAATGGTTTGGGAAGCTATGCTGACTGTCATGTTGATGGATTCATTTCAAGAACCTAGACTAGTGCCAAGCCTAAGTAGAGAACCCACTAACCCAGGTCCTAAGACCTCGTACCAAGGGGAGAGATTCCACCCAGAGCACCCCAACCAACACACTGCGCCCATGTATAGTAAGTACCCACCTCGAGGGGTATACCCTGGATACCATATGGATCTCTACAAAGTGTACACTGGCCACCTACTGAGACATGATCTACACATGGGATATTACCCTCTAGGCTTTGCTCACTTTGCCCTTTTTTCATCCCTACAAGTAATATTTCTACACTCTGCCATTTTTCATACGCTTTGCAGGTTTCTTTGTCATTAATGATCTACTAGCAGCCATCTTGGTTACATTCAGTGGGCATTGATAGTACATGGTTCATTTGTGATATGCAATTGAATTGAGTTTTGAGTGTGCAATCTCTCTCTCTCTCTCTCTCTCTTATGGAGTTCTTAGTGTGGTATAATCCACCTTAATTATGTTGCTTAATCTATGTCTATCACCATGATCAATCCCATTTTAGGATTGTTTGACATGGTATCAGAGCTTGGGTGGACTCTTGGTCATGGTGATTATTTATGTATAGATTTCTTGGTTATGAGTTATTTGATTAAGCATTATTTTTCAGTTTATTATAAAAAAAAATTATGCACACTCATATTATCATTTGGATTTGCATTTGTGAGGATTTGAGAGAGGTTTGGAGCTACCATTCTCAAGTTTGAGAGGAGATTTGCAACAAGGAGGTTGCATAGAAGCTGCCCAAGAGAGTTGCAAATGGGAGTTTTGCAACATGGAAAGCCTGTTCATCATCATGGAAGCTAAAAATGGAGATTTCAGCAAGTATGAAGACTATGGAGTCTTCTATGTCAGCAAGGAAGCTGCCAAGGAGATTTGTGAAGGTATTTTTGGTGATTTTACCTCTGATTTGGTGTTTGAGCATGGAAGAATACTCTTGTGGAGGTGCATGCTTAAAGTATTGTATACAAGGAGAAGCATGCAAGTTGCAAGTTCATTTAGAAGCTTGCAAGGCCATGTGTTAATGGCTTGTTATGGGAGATGCTATGTGCATTGAAGCTCAATCAATCGAGAGCTCATCGTGGCCATGTTGGTGATCATTAAGAACCTCATGCAAGAGGTTGAAGAGGCAAAGGTATGTAGCATGTAGGAGTTGCAAATGGAGCTTTTATGAGAGCTTAAGTTAGCAAAGATAAGAAAGCTATGGCAACATGGAAGCCACGGCATAGCAGGTATGGTCGAGAAGAAGAGGACCAAGCAATGGGCATAGCAAAACAAAAGAAGCAATGTGATTAGCAACAAAGATGCCATAGCAACCTCATTCTCGTAGGAATAGAGAGGGATAGTAGCACAGTTGTGAGATACTGATTGCACGATACACAACAAAGCAAGCAGTCAAGAGCGCACAAAATGGCAAACATTGAGCAGCTAAATGACTTCTTTGGGTAGGAGAAGAAGATATAAAATCATGGTTGTAGCTTCTACACCAACTGTAGAAGAAATCCATGGAGAAATAGGCAAGCGTGGCTAGAGCAGGTTGATGGGTGAGCTATGGAACACCTTGATTAAGAGGGGGTGTTGAGAGATGTAATCACGATGTTGTGTGTATGTGGGAAAGCACCCTAGAGGTGTAAGATATTGTGGCAAGATAAGAATGCCACATGTAATATTGAATGGTGTGTGAGTGTTGACCAAAAGAGTGGAAAAGGAGTTGCCTCATGGATAATGACATGTAAAGTGGCATAAGGCTAGAAGGCCTATATCATTTTATGGTTCATTTGTGATATGCAATAGAATTGAGTGTTGAGTGTGCAATCTCTCTCTCTCTCTCTCTCTCTCTCTCTCTCTCTCTCTCTCTCTCTCTCTCTCTCTGAGTTCTTAGTGTGGTATAATCCACCTTAATTATGTTGCTTAATCTATGTCTATCACCATGATCAATCCCATTTTAGGATTGTTTCACGTCGGCCCAAAAACAAAACTCTAAAAAACACCCCTGTCTGGAGGCTCATATCTCTTAAATGGTGAATCCGATGAAGTCACTCTAGTGCTCATGAGAAAGCCAACATCGAGCTCTTTAAATTTGGTCTTGGTCATTCGAAGTCAAAATTGATCATTTTGGCCTCCGACTAGCACTCAAAATTCGACCCAGAAATTGAGGCAAAAAATAGCGTGAAAATGACTTTGAACCATATTCGGGCTATTTTTTGAGGGTCTAAATGACAAAATCATGAATGACTCAAAGAGACAAAGTTGTAGTACTGTAAAAATACTACAACTCTCTCATACAAAGTTTTTTCAAATTCCTTTTGGAACACCCTCGAAAACATGCTGCGAAATAGGAAAAAATTCATATAAAAATTTTCATCTTGAGACTGATGGAAAATAGGTTTTAGGACCTCTTCCATCTGGGAAGTCACTAACATGCACTTTTTTCAGAAACATATCCCTAAGGTCGTTAATGTGCATGTAGCGTCTAAGCTAATTTAGGACAAACGGACACTCGTTTGACCCAACGAAGAGTACGCCAGGCTTCTTGAGGCTGTAAAATAGGCTGTGAGAATATAAAAAGCAAAGAAAAAAAACACACGTGTGCTTGCTCATTAAGGACCAATTAGACAATCACACATGGCAACCATAAGAGGGACTACGTGGGCCGACACCCTCACTGAACCCAATGGCTGACATCTTCGAGCCATTAAGATCGATGCCACAAATGCACCTCCCAATCCCATTCTCCATGCCAACAACAAGAGTGTCATCGGGTTTTACATCCCCTGTCAATTCAATTCCACTGGGCTTTGGTCCTTTACCTAACATTCCCACAAATCCTATAAGTACCAACCCTTTCCAACACCTGGATGCCCACACCTTGGACATATTGACTAGTCTAGGAAGGGGGGTTTCCCAAGGATTGAGTGAGTCCCTAGCCACCACAAAAACACTCACATATACGGCCTCAATGACTCATACAAAAATACGGCCGTACAAATCTCCAAAATTATGGGCAAATATGATGGAATGATTGATCCTGTTCAATTCACTCAAATGTTTGAACAGAGATGTGAAGCTTTTGGGAATCCCAACTGCCCCACCAAGGTACATGCATTGAACCTATTATTAGAGAGAAAAGCTAGTGGATGGTTCATCACATTGATGTTGGTGTGATCAAGACCAACTTCAGAACCTTGAAAACAACCTTTATTTATGGATTTTCAAGACAAGGTGATCGGTGGAGTGTAGTGAAAGAATTTTATTCAATTAAGCCTCCTTAGAGATTTTATCCTTCAGTAAAACTCTTGGACTCACGATGTGAGTCATGGAAAAAATTAAACGATTCTCAATTAAAGAGATGTTTCATGATGGGCTTAAAGAAAAACAACTTACACAACTTGATCATTGTATCCAATCCAAAAACATTTGATTAATGTTGTAAAGAAGCAATATGTTTAGATGATAACATGTTGGAAGATGATCATGCGATGAGATGTTCCTCAAACAACTAAACCAAGTGAAGCAATGGAAAAAGAAAGATCGATCTCGGAATTATCATTCCCCGAATTCTATGTAGCCTTGCTTAAAAGCTTTCAATCAACATCTCTAAGAGAGGATGAAATCCTTCAAAGGCAAACATCCTTAATTCCTCTACAAGTAAGTAGCGATATGCCTTGTGTTAAGTATAATCATTACGACCATCCCAATCCCCATTGTGCATATACAAGGTACTTGTCTTTTTGTACTGCATATATTATAAATCCTTTGTTCATGATACTACAAAGTGTCCCAATTCATCAACAATTGACTCAAAACCTCCATCTCCCATGCACCAAAAAGAAACAATCCAAAGGGTAGAAACTTTTATCGAACACTTCAATGTTTCTATTATCGTGGACCTCACAAAGTGGCAAACTGCACAGTTTGGAATACTTCCATTCCCATGGTCACTAACACTTTGCAAACCATGTGTGAACGATGTGGCATTGATCACATGTTCCAAGATTGCCGAAGGCGAGTTGCTTCAATGCAACTTGTCTCTCACAAAATCCAACTCTTAACATCTTAAGTGTACAAAACGGGAAATTGTCCATGATGCCCTTGAATGTGCTAACACACTTACAAGCCAAGACACGAGAGACAGTAAAAAAGAACACAAAAGATAACACTTCAAAATGGGTAGAAGAAAATGCTTTAAAGCAAGACCCAAAACACAAACCAAAACCTTATAAACCCAAGAAAAACAAGGGACAATAAACTATCCAAACCAAGGTTGAAATAGAGGATAGGGAAAAGAAGCGTATGGAGGACATAAACCCAAAAGAGCCAAAAGCTACACATGATGCAGAAGCATCCACCTCACACAAACCACAAAACCCATATGTACGACACATGATACAAAAGCCCAAAAGACAGTTCGTTCTTGTCGCATCATGGGCAAACATAATGAAAAACTAATGATCCAAAGAAAGTCACGAGATGAAACAAGTTCTAGTACGTCACTAAGTGAGGATAAAATAAGTTCTGATTCGTCACTCAGTGTACTCAATAAACCAATCAAGAAACTAGAACCCACCCAACCACGCCAGATTAAAAATCATGATCATATGACATGCGGAACATAAAAAGCAAGCTCAGGAGAGCATTCTTAGCATGGTTGAGTGTCTTACAGGATCACCGGTTATAATTGAACCTCATAATGCCAATCCTAAAAAAGTAACCAAAATACAAAACCTAGAGGAGTACCGCTTCCCCTGTCAAGAGGAAGACGTACTCTCTACAAAAGAGTCATTTGAGACAGATTGCATGAATTATGCAGTTGAGAAAGCACGTGAGGAATTCGATGAATCCCTTGCAAAATTCAAGCAGTCTCTCAAAACCTCATTTGGATTCTCTCATGGTGAAACTAGCATAACATTAGCACTTGCACCTTTAAGGGATCAACATGAGTTATACCAAGACATAAAGAGCTCCATAGAATGAGACTGTGAGGATTCGCAAGTTTCCAAACAGACCTCATTTAGAATTGTCAAAGGACCAAGTGTGCCAGTGTACAGATTGGGTACTCTTGAAAAAGCTGAGAGCCAAAAAGAGAATGAAAATGAATGGGAATATAAAACAAAAACGAGATCTGAAGCTAAAACACAAACTGAAACATATATGGTTCATCTTGAAGATTCTATCATGGTATGGTTAGATTTCCCTATAGGCAATGATCTTAAGCACAAAAGCGCGTTAATTAGCCCTCGAGCTAGTCATAACATCATGACAATAGACACTTGGGTGTAATTGGGACAACCTAAACTCATCTCTACAGACACTGGATTCCCAGTTACTTTAGCTATGCTACTCAATCGATGGAGATGTGGAATTTACATTCTGTGAGACCCTAGATTCCCTTGAGTATGATGTCATCCTTGGTGGAACTTGGATACATGACTTGTTGTATTCCATTGATGAATCCATGCAAACAATCACTTTGAACACTCCTGCAGGCATTGTACAATTGCTATTAACGGGAGGAAGAGACCTTGGAGAAGCTAGAACTTCCAACATATCTTACTGAAAAGATCCCTAGAATTATGGTTGGATTGGAACTTTTCAATAAAATAATCACAACTCAAGCACAGCTTTATCCAACACAAGAACACAATCTCATGACCCTCAAGTTATGGGATTTGTTAGGTCAACCAACACTCACGGCTCATCCTGAAAGAATTCCCTCTACGCAAGACTTGAACATTCCATGTTTGAGGTACTTTAAACATAAAATGTATATTGAAACTAACCCCCTTACTTGCAAGTTTTTTGTGGTTATGTGTTGGAAGTAGATTTAATCTTAGGGCATAAATGGACTATTGCTGTGCCCAAGCACCACTATGCTTTGCTAGCGATAGATTCATCATGAAGGTCAATGGCACAAAGTTGACAATACCATACTACAAGGAAGAGGATCCAACCCTAATGGATTTCTATGATGCTGAACGCAAAAACTTACAAGCCTCTTCCATGAAAGCCCCTCTACATAATGACCTACCATACTATAAGGAAGAGGATCCAACCCTAATGGATTTCTATGATGCTGAACGCAAAAAGTTACAAGCCTCTTCCATGAAAGCCCCTCTACATAATGACCTACCATTTGCGTCAATGACCAACTCCGATAAAGCATCTACTCCTTCAACCCCATCCTCACCAACGAAGTTCGATGCCAAAACCTTGGAATTAACAACTATTCCTCAAAAAGTTTCCCACATGCAACCATCTATCTTTAACAAGGAACTCAAAGGAAAATCCCTGGAGACAGCGCCTATTTATCAACAAACCTCACCAAAGGAGATGGCAATATGCTCAAACGCCTCATCATCATCGAATGCCACTCTGCAAGAGACTCAAACCTCATCGTCAACAATGCCCATGAGTCTCAAACTTGTAGCCTCAATGCTAACTAATGTGAAGGAGGGCTCACAAACTTCCACTTCAACCCAAAAGAAAAATCCACCAAGACAACAAAAATCAAGGTATCTTAATGTTATCAAAATGTGGGTGGAGAAGTAGCTACTTGTTGCTCAAGGCTACTATGAAGGTGCCAATCAAATTTGGGTGCCTCGACAGTCAAAGCCTCTTCCTCAATGCAGCACTCAGAGACCAAGGAAAAAGAAAATTACTCCACAACACCATCCACAAAAACCTATGCAAGTTTCTCAAAGAACTCCACCAAGTCAACAAGTATGTGTACCAAAAAAAATACTACAAGCACAAGGGTACTACCAAAGCTTGGATTCCCAAGCACATCAAAAAGTTTCGTAAGCATGTTCAAAGAAACAAACATCAGCAAACAACAAAGGCATCAACCACCAATTTATAATGTTCATTAAAGATAGGTGCCTGTGCACGTGCTTCAACAACCAGGATACTATGATGGTAATCCCATCATATGGTTGCCAAAATTGAACAATGTGAAGAAAGCCTCACCAACCACCAACTTCAACCCCAACAGCTTCACCTACCCAAGAAACACCAAGCAAGTCACTCAACCACTCTCGTGCATTCAGCACCTACACAAGCGCTTATGTGTTCAAGAAACCCTAATGGTAACCAACAACTAGTAGTCTTATCTACCGCCTCAACAACATTTGAGCCAAAAATTCAAGAATCAATTCCCACTTCTGCAATGGAGACTTATGAGCGCATCAAAGACAAACTCACAATGCTCTTTTTACCCCTTTGGATGTGAAGCGTAAGTGCAGAAGCTACGTGTAGACATAAGAACCTATTCTCTCAAAAAGGAGAGTAGCCACCACAAGAACCTATTGCTCGCAAGGGGTAGTCAAAAAAAAAAACACAAAAACACAAGGGTCACACATATGGCCTACCTAGAAGTGGTAGAATATCACAAGCAAGGATCTTCAATAGCCATTATATCTTGTTAAGCTTATCACTTACTATTCTTTTGCATATATTAATGTAGCAGCTGCTCCATGAGTACATATCCATATTCACGCATTGGAGGACATTTGCACCAAAGTCTCTCGACAACTTCCAGGTACATCTCTGGATGGGGGGCCCATGGTGGGCAAAAGCCTGGTCAATGGTATAACCCATCGCCTAGAAATTTCCTTCAAATTGTATACCTCTCCAAACAATGCTCTCCAAACAATGCTACCATCTTCACTTTAATAAGAGTCTATATGACTCAATTCTTGTACTTCATGTATATCTGCTTCATAAGAGGACTTAAATATACATAAAAAAATAAAAAGCACATGGGAAGAAGCATGCAAGAAAATGTCCTAATGAACAACATTTGACAAGAATCCTGCCACACAAAGGGACATCATCAAAAGCCAATTTCTTCAAATGATGAATGTCACTTCAATGAATCAAATGAGAAATTAAAAATCCCCATCTTATTCTAAGTGATTATGTCTACATTCCTCTGGATTCTTTGCTCTCTTCTCTCCCATTATTAACATCTCTTAGCGTCCCCACTAACACAAATCATGTGTAACCTTGCTTATGATTGCCAAAAACAAAGTAAGTAAAAAGCCCAAAAAAATACTCACAGCAATATAAAAATATAATCATTCACAAAAAACTCCATGCCCCCACCCAGTTAGGAATTCCCAATAAACCACTAACCTTTTTATTCACTAACCAGCTTTTCTTATTCCTTCCGGAGGAACAAAGACCATTGAAGGTAACTCAACATCAAAGCCATTGACAAAGCTTGTATATTCTCCCCACACAAAGGTCTTCAACACGATCACAAGGACATGATTGCTATCAGGAAGGGGAGAATGTTAATGCATTCATAGGGTTAACAAGAGCTACCACCATTATCTTACATCAAGGAGTCAAGGTAGATACACCAAAGTGTCATACATTCAAGATATGAAGCAATGGTGTCCAAATCTATAATTTGGATGGGCGCCTGTAATGGTGTGACGGAGTATTTATGGAAATTCCTACTTTAAGAGCATGTGGTAGCATGTAGGATGAAGTCCCAAGTGATGTACTTCATGGATATATTATGAGAGTAGTCATTGTAATAGCATTATACCTCCTACGAGCCTAAAGTGCCCAGCCGACCACAGTTTAAGTGAGTGTGAACACTTATGGCCATGTATATAAGTGAATTTCTCTCATAATACAACATACTCTCCCATTGTGTAATTGAGTCTTGCTCTTGCTAATCCTCTTGCTAATCTCTCTCTCTAATGCATGCTAGTGAGTGTGTCTGAGTGATGTGAGGTGAGAGGAGGGACAAGTACCCGTAGTGCAACATGGTAGTGTGACAACGCTCATGGGGGAGGTGTGGTAGAATTGCTTCTCAAGGAGTTGTAGAGCTTGGAGACCTCAAGGGTCACGAGCTCGGCCATTGGAAAGATCCTCACGACAATTGCAGTTCAGCAGGTAATCTCTTGTTGGAGGGGGTTTATGGTGAGCCATAACAACGAGATCAACTACCCATTATGGTCCTAAATGATACGTCATGTATTGGTTAATATTAAGACACACCCTATCTCACCAATACATGATAATACAGGTACTTTGAATGATAATACTAGTTCAGATGTAACTATGGCATCCACCGCTGCACCTTCCACATTAGAATAAGCTAGGTGGATGGCAGGGATGGATAGGTACATATATTGGTCACACCGTCATGTTGGACTATGTGTCCACGTCCCTTCTCTCACCTCAAATCACTCATACACACTCACTAGCTTAGTAAGAGGATTAACAAGAGCAAGACTCTAATGCATAATGGAAGAGTGTCTTGTGCTATGAGAGAAAGTGACTTATATAAAAGGCCATAAGTGTTCACACACAAACTGTGGTTGAGCAAGCTCCCAAGGCTCATAACTAGCTTATTGACTCAAGTCCCATAGCTTTGCAAACCATGCTTGGTGAACCTCTGTGACTTGAGTCCTAGAGCTCATGTCTAGCATTGAGCTATATCTTAAGTTTAAAAGCATTGAGCTATACTACTTTAAGCCTTTGGATTCTTGGTTATGATCCGGATTTTGTTCTCTTGGTTGTGATAGCTTTTATAATACTAAAACTTTAGTAGAATATTGTTACATTTTAAATTATGATAAAAATGTATTAGATTGTTGGCTTTGGTAGGATCAATGGATTAATATTGGCAAGTTTTAATATTGATAAGTTCTAAACTATGATAAAATGTATTGGATTGCTGGCTTTGGTAGATCAATGGATTGTTGGTTTTGGTAGGATCAATGAATGAATATTGATAAGTTTTAAACTATGATAAAAATGTATTGGATTGTTGGTTTTCGCAAGATCAATGGCAAGTTTAATTCAATGTGGTGACCTTGTAAGAATTTTTTTTGGGGATGAAATTGTGGCACATAGTAAAGTGTTAAATACTAGCATTTTGTTGTGATGGTATAATACCCGAACTCAGCTCTGCTCCATGTGTGATAGGAACATTGTCTTCATCTTCATCCTCCAAGCTATAAGATTCTAGAGTTGGTGATCAAGCTTTGAAATATTTTTTAGAACAATTTCTACCCCTAGATGAAGCTCCAATATCTTGCTTGCTTTGATGAGTTGGTGTGGCAACAATTTCTCATTGTTTGGGGGTGAAAGCTTGAGCTTTTGTTGGACCTTGTGTTGGTTATGCTTGTAGAAAAGGTGCCAAAGCAACAAGTGGATTACCAGAGTTCCACAAAGTATTAAAGAGAGTTGAAGGACCACATTGATTGATCTGAAGGTTTCCTTGTTGCTGCATAAGAAAATCAATTACGTGATCCTTTGCAGCAATTGTAAGAAGAACCTATTCTCCTTCATCTTCTCCTGTATAGTCAACATTCAAGAGTTTTCCACAAATCTTTTGACCTTCTTTAAGCTTCTATGCACCATTAAGTTTTGCAATAACAAAAAATAATGAATTATCTTGAAAAGTAAGAGACCACTCATGATTTGCATATGAATGCCTTGACACATCAGAACTAGTAGCAAGGGAGAGTATTTGAGGTGGAGTATTAATAAAACCATGGTACCCCTGTGAGGGAGCCACATAGTAGCTTGATGTTTTGATATTACTCCTTTGGGATATTCTTGGATCTATCTTAGCAGCAATCATCCCTCTATCATCAGAATCAGAATTCTCTTGAGAAGGAGATGTTTATTCTCCACCACAAGGAAACATAGGAGAAGCTAAAACTGGTTCTTTACTTGCCTTGTCATGGGAAGAACCCTTTGGAAAGTTGTATATAGTTCCAAAGGTGGTAGTTGAACCTAGAGCCTTATGTGGCTCTTGAGAATCTTGAACACTTGAGTCTTTATTAAGGACCTATTCTTTGGTAAGGTTTAGGCCAAAATAATATTTCTTGTTGGTTCATAGCTTGCTTTTTTGGCCTTCTTGACAATCTCTGCTTGCAGTGGAGAATCAAACCCTTTCGTCTCTTCAGTCACTCTTTTTATTGTGTTCTTTCTTTTGTTTCCTCAAAATAAAAGAATAATTGCATTCCAAGGAACCATGAATTAAGAGTTAGATTATAAAAGGCATAAATTAAACAAAAACACAAATCTTAGGTATACAAATAGAGTTAAAAATTTAAAGAAAAAAAATACATAATTGGTGTTTAAAATTTGGACTTGCTCAGAGTTTCAAGGGTCTAGCAAGCGGGTAACATGGACAAGTGGGTAAGATGCATTGAGGGGGAGGGGGTGTGAGGCCAAACGTGGGCGGAAGGGCAAAGAGGGAAGACGTGGGGGGGCATCACAAATGGGATGGGGGATAGTGCACTTATCATACTTGATATGCATGTAGAATCCAATTATAACTTGAAAAAGGAAAGAGGATACATAACGGTGTGCATAAATAACAATACAATAAATCTAAAATACCATCCAAATATATATAAGATGCAAATTTCTTATGCTAAGACCAAGAGTATTTGATTCTCGTTATCATAATAATTGTTTAATTTGATCTTTGTTGTCTACCAAGATGCCCAAAAGAGTCATCACCATAAAGCTATCCCTTATAACTTAAAAAGGTGGGCAACATCACCATGTGGATGCTGATAGTTTTTTGACATCATATTGCAACAGGATGTAGCAGTAGTTGGGCAATTCTCATGTAGGCTTTGTGTAGACCGGCTTGTAGGTAGGCTTTCTTTGTAGGCACCCTTGCACCCTTGTGTAGGCGGAAAGGAAAGATGGGCTGCTTTGTAGGCACCCTTGCATGCTTGTGTAGACAGCAAGGAAGACAGCCTTGCAGTGGCAAGGAAAGACACCCTTGATGGTGTAGATGAGTAAGACACGACAGTCGGCAAGCGTAGACAGGAAAGAAAACCTTTTACATGTTCGACTCGAGTTGTCTGCAAGGATCAGAAACAAAGCTTACAAAAGCAATCAAGGACTTATGAGAGCTTACATGGATGTGGCCTTGCAAGATGAGAGTGATGGTGGATGGAGAGTGGCCATAGCTACTGCCACATATGAGACTGTGATGGAGGTGGTGTGCTTGGAGGAGAGCCAAGTGCCCGACAAGCTAGATCCTTGGTTTTTCTTGAAGAAGGGTAGAGCTTTGGCCAAGGCCTCTATAGAGGGGGGAGGGAGTCGGCAATAGCCGGCAACGTGGAGAAGTGGCAGTGTCCCTTGCATAGGCGGTAATCAACAGCATGGACAAGAAAACCTTTTGTACTTAGCAATGGCAAGAGGGTGATGGAGACACAAAGCACTACAAAAAGCACACTCTATTTGTGGGAAGAGGTGAACCTTTTGTATCAAACTGGATGGTCAACATCTAAATTGCTACAAAAAACACACATACGCACACACACCAAAAGTGAGACACCACACACACACACACACACGCACACACACACACACACACACACACACACCCCTCCCCCACACACACACCTAAAATTTACTAGTGTCCCCCTCCCAAAAAATCATTTGTTTGGCAAAAGGGGTCTTTGGGCCTATAAGGTAGTACTCAAGGCCTAATAGGAGATTATGTGCTTCATGGAATTTTAACTTAAGGAGGTAACATATAATAGGACAACCTAGTAAGCAGCCCACTTGACTAATTTTGGTGTATGCTTCATTATTATTGTTCATCCAAACATGAAGGTTTACACTATGCATGTATGGACATGCAATGGTGCATTAAACTTCCTCTTAAATTTCTTGATTAACAAGGTGTAGATGCCTAGCCATGTACAACATGTTAGTTGCTATATGTGAAAGCACACGTACCATCAAAGGCATGTGTTCCAGCAGTTGTAAGAAGGTGCCTTCTTGCATTGAAACTTTTTCATGCGCTATGTTTGAAGAGAGGCAAACTTTTGTAGTGATCTACATGTTCAACATCCAAATTGCCACAAAACTTAAAACATTTGTAGCAATTTAAATGCTCAACATCCAAATTGCCACAAAACTCATCCTAGAGTGATATAAAAAGTTAGCAAACACTATAGGTGACATCAAAGAACAAAAGGTTAGGGTTACTACAAATTAGATGTCCCACATCCAAATGGTTGCAAACACGTTGGTGTGATAGTTTACATTTTTGCTCTAAGTTAGATGTAAGTTGGACATCCAAATGGAAACAAAATGGATGTTGGTTGGACATCCAAATTAAAACATAATGGTTGTTGGACATTCAAATGATGTAGTAATGGATGTTGAACATCCAAATGGAAACAAAATGGATGTTGGACATCCAATTTGAAACAAAATGGATGTTGGACATCCAAATTTGTCAAAATTGAAACATAATGGATGTTGGAAATCCAATGGAAACAAAATGGATATTGGGACATCCAAATTGAAACATAATGGTTGTTGGACATCCAAATGATGTAGTAATGGACATCCAAATGGAAACAAAATAGATGTTAGACATCCAAATTGAAACATAATGGATGCTGTTTAAAAATGTAGACACAAGCAGACAACACTTGCCAGGTCTATCTTTCTCATCATTTGAAGTTGGAACTTCAAATAATCTTGTCACTCCACCGCATTTGAATGGCAATGATAGTACCATGGGTGACGATGTGAATTTGATGGAGTAACTAACATCGTCACCATTGTATCATGGCATGACTTACCATGGAAAGAACTGTAGAGATTACTTATGTGCAGACAAGCAGTTGAGAGCAACAATCAAAGAGGAGTGCTATAAAAAAAAGTGTTTAGAAAAGATTGGATTGCAGAGGCTTAAGGCAATATGTATGTGCTACTTTGATATGATCAATAAAGATTAAGATGTCTTCCTTCATGGTTTATTGGTTCCTTGCTATACTATAAGGGAAAGTTTGAGTACAGTTTTGGCTGTGATTTGGTTTGTAGGGCTGCTTTCAAACTTGTCTTAAGCTTGGGAAATATGTGGCTGGGAAGAGTGAAGTGCAGATTTGAAAAGTGGGGTAGTTCAACACCATTTGATCCATCTTTATTAATCGGTCCAACAACAGGTCAGCATGCTTCGACTTGGATGCAATGTTATTTCAAATACCATGCAGAGTGCATATGCGAACTACAGGTAGATTTCATTTATTTGATAATTTCACAAGAATGGAGGTCTTCACATTATATAGAGATGAAATGATTCAAAAGAATAAGGGGTTCACAAGCTAATCTTATTTTACAAGGGTTTGGAAAGGCTTCTTCTCTAATGCCATTATCCCACACAAGGTCAGAATGGGTGTGTGTGCTATATGTGCAAGGTTGAAGATAAGAAGAAAGGCAACATCAAGTCTTGAAAAGGAGAATATGATCATAGTTGCTCTAAAAACTCATAGACAAGAGCAAGCTAATGAAAGAAAGAAAAATATGAATCATACGAGAAAGTGTTTCAAAAGTTCAGAGAAATACCTAGGGTTAGTTATTGATGGAATGGATTTAAAAAAATCATGTTTGCCTCACTTCTTAAGGCTACCCAAGGACATCACCGATGATGCATTGTTATAAATGCATTTGGTTGGGTGCCTAGTGTACAATGGTTAAGTCCACCCAAAATTTTTCTTCACTTATCCAAATATTCATAATGATCCAAACTTGACCATCACTATTATACATCATGTCATTTCTACATGGGAAGGACTACTACCAAACATTCTATACTTGCAACTCAACAACACAGCAAGGGAGAACAAAAAAAAATAGTTCTTGGCTATTTAAGCATACTTGTCTCCAAAGGGATTTTTCAAAATGTGAAAGTTAATTTTCTACTAGTTGGCCACACTCATGATCACATTGATCAAATGTTGAGCACATTCTCCAAAAAATTGTCACGTCATAATGCTTTTAGTTTGCCTGCTATGATGGAATTTGTTGCACAAGCCTACACACTAAATCCTGTCATACTTCATCTCAAAGAAACATTAAATGGATGCGATGTGATTAGATGAGATGTGAATGTGATAAGAGAAGATGTAAATGTGATGTGATAAGACGTGAATGTGATGTGATAAGATGTGAATGTGATGTGATGAGATGTGAGTGGATGTGATGAGATGTGATGTGATGTAAATGGATGTGGATGTGAATGTGAGGAGATGTGGATGAGATGTGATGTGATGTAAATGGATGTGGATGTGAATGTGATGAGATGTGATGATATGTGAAAGGATGTGATGTGATGTAAATGGATGAGAATGAGATGTGATGTAAATGGATGAGAATGAGATGTGATGTGATAGATGTGCATGTGGATGAATGGTTGGATGAGGATAGATGTGAATGTGAATGAATGAATGGATGTGGATGAATGTGATGAGCTGTGAATGGATGTGGTGTGATATGGATAGATGTGGATGTGATGTAATGTGGATGGAATGAATGAGATGTGATATGGATAGATGTGGATGTGATGTAATGTGGATGGAATGAATGTGATGTGATGTGGATAAGATGAGGATGGATGTGAACGAGATGTGATAAGATGAGGATGGATGTGAATAAATGTGGGATGTGAATGGGTGTGATGGATGTGAATGGATGTGATGAGATGTGAGTGGATGTGGTGAGATGTGAATGTGATGTAATGAGATGTGAATGGATGTGATGTGATGAGGATCTGGTTAGATATGAATGGATGAGATATGATGTGGATAGATGAGATGTGATGTGATGTGGACTTGGGTAGATGTGAATGGATGTGAAGTGATGTAAATAGATGTGAACGTGATGTGATGTGATGATATGTGGATGTGATGTGGATCTGAATGGATGTAGATGGATGTGATGTGATATGAATGGATGAGATGTGATGTGGATATGTTGTGACATGATGTGATGAGGATAGATGTGATGAGATGTAATATGATGTGATTGGATGAGAATGGATGAAGGATGATGGGAATACATATGACTGGATGTGGAATAAGCAATGTGAATTGATTTAGAAGAATGTGGAATAACGAGAAATGATGTGGAACAATGTGGAAAGATGAGAGTTGTTAGAAACTGTATTTATGAAACCTGTTTTTAAATGACTATTTTATGTCAAGAATGCTGGGGAAGCATTTTGACCATCTTGTGAATGAGATCATGGAGACCTAAGTGATAAAGTTGCAACAGCTGATGGAGAGTCAATGGAGGATGCCTCGCATAGCAAGGTCGGCCGAGGTCTTGACCAGCCTCCTTGGTTCAATTTAAATGGTGAGCTTTTGGTACGATGGATAAGGGACCAAGAAAGTAGCCTATGAGTGAAGCACTAGGTGACCTGCGAAGGAGCCAAGAGGGTGCTCGGGCTCTGGGTCATCAAAGATACCCCCACGAGTGCATCGGGAAAGAAAATAGAACAAGGAGTTAGAGTTGTTTTCTGAACTCGGGCATGGATCTGGTTGATTGGCCTTGCTGGTCCCCCTCAATGGATGAGTCCATTGGCTCTTTTATATGGATCTGTTGGTTGATCTTGTTGATCTTCAATGGAGAGTCTATCTGGATTTTCTTATGTGATTATATTTTCGGGTACTATGAGCTAGAAACTATTGAAAAGGCCCTTGAGCGAATAGGTGGTGAGCGTTCTAGTTGCCAATGATGCCATGGTACATTGATGAAGGAATGATTGGAAATTAGAATTCAAGCTAGATATTTTGGAGTATTATGATCAGTGATACTATGGTTTCATTAAAAGATTATTTTAAAGACAACTGAATCTGTGCAACAGGCAATTTCATATTGGGCGAGTAAGTGGTGTGACTATCTTGAAGTTTGCTTAAAGCGTTGGCTAGGGGACCTAGGAACTCTTTTCCTTGGTACCCGGGGCAAAACAAAACCAAATTCCTAAATGGGTCCTATCACTACAGTGGTTGGGCGGTTGGCTAATCCATGGGATTGGATGGGATTAGGCTAGACTGATGGATCCCTAAAATAAGACTCAATTCTGTTAAGTTACGATAGTTGAAGTAACTCCTGGGTATTCCTTGTTCTATGGAAACGAATCAACGGTTGTGCCTCTTGATGAGGAAAAAAACGTTGGTCTCTATAATCCAACGACAAGTCTCTTTCTTGATGTGACCATGTGACTTACGGGTTCGGTCGGATCAATTTGGTTAGTTAAGGTTCTTGACTACGTTAGAATAGATTTTTCCCGGTGGAATCGCCTATGTCTACTGGATGAGGGAAGTTTTTTCGGATTCGGTTTTGAAAGAACCGAGGGATTAGTCTCTTATCTAGATATCCGTGGTGGGGGGGGGCGAGGCCCCGGAGTGGTAACTCTGCCCTGCACAAGAAGTGCTACTTCCGCTGCTAGCACCCCAAAATTTGTTACGCCGAGGGGGCAGGGATCTTTCACCCTACAAGATCCAATGAAATCTTTGATATAGCCAGGGGATTTTTTGGTCTCCAGAGCACAAAAGATGATGCACAATTTGCAGGCACACGGGCCCGTTCAACTAGCACTGGGGACACAGTCCAAGACCAAAATTACCAACCCAACCTTTGGTTTCCAAGCTGACTAACATTGTGAGGATTAGTGGAACAACCCCCAGGGTTAGGAGGGATAAGGAAAGTGCGGCCAAGACAGGTCAAGTCTTCCTCCCTACATCGGAGGAAATAGAAATAGACTTGAAGAGGGTTGAGGTAGAGTGACAACTGTGATTATTGAGCTTAAGAAAACAAGAGCTCAATACTCAACAAACAAGGGCGGAACATAAGGAAATGGAGAATGTAAATCCATTTCAATCACGAGGTAATGAAACCAGAAACGTCTAGAAATACCACGAATAGCATGTAGATGGGCACCTAGGGAATCTATCGAAGATGAGGATCACCTTTATACAAGGAAAGACATACAAGAAATGATCAATGATCCCACATTCTTGCAGGGCATAGAGCTCTTAATCCAATAAAGGCAAGCTAAGGCCGCTAATAATGAGCCAGGCCATGAGGAGTTGACCGGACCTAGCCATAGACCTGAATTACATAGAAGAACCAATGTAGGAAGAGGAAGAGATCTAGGTAGGGGGGGAGTAGCTCCTTAAAGACCAATGGTGGATCCTAATGCAAATCTTAACTCGGTCACAAGGGCAGATCTACTAAATATGGTTGCGCAAATGGGCCAAGGAATGGTCAGAGAGCTAAGCACCGCTCTAGAATCTAGACCATCCCAAATGAAGCCACATATCATTTCCAAGCTTGTACAAAAGTTCTCAGGGGATGGGAACCCGATCCAACATATTGAGCAACATATTGAGATCTTTGAGTCATCCTGTGACACCTGTGGGCCAGTGATGAGTGATGCGACCATGATCCATGCTTTCTCACTGACCCTAGAAGGAAAGGCTCATCAATGGTATCAGACCCTAAAGCCAGAGGATAAAGTCAAATTCACTATACTTAATAATGTGTTCATACCAAGCTATGCTCGAAGTGGTGAGAGATGGAGTCCTGTGGCTCAACTCCATAATATTAAGCAAAAAGAAAATAAGTCCATGATGTGAGATTACGTATCTTGACTCAAGCACTTGAATTCAAGATGCAAGTTACAGGAGAGGCTAACCAATCATCAGTTATTGCCTTGCTTCCCCGAGAGCAGTCCGAGACCATAAAATGCATGAATATCTAGTATTAGCCCAACCGGCTACCTTAGATGCATGCTGTAAGCTGGCAATAGAATACGAAGACAATATGCTTGAATTACAACAACCTAAAGATGCCAAGGTAACTTGCCACATGTTTTACCGCGCCACAACCTCCATAGGCTAAAATCAACCAGGTATTGATTGAGGAACCCGTGCATGAGGGGAAAGTCATGTGTGAGGTAGAAATCAATAATGATTACTATGAGGAGGCCACAGAGATTGCACCAGAGTTCTATGTCTTACAGAATAACACACCAGTGCTAGTGTTCCAAACCACAGTACAATAGAAAGGTAAAGACATAAACTCAACTATGAGAAGGGGGCCACTACAGTGTTTTGGTTGTGGTGGACCTCATCAAATAGCAGATTGTCCTAATAAGAATGTGGTTCATGTGGGCAAAGCTCAACCAATGGTAGCACATCCTAACGATATGCAAACACTTACTTGTGTTAAGTGTGGGGTTGATCATTTGATCAAAGACTGCCCATATCACACTAGTGGTTCTACTTCGACTTCTAACCATTCCACTATCAGGACCTTAAGTGTGCAACCTGGGAATATCATGCCAATCAATGTCCTGACACGAGCACAAGCAAAACAAGTGGACAAAGGGAAAAACCTTGCTAGGGTTACAACCTCTAAAACTGGGAGGAGGAGAGTGAAAAAAGTGGGCAGGGGTGACACCATGGTCACAATCCAGGATGGATCCGAAGAAGATACAATTGAGACCGGATCCACCCAATCAAAGGAAGGGAGCGACCAAGCACCAAAACCAGATGAGCATACCCAAGAAACACAAAGAGAGAGACCAATAACCCCTAAGGTGATTGGCGAATATCTAAATGCTGAATAAGAGATAAGGAATCTTGAAGAAGCTAAGGCCCTCGTTGAGGAGTGCCAATGAATTCATGAAGCTAAATTGAGGGCTAACAGGGCTAGGGATACAATGTATCCAAAAAATGAGCTGATAAAGGAAAGGAAATTAGATGTGCCTACTCCAATTCCAGAAGAGTCTGAGGGAGGGACTCACAGTGAATTCATGGCAAGAATGTTTGAGGAAGTAGAGCAAGACTTGTCCTCTCATTCATTCCCTAGGGATGAGTATGTGACGAACACATGGAAGGAGACTTCACTTTCTAGGGAACGAAGAAACATAGGCAGTCTCACAGCCATACTGTCCACCACCGTTAAAATGTCACTGGGACCATTATTACACAATAGTCCCACATTGTGGGCAAACATAAATGATTAGGTAGAGGGAAGATTGAACCCAATGTCCCGTGCAGAGGAGACCTAGTCACCTCTAGCAGAGAAAAACCAAGAGCATGCTGAGGTGAGAACTCCCAGATTTGTCAAAATACCTGCTAATCAATTGGGTCGGTATTATGAGAGTGATGACACAAATGCTACAATTCCAATCCATCAAAATGGGTACCAGGCACTGGCTATCCTGGATGGAGGATTTGGGGTGAGTATCATTACAAAACATTGTTGGGAGGACTGGGATAAACCTGATTTGGAAAGAGCAAATCTAATTGTTAAAATGGTAGGCAGGACATCTTCAAGACCAATGGGGCTGTTTAAAAAATATAAGACTTAAGATCTTTTAATTTTGTTACCATTATACATTTGTTATAATGGACTTTCTATGCCAATTGGATTCATACAACATCATCTTGGTAGACCTTTCATGAGGGAGGCCACATTGGTGCACGATTGGGCTTCAAATCACATGCATGTTTGAAAGGATTCACAAATTCTAAAGATTAATCTACAAACGTGGAAGGCACACCCAATGGAAGGGCAATTGTTTGGAAATGATTCGGTCACCACCAAATGAACTACGTCCCTACAAGTCTTCCAACCAATGGTAAAGAATTCAAGGGAAGAGGAAGAGGCTGTAATGTATGCATTGCTTCCACCTCTAGATTTCAGTGAAAACTGGATGCATGTGCTTGCCACTATAGATGTGTTGCAACCAAGAGCAACCCAATATGTTGAATCACAGAACATTCCAACCTCGTCAGTGTGCATGGTAAATGTGCACAGAAGGGTCTGGATCTCAAGGCCGCACTAGTAACCAACACCTTAAAAAATGGCAAAAACAGAAGAGGTATATTGCTCGACAAAATGCCTTATTAGGAAGTAAACTCATGAACACCGAAGCCACTAAGGTGCACGAGGAGTTTTCTAAGAATTGGGGTGAAGAGTTGAGTAAGATATCCCTGGAAGGAAAAAGAGAGGAGGAAGTTATACCTCAAGAGTCAGAAACACCTAAACCCACTAAAGCAAGGCGTCGAAAATGAAACAAGCCTCTCTGAAGTTAAACGCAAGGCTATAAGAAGGCGATGGCTTAGACACAAAAAAAAGGATGAAGATAATCCAGACCTACTCTTAGTGCCAAACCATTGCAAAACATACACAATTGGCGAATGAAAAGTGGTCCAATTGACGGCTAAAAGAGTAAAGGAAGATGGTCTATCCACAGCCAAGGGAGGAAACCAAACCTGTCTTTATAGCTAAGGACTTAACTGCAACTAAGGAAGAAGAACTCATAGCTCTCCTCAAGGAATTCAAGGATTTCTTTGCCTAGAAATACACAGAGATAAAGGGTGTACCACCCGAAGTGGTACAACACATGATTCCGATCATGGAAGGATCAAGGTCATCCAGGTAGAAGCCATACCAAATGAATCCAAAATATGCAGCGATTATAAAGGAGAAAATTGATAAACTCATCGCTATGGATTTCATATATGAGATCAAGCACACAGATTGACTCTCACCAATCGTGATTGTGCCGAAGAAGAATGGGAAATTGAGGGTCTACGTTGATCTCAAAAAGGTCAATGCAGCCACCAGGAAAGACCATAACACATTGCCATATACCGAACATGTGTTGGAACGGGTAGCAGTAGGTAAAGAAGCGTATAACTTCTTAGACAGGTTTTCAAGCTATAATCAAGTGTCCATAGCACCAGAAGACCAGCATAAAATAGCCTTCAACATGATGTGGGGAACATATGCTTATAAGGTTATGCCTTTTGGCCTCACCAATGCTCCAACAACCTTCCAAATGATTGATGTGCACAGACTTCAAGGACTACTTTTGCAAAAGTGGCTTGAGGTATTCATTGATGACTGTGTGCACACTCACGTTGGACATAACATTTGGTTTGCTTGCGGAAGGTGTTTGAGCGATGTCAATTGTATCGTATATCCTTAAACCCTTTGAAATGTCAATTTTGGGCCAAACATGGTGTAATCTTAGGGCACATTATGTCTAAAAATAGTATTTCCATGGATGAGAGTAAGGTAAAACTGATCTTGGAATTACCCCCACACCCACCAACTACAAAGGTGTATAGAGGTTTATGGGCCACGTTGGGTATTATCGTCGCTTCATCATATTCTATGCTGAAATTGCCATACCATTGTACAAACTACTCATTGTCATTAAATGGATTAAGGAATGCCAGGAAGCATACAATAAGTTGAAGAAAGCATTGGCTAGTGCACCTATCTTGAGACCATCCAACTAGGATCTTATATTCCACGTACAAATCAATCCATCAAACTTCGCAATAGGTTATGTATTGGCATAGCCTAGGGAATTCAAATTGGATTACCCAATTTGCTTTGCCAGGTCAACTAAACGATGCAGAGATAAATTGCACCACCACGGAGCGTGAAGGGTTGGCCATGGTTTATGCTATAAAGAAATATCGACAACAAATTTCTTTTTTTTGTGGACCATCAATCCCGGTTATATTTGGTGAACAAGCCTTGCATCACACAGAGAATCACATGCTGGTTACTTTTACTCTTGGAATTCAACTTTATGGTCACATTAAGAAAAGGGATACAAAACGTGTTGGCTGACCACATGTCTAGAATTCTAAATGGAGAACCTACAACTGGTATTGATGATAATGTCCTCCCAGATGCTTGTCTGTTCAAACTGGACATGGTGCCTGAGTGGAGTGAGGAGGTATCTAACTATCTAGCTCATGGTTTTTCTCAAGAACAACCCTTGAACAAGGATAAAAATGTGTTAGCTTATTAAGCTGGCTGCACCTTATCAATTAATTGCTAGAGAACTATATAAGCTAGGCAAGGATGATATCCGAAGAAGGTGTGTGTGAGAAGATGAATTTGTTACAATAGTAGAAGAAGCACACTTAGGAATAGCCGGAGGACACTTCGCTGGAGAATTCACAGCTTGCAAAGTGCTTCAAGAAGGACTTTGGTGACCTATGTTATTCGAGGATGCCATAGATTTTGTGAAAAGATGCAAGGAGTGTTGCTATTCCACAACAAAGAGATAGGATGCTGCTCACCCCTGTGATTGTAAGACAACCCTTTGAGAAGTGGGGAATTGACTTTGTTGGACCCATTAGTCCAGTAGCGCATCCATCCACAAGCCCGATATGTAATCGTGGGGGCCACAGATTATTTCACAAAGTGGGTAGAGGCAAGAGCCTCTGAGCTGATGCACGAACCACAGCCAAGTTCTTATATAAACATATCATTTCTAGATTTGGCTGCCCGCTTGAATTAGTCAGTGATCGAGGTTTGCATTTCATCAGTGAGGTGATTTAACACTTACTTGTAGTCCATCGAAAGTTATCACCTTATTATCCACCCACAAGTAAATGGTCAAGTAGAGAGCACAAACAAGATTTTATGTGCCATATTGACTAAAACATTAGAAGCGAGTCACACCAAATTGGAGACATAAGCTAACTAGCTCTATGGGCGTATCATAAATTGCATAAGGTGGCAACGGGATATACTCCCTTCCATCTAGCTTATGGCGTTGATACGGTAATGCCTATGAAGTACTTAGTTCCAAGGCTGCGAATGTTATGGCTCACCCTAACCCCCCTTGAAACACATCTAACAAGAGATTACCTTGGTGAACCACAACTATCATGAGGATATTTCCAATGGCCAAGCTCGTAAAACTTGAGGTCTCCAAGCTCTACAACTCCTTGAAAAGCAATTCCACCGCACCTTCCACGAGCGTTGTCACACCCCCACGTTGCACTACGGGTACTTGTCCCTCCTCTCACCTCACATCACTCACACACACTCATTAGCATGCATTAGAGAGAGAGATTAGCAAGCGGATTAACAAGAGAAAGACTCAATTGCACAATGGGAGAGTATGTTGTATTATGAGAGAAATTCACTTATATACATGGCCATAAGTGTTCACACTCACTTAAACTGTGGCCGGCCGTGCACTTTAGGCGCATAAGAGGAACAATGCTATTACCATGACTACTCTCATAATATATCTATGAAGTACATCACTTGGGACTTCATCCTACATGCTACTACATGCTCTTGAAACGGGAATCGCCATAGATACTCTGTCACACCATTATGGGTGTCCATCCAAATTATAGATTTGGACACCATTGCTTCATATCTTGAATGTATGACCCTTTGGTGTATCTACCTTGGCTCTTGATGTAAGATAATGGTGGTAGTTCTTGTGTTAACCCTAGGAATGGGTTAACAACAAATTGCAGTATAGGAGAGGCTTACCGAAAGTGCATTGGCCCAGAGAGATTGATTGATTTAGAAAAGCTTGATGAAACCCAGCTAATTGCATCACATGGGCTTATGGTCGAGAAATTATAGAGAAAGCGTTGGTTTGACCATAACCTAAAACAAAAGGAATTGGAAACGGGGAACCTCATCCTCATGTATGGTGTTGGAAGTACCAAGAAAAAGAAACTAAAATATAGAGGGTTAGGACCTTTTAGAGCGTCTGAAATCAACCCTCAAGGGTAGGTCCAAATTGACATCATTGAGAGAGTACAGATGGAAAGATACATCAATGGGAGTAAACTCAAGAAGGATTCGGACCAGTGACCCACTAGATGCTCACACATGAGTATCTACAAAAGAAAGAGCTAGCCAAAGAAAAAATCAAACAAGCTCAAGAAGAAGCCAAGGCCAAACAGAGACTCTAGGGGAAAATGTTTCATGTGAACATGGCTTCACTCACTCTTCTTGATGAGAATGACTTGGACATTGAGCCGACATGTCTCAGTGTAAAAGTCTCTACGAAAGAGAGTCACGTCAAGAGCATTGCATATTAATTGATACAAGATCAAGTCATAACTTAATCTCTTACAAAACATGGGTAGCTCTAGACAAACCTCACCTTGAAGCTACAAATGCACAAGTCCAAAGTGTGCATGTCTCAGTGTAAAAGTCTCTATGAAAGAGAGTCACGTCAAGAGCATTGCATATTAATTGATACAAGATCAAGTCATAACTTAATCTATTATAAAACATGGGTAGCTCTAGACAAACCTCACCTTGAAGCTACAAATGCACAAGTCCAAAGTGTGCATTTATCAACTACAAAAGCCATGCGGTTTTTTAACATTAATATTTCTATCAGAAATAATCCCTTTATGGGAAAGGTGTTGGTCATGCCTACAAGATCCATGAAAGAAGAGATGATTCTTGGACAATCCTGGATCTCCGCCAGTAATTATCATATCAAATGGTAAGAGAGAACATCACAACTCAATGATGGCAAGGATACCATCACTGTACCATCGTGGAGCCCCTTAAACAAAGGAAAACAGAAAATGATAAGTGACATGGAACCACCGACATTATAGAAAGGAGCGGTCATACCAGAGAAAGTGTCCACATCACAACCTCATCTCCATACAAGAAAACCACAAAAACAACAGCAAAAGTGTCCAGTACATCAACAGTGGGTTCCCAAAGCCCAACTTCAAGCACAAGGATACTATGATACAAACAAGGTCTCATGGGGATTAAAGCAAAAAGTCAGGCTACATGCATGGAATCAAGAAAGCTAACCAACGACAAAACAAACTATTCCAAGAAGACCCGCAATACTGGAAGTATTCAAAACCAATGGGTTCAAAAGGATTTACTAGCTGCACAAGGCTATTATCAAGGCAATACAGTGATATGGGTACCCAAGTTCAACCCAAGACCCAATACAGCATGCGCCTTCAGGAGAACCGGAAAGGACCATAACCACAAACAGGACCAATTCCCAGTTAAATCAAGTGATAAGAAGGCACAAAAATTGGTCTCGAGAAAGAAGCTTGTTCATCCAGTGGAACAAAAAGGTGCGACATTGGCAATGTCATCCACCAAGGGTAAAAAACTGAACAAAATTTTGGAGAAGGGGAAGGAAGATGTGCACTCACATGCACAAGAAACAAAACAGATTCCACATGATTTGGTGGATGCACTCTTCAATTAGATGGAGGGAAAAATCAAAAGCTCCCACTTTGAATTAAAGCGGTTGAAACGACAAATTCCCACAAGTTCCAAAGTACCACATTGGTTTTTGTGGCAATAAACAAAGAAGAATTACAAGAGGTATCCATTCCCCAGCAAATGAGTACAAGAGGTATCCATTCCCCTACAAGAGGTATCCATTCCCTAGCAAATGAGTACAAGGTAAAAGAGTATGATCTTCATGCCATGAAACATGTTCATTTGTTTCATGTGTATTCAATCCTTCTCTAAATGAATATCATGTGGCTTTGTGTTTGAGCATATAGGCAACCCTAAGTTATCAAAACTTGCATGCATAAGGGGGCAGATAGTTTCACTTCTTCGTGAACCGGTCCAGAGTACTTGACATCGTGAAATGAGTAGAAATGGTTCACGTCGTGAACCACCTTAGCCTTTCACACCATGAAACATTTCAAAATGGTTCACATCGTGAACCGCCTTACCACTTCACGCCATGAAACGGTCACAAGCCTTGGACTAGTCGTGCGCTAACACGCGGTATGGCCATTTAAGTTAGTCAACAAGACCGGCTGAAACATAAAAGCTTCTTTTTTTCCTTTTTTTATGCATTTCTCTTTGTCGTGCTTGCTTGCCTTTGATTCTTTATCACTTTATGTTCGTGCTCGTTGTTGCCTACCATCGCTTACAGGATTGCATTCAGTGTGGTTCTTCCATTTATCATTGCTTGCGACCTTCGATCACATAGGTAGGAGCTTGTCCTCCAACTTCGATTGTTTCTTTTCTTTAGAATATAAGAATTATAGAATATGAAAATAATCGAATGCATTCTGATTTCATTTGTCTACATATGTTCGTCATTCTATTTTTGAGTTGCCATGAACTGTAAATATTAAATTTGCATGCAAAGGTGTATCCTCACCCTCAATCGCCTCACGAGGGCAAGGGTTTCCTAAACCTATGAAATAGTAGTCTGCTATTTCACGGAGTTCATAACAACACTTTGGTAGGACTAAACACTGCATTTTATCACATTCCAATGTTTGGGACATGCTATAGACACAAACTCACACTTATTTTCACTCTAAAACATCACAAACAAAACTTTATTATTTCATGGATTTACAACCTATACTTTCACGGGCTAAGCCTTTCACAAGGTAAGCCTTTCACGGGCTAAGCCTTTCACAAGCTAAGCCTTTCATGGGGGCTAAGCCTGTCACGCACTAACTCTTCACAGCTTAAGCCCCATGCCTACTCATGACTTAAACTCTCACGTCTGCAACTTCACATCTTAACCATGTTTCCCAACCAACACTCATACATCTATTATTGCTCACCCCACTAACATACTTCTCATCAAGCATGCACACACACACACACACACACATCACCAAAAAAAGGGGAGGACCATGAGCTCCTACCAGTCATTATGACTGATGCTCTTTCCAATGTTTTTACAAATGGCCTCCTCTGTTACACTAGAACCGCAAGTCGAAGAGACTCTGGCCATGATCCAAACCAGTACCACAAGGTCACCCGTTGAACAAAGGAAGAGAGCACCTCATGGCACCAAGCTCAGTTATCTAGGGCCATATGCACAGAGTTTCTAGGGATCTATGATCGGGGTTGTGGTACTGGAGCATGATTTTTCCATGTAGTGTCTGAATGTGTCCCAATGTTTACAAATATTGGGGGATATAGAGGTTAAAGCTAAGCTGGAGAAAGTGGGTCTTGGCGTAATGGCCGAAAGCCTCCCCCGCACCATTAACATAGATTTATGTGCGGAGTACCTCCAATCATATGACAAAGCCACCAAGAGAGGAATAGTAACAAAGGTAGATGGCACCACAGAACAAGTCCTCCTCTAAGAGAAACTAATACGCAATGCTCTCTGCAACTACCCCCACTAATTCAGACACATATCCACAATATTAAGAAGCTACCCATGGAAGATATGCTCAAAAGTTTTTCCTACAACTTCAGTGGGGCAGAGTATGACAATATACATGATGAAGTCAATGAGAAAGCATGCAGAGCGATGTCTGTGATGATGCAAGTGAACCCGGTTGATAGGTATAAGAGGGTCCTAGTCAACTGTATAGCGAAGGTACATGAAGAAAAAGAAGAATGCTAGGCTTGGTACATCCATAGAGAGATGGAGAACTATCTAAAGTCACACCTAAGGTGTGCAATCCCTATCTACTTACCAAAGTTCTTAGTCATGCAGCTAATCTTCCAATTTTCAAAAGCATGCGGAAGCATAGGTACAACAAGATGCAGTGCCTCTAGAGCCACCAACCATCACCCTTGAAGAGTTGCAAGAAGGACAAGCCCTCTTAAAGGAGACAAAGGAGATAATGCAGGAGCAAAGTGAAAAAAGAAAGACAAAAAGATGAGGGGCATAATCTGAGGAATCCTAGCGCTTGGAATCTGAAATAGCCCAGGATATTGCATCATATCAGTAAGTGTTGGAGTAGCAAGTGGCAAGGGGAATAATAACCCTTACTGATATACCCATGAGCACGACTTTGGAGTTACCTCTTCACACACCCCCTCCTAGCCCGGCACAAATGGCATTCAAGAACCTCTCACCACTCCGCGATTGTGTTCTCTCAGATCAGCCAACTTCCAAGGATATTGGTGCAGAGAAAGCCCCAGAGGAAGCAGTGCCACAAAAATATGTTAGCACAAGGAATGAAGAGGCTACATCCGCACATCCGGAGGCTAAATCAAAAGACCATGAAGCTAAGAAAAGAAAGAGAGCAGAAGAACCTACAAGCCCAAAAAAGCGACAAACAATTGGAAGATGAAGGCCCAGTAAATAACTGAAGATTCTTTCTATAACATAGATGCTAATAGCTTCTTACAGAAGATAATGGAGAGTCTTGATAGCATGCTGCACGTACCATTCCAGGAAACAGAAGGTGCGGCCTCCACAAGCACTTCTATCTAGGAACTAGAGAAAGGGTATGGTGTTGTCACTTATTTACAACTCACATGCTCCATGACAGGAATGCCACATCTCTATACATGTGTAGCTTAGCATATATTAATGGATTCCCTAGGCCTGAACAATATATCTTCTCAAACAATTCAGACACCCCACTCGCTAAAGTATGTTGGGGTAATTGAAGCACATGACCACTTCAATGAAATATAGCAAAAGGAGTTTGCCAATAGCTCCCTTGTTGTCCACACGATCGCCCCAAAGCCAATGGAACTTGTTGATCCCAAACCTAAACCCAAAAAGCTTTATCGCTCTGTGCACAGAGTACGCAATAAGAAGTTAGCACTGTATAAAAAGAAGCCAAAAGGCTAGTAGAAGAAGAAAGCATTAAGGGCAGAAGAGACTAAACAAGTGCCCAAACACTTCAAGACCTTTGAGATGGCCAATAGATTTGTGCAATATGACTAAGCCCAAAGGTCCCACAATGGACAACTAGGGACCTCATATGATGGTCTAGCCAAGGTAAAAGAAATTAACCTGGCAGGCCCATGTGAAGACCCAAGACCAGTATACATCGGAGAAGACCTCTTTGTAGACGAAGAGACCGAGCTCATAGCACTACTTACAGAATTCTAGGATTCACCCGGAAGTACACGGATATGAAAGGTGTACCTCCCAAAGTAGTCAAGCATACCATCTCGATGGTTGATGGAGCAAGGCCAATCAAACAAAGGGCTTATCCTATGAACGTGAAATATTCCAAGATGGTCCAAGAAGAGATTGATAGGCTCGTTGACGCTGGATTCATCTATGAGATAGAGTATACGGAATGGGTATCACCCATTGTGATAGTGCCCAAAAAGAATAGGAAAGCTCTTAAGAGGGTTCCCATGAAGTTATCATCAAAATCTATAGTGCTTCTACAATAAGGATTTGCATACAAAGCATTGTGTAGCATCAGTGCAGCACAACATCTCGAGATCCTCCTTGAATGTTTGGAGAACTTGTTTCCATCAACAAAGCGTGAGTGTAGGTATCACACACATAGTCATAGTCATTTCATGCATACCAATAACCATTTTTTGCAATTGCCTCAGTTCATATTTAATGTCCTTAATTACTCTTCATGGTGATTAATCCTTCCATGATTGGATAAGGAAAAAATTTAGTTAAGTTTCACGAATGACATATGACTAAGAGGAATTACGTGTAATTCCTATATGAGCCAACATGTTCTAATTGGGACCAAAATCAACAAAAAATCCCAAAGTTAGCCTAAACAAAACAATGGATTTGTATTCTAAACACCCAATCTCAAATGCCAAAATACAAAGTATAGCAAGGGAGTCCTAACCTAAGTCCCCTCCACAGCAATGGCATTAAAGATGTTCACCAAAACGGAAACTCTTATGCTTTCCATGATGAGGGGGGATAACAAGGGAGAAATGTAAGTGTCATAGAGAAGGTTTACACCCTTAGATGCACAACCTCTCTTGTGGGGAACAAGGGTCCTCAACCTTGCTTCCGTTGGTGTCACCATAATGGAGCTTTGTTATGGGTAACAAAGCAACAAGAAAGGGGAGGGAGAGAGTTATAGAGAGTTCTATCTATACCTTAATGCCAATGTGATTGTAAGGAATGGGGGAGAGTTGGGCATGGAGAAGGAAAGGGACAATAAAGCATAAAACTAGACTCAAATGTGATAATAATGAGATTATATGTATAATTCTCATTAGTCTAAAATAAGCCTCAAACTTATAATGACCGACCAATGTCCAAAGAATGTTCAATGACCCAAAAGCTAAAATAAGCTAGCTTCCTAGTTATGTATAAGCTAATAGTGTGTAACACAAATCATAGGCTTAGAGATATTCCAAAATCTATTACACAAAGTGCATTACTGAATGGTTACAAAAAAGATGTTACACTAGCAAAAAGGTGCTGCTACGTGAATGTTTAGAAGATAGTCATACTCAGCACATCTCACATCCCATATCATTCATTCACATCCCGATTCACATGACATCACATCCATTCACATCTATCCATTTTACATCACATCACCTCCATCCATTCACATCCATCACATCACATTCAATTCATATCCCATCACATTCACATCCACATATATTCTTTCACATACACATCTATATCCGTTCTTTCACATACATCCACATCCATTCTTTCACATACTCATTCACATCCATTCTTCACATACACATTCACATCCATTCTTCTCATACATATCCTTATCCATTCTTTCACATACTCATTCACATCCATTCTTCTCATACACATTCACATCCATTATCATCACATACATTCACTCATATCCCATATCATTCATTTACATTCTGATTCACATGACATGACATCTCATCCATTCATTCACATTTATTTGAATCACATCGCATCTCATCACATCTATCCACATCACATTCTCATCACTTCTATTCATATCACATCCATCCATCCATTCATCACATCTATTTGATTCTCATCACATCTCATCACATCTATTCTCATCACATTCGTTTAAACATAGAATTTAAGAGAATTTCTAATTTTTGATATAAAGATTCTTTACGCATCTATTTATGTATAAAATCAACTTTAGTGGGAATAACACTTTTAACAAAATCCTTTTATGCATAAATTGAATTTTAAGAAAAACAACACTTTTAAAATAAAAATAAATCCTTTATGCATCTTTCTATGCATAAAATCAATTTTAATGAAATTAACACTTTTGGAATAAAAATAAATTTGCTTATGCATCTTTCTATCCATAAAATCAAAATTAATGAGAATAACTCTTTTGAAATAAAAATAAATTCCCTTATACATCTTTCTATGCATAAAATCAAAATTAATGAGAATAACTCTTTTGAAATAAAAATAAATTCCCTTATGCATCTTTCTATGCATAAAATCAAAATAATGAGAATAACTCTTTTGAAATAAAAATAAATTCCCTTATGCATCTTTCTATGCATAAAATCAAAATTAATGAGAATAACTCTTTTGAAATAAAAATAAATTCCCTTATGCATCTTTCTATGCATAAAATCAAAATTAATGGGAATAACACTTTTGAAATAAAAACAAATCGTTTAGAATGCACAAACGAAAGGAATTACTCTTTTAGAATAACCTAATGATAAACTTTAGTTCCACAAAATTTAAGAAAATTTTATGGAACATAACCTCCTTTGTATGGCTAACCGTTTCTCAATTTTAACATTCAATTTATGACTTGAATTAATCCAATTTCAATTCTAATATCTCTAATCTACTCCATTTTCTAAAAATCAAGAGAGTAAATAATGAAAAGAGTTTAATCAATCTTTAAATTAAACTTTCTAGGATTAAGAAGGGCTGAATTGTAAAGAAGAGAAGGGGGTGGCCTTTCCATCAAGGCATAGCATCAGATTTTAATTCAAACATTTACAAAGCATAAAATTTAGGAAAACCATAGATTTAAAATTCACAATAAGTAAGAATTAAGCTTACGTTGAACTTGTAAGCTTTTCTTTGGCTTGAGGGATTGAGGGTTCTACTCTTGTTTGCAACAAGAGTGGCCCACCAGTTCTTTTGGAGAGGATTTAGTCAATTGAATTCAATGTATTTGACTCTGGGGAGGAGTAGAGTAACAGTGCATAAACACTATTAACCTTTTACAAAGGGGAAGGCTTCTATTTATAGGAAAAAATGAGCCACTAACCAAGCAAATTGATTCTAGAATTTTCCAGATTAGTTTGGTCAATTTTGACCATTTTTGGGTCAGTTTAGCTCACTTCTTGGATCTAGTTGAAACAGGAGAGATGAAAATATCTCATTATTTGTGAGTTTAAAACTCATCCACATATGTGAAATAGGTGCCTCCTTCATGAGGGGAATTCTTCACACTGAGGTGTCAAAAATGCATCATTTCCTCTAAATATCTCTTCTTTTTTAACTAATAAACCTTGTCCTTAGTCAACACTTCATCTTATGTGAGTATTTACTCATTTTTGGGAGATTTTTCTTTTATTATTCAATTTATCTCCTCCCTACATTTGGATTAATCTTATTGGTCCATAGGAACCTTAATCCAAAATTTTCAAAAAATCTGGACCCTCAGGCTAATAAGAAGGGATATTTTTCCATCCAAAGATATATGGAAACTGAATTACCTCTCTCTAGAATATTTTCTCTCTCTAGGCCAAAACAGATAGAAACAAGATCTGTTATTATTCTGAAAAGGGGATTGATTATAGGGGGAGAAACTGGACATCTTGAGGGGCTGAGGGAGGAATCTTACATCCTACCCCACTTAAAAAAACACGAGATGTCCTCATCTCGCAGGTGGAGTATAATCTCTTTCATCTTCTTCTTCTTCTTCAATCACTTCCAGTGTTACTGCCTTGGAAGTGGACGGCCGATTTGGGAACAACTCTCTTTGACTTCCCCTATTCTGAGGCAGAGGTCTTGCATTACTTTGGTTTGAAACTACGGGTTGGTTAGAGGGTCTACCTCTGGGATTTCCCTGATTTTGGCAGATAGAAATTTGATTACTCTGGAAGGAAGGAGCTGGAGTCTGGAATCTTGATCCCTGATTTCCCTGCCCTACAAACCTTGATCCAAAAGAGTTTGGACAATCCATACTGCGATGTCCAAATCCTTGATAGTTATAGCATTTCACTCCCTTGTTCAAGGGTGGAACTTCTGAAGTTGAATTTCAGGGGATCGAGTTTCAGGAAAAGAACATTTCTTTCGTTCTGAAACTTCCCATATCCTAGACTTGACCCTGATATCTCTTAGGCGGTGGAAGGTTGGAATCACCTTCTAGAACTAAAAACCTTTTGAAAGGTGATGGTGCTGGCTTTGGGACCTTGATATCAAAGGCCTTGGAGAAATCCTTCGCCATTCGCACTGCTTCGGCCATGGAAACTGGCTTGGCGTTCTTCACCAAAATATTCAAAGGTTCGTTTAGTCCCCAAATAAACCTGGCCATCAGCTGTTCTTCATTCTGCGGTTGGCGAGTATTTGAGGAGGAGAGCAAATGCTTGGTGATATACTTCAATATTTATGCTCCCCTAGGTTAACTCTAAGAATTCATTTATCTTTGTTTCCAAAAAGCCGGGAGGACAAAACCTCGTCTTCTTAGATAAATTTTGAGATCATTCCATGTCTGGGTATTCCGATCCTCTAGTGTCTCGCAGTGGTTTCTCCATGCCACTCTAGCTGTTTCTACTATCTTCAGCCTTGCAAGAGCCATTTTGCTCTTCTCATTGTACCCGGTGACATCAGAGTACTCTTCCATTGCTTCGATCCACTTCTCCACAGCCTTGCCCAAGTTTTCTCCTTCACCCTTGAAAGGTCCAGGCTGCAAAACTATTAAGAGTTTTACGAACATCCAAGTCGAGCTCTTCCTCATCGAGTTGGGGGTTATCATTTCTACCCACGATGACCTCGATCCATGTTCCTATCAATACGAAAAATCTTGTTAAGTCCCTTTATTTATGATTCAAATCCGATCTTTGATTCATCTGATTCTGGGGTTCTTTAGATAGGTTGGCTCCCCACAGAATCGTGGGATAAAGATACTCGCATATTATCAGATAACAATTCATTCAAAACATATCATTCATATCTTTAACACAATAATGGTTTATTAGACCGAAATTTCGATCTGAACAATACTCCAAAGGGGATTTCAATTTTATAGATTTTTAATTTGTCATCTCTTAACTTGATCCACTGGGTCAAGAGTTAACAGTAGCAATCTGTCAGCACAATCCACTAATCTCATAGTGATTTGCTAAAGTCATTATCATCATTCTAGTTACAAACATCAACACAGGGACTCGTCCCATTCATCCTCATTATGGTTTTGCTGAGTTTATCGCTTTTCAACCAAAAAATCAAGAATCATCATTTTTCAATCAGAATCCAATTCAACTCATCAGTTCTCAATCAGAATTTTAAAATCATATCAATCACATTCGAATTCATCATCTGGATAGCATTTTAGCTTATAATTTCAAGATCTTAGATTTACTCGTATATACTGCCAATAAAGAGCTGCAGTTATACCCTCGGTATATACGGGTAGTCACGGTCCTTGGAACTATAAGGTAAATATCATCATGTCTAGGCCTTAAGCAAGTCAGGGATTCCATACAATTGCAAAACTTCCATCTGAAGACCCAATTATCAAATTAAGAATTTCATTCTGAATATCAATTTGTATGAGTTTCATCACACAATTCCAACCTTTTACTACTACTTCATAAACTTATGACATTTTTGGCTTCTCGGTTGATCCACTTTAGCCAATTCGCTCTGATACCAGTTTGTGAGATCCCTGTCCCCACTGCGCAACGAATTCAGGGGTGCTAGTAGCCGAAGTAGCACTTCTTGCACGGGGCCGGGTCCCACACTCGGAGTCTCGCCCACGGATATTGTAAGATCCTTGACCCCACTGCGCAATGAATTCTGGGGTGCTAGGCAGTGGAAGTAGCACTTCTTGCGCAGGGCAGGGTCCCACACTCGGGGCCTCGCCACCACGGATATCCGGACAAGAGACTAATCCATCGGTTTTTCCAAAACTGAACCCGGAAAAACTTCCTTTGCTCGGAAAGCATGGGCGATTCCACCAGGATAACTTTTCCCTAATGTAGGCAAAAAGTCTTAACTAACTGAACTGATCTGACCGAACTCGTAAGTTCCATAGTTAGATCAAGGGACAGATTGCACTTGGATAATAGAGACCAACGTTTTTTTCCTCATCGAGAGGCACAGCCGTTGATTCTTTTTCCATAGAACAATTTTTATCCGGGATTTACTTCATCTATCAAACTAAACAAAAATTGAGTCTCGATTTATGGATCCATCAGTCCAGCCTAACCCCATCCAGTCCCATGGGTTAGCCAACCGCCCAACCACTGTAGTGATGGGATCCAATTAGGAATTTGGTTAGGTTTTGTCCTGAGTACCAAGGAAAAGAGTTCCCAGGCCCCCTAGCCGGATATTCATGCAAACATAAAACTAGTCACACCACTTACACACCCAATATGAAATTGCCTTTTTCTCAGCATCAGCTATCTTTAAAACAATCCTTTAATGAAACCATTGTGTCACTGATCACAATCCTCAAAATCTCTGGTTGAATCCTTATTTCCAATCATTCCTTCATTGGTGTACTTATGGCATCATTGGCAACCAGAATACTCACCACCTGTTTACTCAGGGGCCTTTTCAATAGTTCCTAGCTCATAGTACCTGGCAATATAATATTTTATAAAAATCAAGATGGAATCTCCGTTGAAGATCAGCAAGATCAACCAACATATCCATATAAAAGAGCCATGGACTCATCCGTTGAGGACCAGCAAGGTCAATCAACCAGATCCATGCCTGGTTCCAGAAAACAACTCTTACTCCTTGTTCCAATATCTTCCACGATGCACGTGTGGGTATCTTCGGCGACCCAGAGCCCGAGCACTGTATGGTCATCACCCTCTAGGATCCTTCGTCTCGCAGGCCACCTAGCGCTTCACTCATAGGCCGCTTCCTTGGTCCCTCATCCACTGTACCGGAAGCTCACCATTTAAACTGAACCGAGGCTGGTCAAGACCTCGACCGACCTTGCTACACGAGACATCCTCCATTGACTCTCCATCAGCTGTTGCAACTTTATCAGGTAGGTCTCCACGACCACATTCTAAAGAGAGTTAAAATGCTTCCCCAGCATTCTTGACATAAAACAGTCATTTACAAACAGTTCACAAATACAGTTTCTATAATGAACTCACATCTTTCCAGATTGTTCCACATCAATCCATATTACTTAACCCAAATCCAAATCATATGTGTATTCATTCTTGACCAGATACATCATTTTCCATCACATCACATCAGATTCATTCACTTCACATAACATCCATTCCTATCTTTCTTAATTTACATTACGTCTCATCACATTCATTTCTCATTACATCTCATTCGTTCACATCTTATATTATTCATTCACATTCTGATTCACATGACATCTCATCTCATCCATTCGCTCATATCGACTTCATATCCATTCACATACATATTCGCATTCATTATTCCACATACACATCCACATTCATACATCCACATCCATACATCCACATCCATACATCCACATCCACATCCATATCTACATCCATACATCCATTTTCACAACCACATTCCTACATCCACATCCATACATCCATATATCCACATCCACATCCACATTCATACATCCACATCCACATCCACATCCACATCCACATCCATATCTACATCCATACATCCATTTTCACATCCACATTTATACATCCACATCCACATCCATACATCCACATCCATATCTACATCCATACATCCATTTTCACATCCACATTCGTACATCCACATCCACATTCATTCATCCATATCCATATCTACATCCATACATCCATTTTCACATCCACATTCGTACATCCACATCCACATTCATTCATCCACATCCATATCTACATCCATACATCCATATATCCACATCCACATCCACATTCATACATCCACATCCACATCCACATCTACATCCATATCTACATCCATACATCCATTTTCACATCCACATTCATACATCCACATCCACATCCACATCCATACATCCACATCCATATCTACATCCATACATCTATATATCCACATCCACATCCACATTCATACATCCACATCCATACATCCACATCCATATCTATATCCATACATCCATTTTCACATCCATATTCATACATCCACATCCATTTATAGAATGAAAGAGAATTCTAATTTTTTGATATAAAGATTCTTTACGCATCTAGTTAGGCATAAAGACAACTCTAGCAGGAATATTTAACACTTTTATAAAAATCCTTTTATGCATCTATTTATGCATAAATTTAATTTTACGGAAAATAACACTTTCGAATTAAAAATAAACCTTTTATGCATTTTACTATGCATAATTCCATTTTAATGAGAATAACACTTTCAAAATAAAAATAAATCTTTTATGCATCTATCTATGCATAAATTCAATTTCAATGAAAATAATACTTTCGAAATAAAAATAAATCTTTTATGCATCTATCTATGCATAAATTCAATTTCAATGAAAATAATACTTTCGAAATAAAAATCAATCTTTTATGGATCTTTCTATGCATAAAATCAAAATTGATAAGAATAACTCTTTTGGATTAAAAGTAAAATTCTTTATGCATCTATTTATCCATAAATCAAAATTGATGGAAAAAACTCTTTTGAATTAAAAATAAAATTCTTTATGCATCTATTTATGCATATAATCAAAATTGATGAAAATAACTCTTTTGAATTAAAAATAAAATTCTTTATGCATCTTTCTATGCATAAAATCAAAATTGATGAGAATAACACTTTTGGATTAAAATAAATTCTTTATGCATCTTTCCATGCATAAATCCAATTTAGTAGGAATTACACTTTTAGAATAAAAGAATTTCTCTTATGCCTCTTCCCATGCATAAAAACTAAATCCAATGAAAAATAACTCTTTTAAAATAAAAACTTTCTTTTATGTATCTATTTATGCATAAATTCAATTTCAATGAAAGTCACACTTTTATAATAAAACAATTTCTTTTATGCATCTAATTTATGCATAAAATGCATTTATGATGAAAATCACGCTTTTAATATAAAAAAATCTTTTATGCATATGTTTATGCATACAAATCATTTATGATGAAAATCACTCTTTTAATATAAAATAATTTCTTTTATGCATCTAATTTATGCATAAATTCCATTTATGATGAAAATCACGCTTTTAATATAAAAAAAATCTTTTATGCATATGTTTATGCATACAAATCATTTATGATGAAAATCAATCTTTTATGATCAAAATAAAAACTTCAATATGCTTCCTTCTATGCATATTCTAAAGAAAGTAACACTTTTTTTAATAAAATATTTTTAGTATGCATTTTTCTATACCTAGGATGAAAAATAACACTTTAAGAATACATATACAATGGAAATTACTCTTTTTGAATTAAAAATAAATAAAACTTATTTTACATAATTTTAGAAAATTTTGCCATAACCTCCTTTGTATGGCTGACCATTTTTCAATCTTTAACTCCCTAAAATTAATTAGAAGTTCAGCAAGCGTATTTAAATCATTCTAATGTGAACATTTTCTACTTTAACATTATGAAAAGCTTGATTTTATCCATTAATCATCTAGGATAAAGAATGGTTGAATTTACTAAAGAAGAGAAGGGAATGCCTTTTTTTCAATGAGGCATAACATCATATTCATTTTAGAGAAAACAAAAATCATAAAAACCATAAAAATTAAGCATACATGGGAATTTATGTATTTCCTTACTTCCATTCATCAATTAACTTCAATAGCAATTAAAAGCCATTCCAATTAAGCTTCTCAAGCTTGAGAGGGGTTGAGAAGAGAGAAACATTGAGAAATTATGGAAAAAGATCAAAATTCACACTTCACCTTACAAATTGCTTGATTCTTTGATCACGGTAGAGGCCCCCAACCAATCGATTGGTTTGGTATGCTGATGGAGCCACCAATGGAGATTGAAGAAGGAGGGAATCTCCAATTTCTTCAATTTGGAGAGAATTTCAGAGAATAGTAAAAATTATCATTATTTTAGCATAAATCTAGCATAGTATAATTCTCTTATTTTTTTTACAAAGGACTCAGGTTCTATTTATAGGAGAGGGAGGCTCTAACCAAGACCAACTGATTTCTAGAATTTTTCAAATTTAGTTTGGTTGAATTTGGACCAGATTTGGACCTAGTTTGGTTCCTTTTTTATTCGGTTTGGTTTCTTTTTGATTCGGTTTGGTTCTTTTTTTATTCGGTTTGGTTCCTTTTTTATTCGGTTTGATCCAAGAGAGAGGAGAGATAAAAATATCACATTATTTTTGAGTTTAAAACTCATTCAAGCATGTGAAGTAGGCACCTCCTTGAAGGGACTCCCCTTCCTTACACGTGTCAAAATGGAATCATTATACCCAAAATATCTCATTTTTTAGTAATACTCATATTTTTTTTACTAATTACCCTTGTACATAGTCAACTCTTCATCTTATGTGAGTATTTACTCATTTTTTGGGAAGATTTTCTTTATTTCTTCCATTTATCTCCTCCATACATTTGGATGAATCTGATTGGCCCCTCAAAACCTTAATTTAAAATTTTCAAAAGATCTGGACCCCCATAAGGCCTTTTGTACAGATTATAATTTATTTCGAATGCACCTTCTAAAAATCTTTTTGAACTTCTATTTCGGGGGAACTTATTTAAATAGAAAGAGATATTTTTCCATCCAAAAATATCCAAAATCTGAATAACCTCTCTCTAGAATATTTTCTCCCTCTAGGCCAAAACAGGTAGAAACAAGATCTTTGATATTTTTGAAGAGGGATTTGACTATAGGGGAAGATACTGGACATCCTGAGAGGCTGGGGAGGAATCTTACAGATATCCGAAGAAGAGACTAATCCATCGGTTCATCCAAAACCGAACCCGAAAAAACTTTCCTTGCCCCCGCCGAAAAGCACGAGCGAATCCTCCAGGAGGATAACTTTTCTCTAACGTAGTCAAAAGTCTTATATTACAGAACTGATCTGACCGAACCCGTAAGTCCCATAGTCAGATCAGGGAAAAGATTGCACTTGGATCATAGAGACCAATGCTTTTTTCCTCATTGAGAGGCATAGCTATTGATTCTTTTCCATAGAACAATTTTTGTCTGGGATTTACTTTATCTATCATACCATAACAGAATTGACTCTCAAATTAGGGATCCATCATTCTAGCCCCATCTGGTCCCATGGGTTAGCCAACCACCCAACCACTGTAGTGATGGGATCCAATTAAGAATTTGGTTAGGTTTGGTCCCGGGTACCAGGAAAAAGAGTTCCCAGGCCCCCTAGCCAGATATTCATGTAAACTTAAAACTAGTCACACCACTTACACACCCAATATGAAATTGCCTTTTTTGTCAGCATCATCTATCTTTAAAAACAATCATTTAATGAAACCATTGTCTCACTGATCATAATCCTCAAAATCTTCGGTTGAATCCTTATTTCCAATCATTCCTTCATCGGTGTATCTATGGCATCATTGGCAACCAGAACGCTCACCACCTGACCACTCAGGGGCCTTTTCGATAGTTCCTAGCTCATAGTAACCGGCAATATATTCACATATCAAAATGGAAACTCCGTTGAGAATCAGCAAGATCAACCAACGGATCCATATAAAAAGGCCATGGACTCATCCGTTGAGGACCAGCAAGGTCAATCAACCAGATCCATGCCCGAATTCAGAAAACAACTCTTACTCCTTGTTCCAATATCTTCCACAACGCACGTGTGTGGGGTATCGTTGGCACCCTCTAGGATCCTTCGCAGGTGACCTAGCGCTTCACTCATAGGCTGCTTCCTTGGTCCCTCATCCACCGTACCGAAAGCTCATCATTTTAATTGAACCGAGGCTGGTCAAGACCTCAGCTGACCTTGCTATGTGAGACGTCCTCCGTTGACTCTCCGTCAGCTGTTGCAACTTTATCAGCTAGGTCTCCACGACCTCAATCACAAGACGGTCAAAATGCTTCCCTAGCATTCTTGACATAAAACAGTCATTTAAAAACAAGCCATAAATACAATTTCTATAACGAACTCTTGTCTTTCCACAATAATCAACATTATTTAATCCACATTCATTTCATATAAATTCCCATTCTCATTCAATCGCATCATTTTCCATCTCATCACTTCTTTCCTCAAATATCCTCATCAGATCTCATCCACTCACATTTACCCATATCCACATCTCATCACATCATATTCATTCACATCTCATCCATTCATATTTACCCCATTTTCATCACATCACATCACATTCATCACATCTTGATTCACATGACATCACATCCATTCTCATCCCATATCATTCATTCACATCCCGATTTACATGACATCTCATCCATTCACATCCCATATCATTCATTCATATCCCGATTCACATGACATCACATCCATTCACATCTTATATCATTCATTCACATCCCGATTCACATGACATCACTTCCATTCACACCCCATATCATTCATTCACATCCCGATTCACATGACATCACTTCCATTCACATCCCATATCATTCATTCACATGACATCACATCCATTCACATCTATCCATTTTATATCACATCACCTCCATCCATTCACATCCATCACCTCATATTCAATTCATATCCATCACATTCACATCCACATATATTCTTTCACATACACATCTATATCCGTTCTTTCACATACATCCACATCCATTCTTTCACATACTCATTCACATCCATTCTTCACATACACATTCACATCCATTCTTCTCATACACATCCTTATCCATTCTTTCACATACTCATTCACATCCATTCTTCTCATACACATTCACATCCATTATCATCACATACATTCACTCATATCCCATATCATTCATTTACATTGTGATTCACATGACATCACATCTCATCCATTCATTCATATTTATCTAAATCACATCGCTTCTCACCACATCTATCCACATCACATTCTCATCACTTCTATTCATATCACATCCATCCATCCATTCATTCACATCTATCTGATTCTCATCACATCTCATCATATTCTTTTAAACATAGAATTTAAGAGAATTTTTAATTTTTGATATAAAGATTCTTTACGCATCTATTTATGCATAAAATCAACTTCAGAGAAAATAACACTTTTAACAAAATCCTTTTATGCATCTATTTATGTATAAATTAAATTTTAAGAAAAATAACACTTTTGAAATAAAAATAAATCCTTCATACATCTTTCTATGCATAAAATCAATTTTAATGAAATTAACACTTCTGAAATAAAAATAAATCCTTTATGCATCTTTCTATGCATAAAATCAATTTTAATGAAATTAACACTTCTGAAATAAATATAAATTCCCTTATGTATCTTTCTATGCATAAAATCAAAATTAATGAGAATAACTCTTCTGAAATAAAAATAAATTTTCTTATGCATCTTTTCATGCATAAAATCAAAATTAATGAGAATAACTCTTCTGAAATAAAAATAAATTCCTCTATGCATCTTTCTATGCATGAAATCAAAATTAATGAGAATAACTCTTCTGAAATAAAAATAAATTCCCTTATGCATCTTTCTATGCATAAAATCAAAATTAATGAGAATAACTCTTCTGAAATAAAAATAAATTCCCTTATGCATCTTTCTATGTATAAATTAAATTTTAAGAAAAATAACACTTTTGAAATAAAAATAAATCCTTTATGCATCTTTTTATGCATAAAATCAATTTTAATGAAATTAACACTTCTGAAATAAAAATAAATTCCCTTATGCATCTTTCTATGCATAAAATCAAAATTAATGAGAATAACTCTTCTGAAATAAAAATAAATTCCCTTATGCATCTTTCTATGCATAAAATCAAAATTAATGAGAATAACTCTTCGAAAATAAAAATAAATTTCCTTATGAATCTTTTTATGCATCAAATCAAAATTAATGAGAATAACTCTTCTGAAATAAAAATAAATTCCCTTATGCATCTTTCTATGCATGAAATCAAAATTAATGAGAATAACTCTTCTGAAATAAAAATAAATTCCCTTATGCATCTTTCTATGCATGAAATTAAATTTAATGAGAATAACTCTTTTGAAATAAAAATAAATTCCTATGCATCTTTCTATGCATGAAATCAAAATTAATGAGAATAACTCTTCTGAAATAAAAATAAATTCCCTTATGCATCTTTCTATGCATAAAATCAAAATTAATGAGAATAACTCTTTTGAAATAAAAATAAATTTCCTTATGCATCTTTCTATGCATAAATTCAATTTTAATGGGAATAACACTTTTGAAATAAAAACAGATCTTTTAGAATGCACAAACAGAAGGAATTACTCTTTTAGAATAACCTAATGATAAACTTTAGTTCCACAAAATTTAAGAAAATTTTACCATAACCTCCTTTGTATGGCTGACCATTTCTCAATTTTAACATTTAATTTATGACTTGGATTAATCTAATTTGAATTCTAATATCTCTAATCTACTCCATTTTCTAAAAATCAAGAGAGTAAACAATGAAAAGAGTTTAATCAATCTTTTAATTAAACTTTCTAGGATTAAGAAGGGCTGAATTGTAAAGAAGAGAAGGGGATGGCCTTTCCATCAAGGCATAGCATCAGATTTTAATTCAAACATTTACAAAGCATAAAATTTAGGAAAACCATAGATTTAAAATTTACAATAAGTAAGAATTAAGCTTACATGGAACTTGAAAGTTTTTTTTTGGCTTGAGGGATTGAGGGTTCTACTCTTGTTTGCAATAAGAGTGGCCACCAGTTCTTTTGGAGAGGACGCCCGGAAAGCACGGGCGATTCCTCCAAGATATTTTTACTCTAACGTAGTCAAGAGCCTTAGTTAACTGAACTGATCTGACCGAAGGTATGCAGAAAATATGTGAAGCATGCCAATTTGGGAAGCAAACAAAGCATGTGTTTCCACGTAACAGATATGTGAGCAGAAATGCACTAGATCTTGTGCATTCAGATGTATGGGGTCCTACGAAGACCATATCTATGGGAGGCTGCAGGTATTATGTGACTTTCATTGATGACCACACAAGGAAAGTGTGGGTATATTTCATGAAAGAGAAGAGTGAGGTGTTCACTCACTTTCAGAATTTCAGAGTTTTGGTTGAAAAGCAAACAGGGAAATATGTAAAGTGCCTAAGGTCAGATGGAGGGGGAGAGTACTTCTCCAATGAGTTCTCTGAATTTTTGAAGAAGAATGGTATTCGGAGACAGTTTACATGCAGATACACTCCGCAGCAAAATGGAGTTGCTGAGCGGAAAAACAGGCACATTGCTGAGATTGCGCGAGCATTGATGGAAGAGAAGAATATGCCGCATTGCTATTGGGCTGAGGCTGTTTCTACAGCAGTATACATCATGAACAGGACTCCAACTGCAGCCATACATGATGTAACTCCAGAGGAGAGGTTTACTTGCAGAAAACCAGATTTATCTCATCTGAAAGTCTTTGGATGCATTGCATATGTGCATGTGCCAGATGAGCTGAGAACTAAGCTGGATCCGAAAGCTGAAAAATGTGTGTTTGTTGGATATTCCCTTGAGCAAAAGGGATACAGGTGTTATAACCCTGCTACACGTGAGTTGAGGGTAAGCAGGGATGTTGTATTTGATGAGATGAGCAGCTGGTATGCTGCTGAAAAAGAAGCTGTTGGGGCTGATTTGAGTGGAAGTGTGGTTGCACAGAATGCAGGTCAGCAATCACAGTCTTTGAGTGGACCAGGAGAGTCCTCATCTAGTGGGTCTGTTGATAGACCATGGAGTGGCAGGCTGCGTCATAATACCAGCCCTGCAAATGTGATTACTACATCACGTAAAGGAAAAGAGAAAGTGGTTGAGCCCCTTGGTATGCCTGACATTTCTGCAGGGCATTCTCATGTTGATGGAGAGTCTAGTGGCTCAGATATGAGCCTTGATGAGGAGCTTGGTATCCCAGCTATGAGAACACCTGGTGTAAAGAAGGCTATGGAAGCCATGAATGAGAAGCTGCAAAGATCTGGGAGAGTGAGAAATCCTGTGCAGAGATTTACATATGATGGTTATGTGGCACATCACTATGCATATATGGCAAAAGTTGTGCAGGTTATTGAGCCCACATGCATTGATGAGGCTGTTGGAAATGTGTGTTGGGAGAAAGCTATGGATGAGGAGATGGATGCACTATATGGAAATGAAACTTGGGATTTAGTGCAATTGCCTGAAGGCAAGAAAGCCATTGGATGCAAGTGGGTGTACAAAGTTAAACATAACAGTGATGGAAGCATAAACAGGTACAAGGCTAGATTGGTAGCCAAAGGATATGCGCAGACATATGGGATTGATTATGAGGAAACTTTCAGCCCAGTTGCCAAGATGGCAACGGTGAGAGTTGTGATAGCAGTGGCTGCGTCAAAGCAATGGTCTTTACATCAGATGGATGTAAAGAATGCATTCTTGCATGGGGATTTGCAAGAAGAGGTGTATATGTTGCAGCCACCTGGTTATGAAGATGTGGGTCACCCCGAGCATGTTTGCAGGTTGAAGAAAGCCTTGTATGGCTTAAAGCAAGCACCAAGAGCATGGTCTGACAAGATTTCTGAATATCTTGTCACTATTGGTTTTCATGTAGCCAATGCAGATTTCTCATTGTATGTGAGACATGGTGATAGAGGGGTTGTGCTTGTTGTCATCTATGTAGATGACTTGATCATTACGGGGGACCATGATGCAGAGATCTTTGATGTAAAGATCTTGCTAAGACAGAAGTTTGAGATGAAGGATCTGGGGGAGCTCAGATATTTCTTGGGCATTGAGGTGATTAGGTCACCACATGGTATTGGATTACTGCAGAGACAGTATGGCTTGGACATGTTGTCCAAGTATGGTATGACAGGCTGTAAGCCTATTTCTGTGCCATTGGATCAGAATGGCAAGTTAAGTGCAGATTCAGGAGAGATCTTGGAGGATCCTACTATGTACAGGAGCATAGTAGGAAGTTTGATCTACATGACGATCACCAGACCAGATTTGAGCTATGCTGTTGGGTTGGTGAGTCAGTTTATGCAGGTTCCACGGAAACCGCATTTGGATGCTGTGAGACGCATACTGAGGTATGTGAAGTCTACTTTGCATTGTGGACTATTCTATGAGACTGGGACAGAGATATGTGTACATGGGTACACAGATGCTGATTGGGCGGGTAGTATCTCAGATAGAAGATCTACCAGTGGATTCATGTTTTCTTTGGGGAGTGCTGCTGTGACTTGGAGCAGCAAGAAGCAGCCTACGGTTGCTCTATCGAGTACAGAGGCCGAGTACAGAGGAGCTGCTATGGCAGCATGTGAGGTAGCTTGGTTGAGAAAGCTACTTGGAGATTTGGGTCTATCAGTGGATAGACAGGTTGTCATTTTTTGTGACAACATTAGCAGTATACAGTTGGCCAGGAACCCAGTCTTTCATGCTCGTACGAAGCACATAGAGGTCCACTACCACTTCGTCAGAGAGAAGGTCTTGGCAGGAGACCTTGACCTTGTTTATGTCAGCACAGAGGATCAGGTAGCTGACATCTTCACCAAAGCATTGGGTACAGAGAAGCTCCGCAGATTCAGGGCTTCGCTTGGTGTACATGAGATGGAGTTGAGCTCGAGGGGGAGTGTTGAGATATCGAGCTCTAGTGAGGCGGTGGACACTGATGACCCGCCTGGGGGATAGGCCCCGCACTTACACCACTCGCATGGTTGGTGAGATCTTGGGTGATATGCGGCCAGTGGGATGACAGGCTGTGTGACAGCCACTCTAGAGACTGGCATAGTTATAGCACCAGCTCATTTAGTCGGGTTCACAATATAGAGAACCCGTGTATGTATTTGGTTGAGTACCTTTCATATTGTGTGGACTCTTATTCTTGTATATGGTGTGTTGAGTGTTGAGTAGAGAAGAAGAAGATTTTCAGCCTCTCACCTTGTGTGTTCTCTATTAGGGTTTTGTGAGTGTGTGTGTGTGCTTGCAAGAGCTCAAGCTCTCTTCTCCCCTGCATCTTTTCACAATGAAGTAAAGGATTAAGAAATTAGTTACATGATTGGAAAGAGCATATAAAGAGCTTCCTAGACATATGATCAATTTTAGAAACCAATACCCGAGTGATGAGTAATTACCGATTAAAATTTGGGTATTGGACCACAAAAACTGCACTTTCCTCTCTTTGCATGAAACCTCAATTTTCACATAGCCTCTTGCCTCTCATCTCCTTCATGATTCAAGCTAGAGGGTAAGGGTTAACATTGCTCAACAGACAATCGTAAAGATTTACCTATGGTCCCCAAAGTCTTTTCGCATGCTCATTATCGCTAAAACCATTGTTGGTACCTCCAAAGGAGGGCGGCAATAAGGCAAGGGCTACCTTGAGAAGTCACAGGCCCACCAAGATAATAACTCCTTATCCCACTTATCATGAATCATTAAAGAGGTCCAAAATTAGGTTAAGCATGAGGAGCTAATGCTAAATGAGACATTCACATGTAAAGAGAGTGTTTGAATAGGGGTTTGAAAGATAAGAAAATGGCAATGACACAAAATACTCAATTGAGGAGGCTCATTCCTTCATTTGAAAGGGAGAGGAGGGCTCCTTTTATAGGTGGAGAATCACCCTCTCTTCCATTGTTACAAATTACAACATAAAAATCTTCAACCCTTCAGTGACATAAGGGTAGATGTCACCATCAATTGTCCTCTTAGGCTAAGTCTTCTATTGATTATTAAATTGAAGACTTTTTGACTTTGAAAGTGTGATGAGATAATAGCCAAGTCTAAGTGGCATGTACGTGGAGATCCCACTTACACATGGCGGAATTCTCCTCTTTCATGTAGGCATTCTAGAAGAACCTTTCCCAATTATGCACCTACACACACTCCTCCACATGCCTTCTACACTCCCCAACTTGTAGCCTTATGGTGAATACTATATTAATAATACAATAAAAATCCATGTGAGCATGAAGGCCCACTTTTATTTTCCACATCACTAGCCTATCTACCATACCAAAGTATTTATCAAGCATACTTGTGGCATTTACAATGTGTGCACCCTAAATCAAGTAAAATCATTATATTTGAAGATAGAATGTTGTTATCAAGGTAGCCGCCAAGCCGCCGCATCACCACGCCATTATTTCATTGTGGGTGCCGCAATCTTCTTGGACAAGCTTCCACCTTATTACCATTGAGAAACCATCAAAATATGCACAAAATTGAAAATGAAAGATATCAATTTTTCATGTCACATCTTCCCCCCCAGCAGATCCTCCATGTTTGTCTTGGGGGTCTGCTGGCCATAGTGCTCGAGGGTAAAATATCTTTAGCCGGTACTCACTAGCACGTCCAGGAACCTCGTGGCCACTTGCATCCTCTAGAAGATAGGTGTTATTTTCGAACTTTTGCTTTATCCTGAAGGGGCCTTCCCATCGTCGAAGAAGCTTCTTATTAGCCGTTTCTCCACACGGCCATCATACCTCATGACTAATTGCCCTATTGGGAATCTGAGAGGGTAAGGGATACATATCACCCCCCAGTCTCGCTGCGGCTTATCACAGTCAGGACTTATATTCCCCAATTCACCACAATTCCAACATGTAGGAATAAACCTCTACCCCTGCCAAATCCACGGCCACTTCCATAGCCTGCTGTCTGACCTTCACCCCCTTCCTGATTATAACCTTTGCCTCGGCCACATCCACCACTTGTGTTCCCCATCATTTTCAAACTCATATTCTTCATACAATCCACTATTTGCCTCATGTCCTGTTTAAGCCCTTCATCAGAAGCTGTAACAGCTGTGGGTGCTACCTTTGTCTCCCCTGTGGTGTGGCATTATTCACTTGAGCTTCTGTCGGTTGCACTCTTTCCAGCATGGTTCTCATCGGTACCGCTTCTACTCTTCTAATTTCAGGCCATACTGCCACTGGAACTATCCCCAGCTGGTTCATCCGTTGTGCAACTTCCAATCCTTTGATTTGGCTATCTCCACCGCGCATCCTCATAAGATCTGGGCTTCTTTAATTCCACCTTCCAATCCTTTGATTTGGCTATCTCCACCGCATCCTCATAAGATCTGGGCTTCTTTAATTCCACCTTCCAACGAATGCCTCCTTTCAATCCTGCAATAAAATGATCCTTCTTCATCATGTCCGGAGGTACTTGATCCTCCCCCAAAGCCCTGCACAAGGTCTTCCACAGCAAAGAGAATTTCTTCACATAATCATCAATTGGCTCCAATTTGCCCTGTGTCAACCCCTGCACTTCATGCCAAACTCTATCTGGATCCTCAACCTTCTTGAACTTGTTCAAAAGTGAAGACTTCAATCCATCCTCAGTCATTGGAATGCATGGCTCAGCAACCCTCAATGACTCCTCATAAGCTCTGTACCAAATCCTTGCATCCCCTTTCAAGCAGATGCTCAGCAAAACCGCAATACCTGTATCGGCTCATTGATGTGGTTGCTTATGCATGCAACCTCCATTCTTTCAAGAAAATCTGCTACATCTTCATTAGGACCACCAAAAAACTCTGGATATGACATCATTTTGAACCCCAAGCTTCACCTTCAAACCCAAGAAAAAACTGGAAACACCTTCCTTCAATCTCTTACTCTGGGGCATACACCCTCGTAGGCAAAAGAAATATACCTCAGCTCTCCTCAGTGGGGGCACCAAAAAGCTGTGAGGTGAAAACAAGAAAAAAGACCATGCCTCTATAGCCCTTCACCTCCCAAACTTTGATACAACAACTACAAAAAGGGGGCACCACCAGCCACCGGGCTGGAACACTTCTCTCAGTTCACCACACCACCCACACCAGAAAGACAGCACAAAACAGGGGCACCATAGACAAGGTAAACACCCAGCAATTAAATTCCCAGTCAACACTGCATACAAGCTTCTTCCGATACAGAAGCCGCCTTACTCACACAACCTTACAAACACTCTGGCTTGGATTTACTGCCAAGGGAATTCGACCACGGCCTCACTGCCTCTAGAATTACAACCTTGTGTCTGACAACCAAGCCCCTTCAGTCACAAACACATCAACACAAGAGGCCCCATTCATCTTGGCTAATCTCCCTCTCACCTTTCCTCAAAAACACATCCCTTAAGACTTGCAGCAGCCTCCCAGTAATCACCTGCTTCCTTGCTCCCCCAGGCGGCTCCCTCTTCTCTTTGTGGCGATCCTGTCACCATCGGTCCATCAGCAAACAGCACTAAGGCTGCTCCCCAGCCAATCGCCAGTCCTCTCTTTCCTTCGCCTGCCCACAGCCATCGATTCTCTGCTTTCGGCTTCAGGTTGGCACCATCTGCCATCGCCAGCCACAGCTATCATGGTCGACCAAGCAAAGCAACTCCTTCTCCTGCACTCGCTAGCTCTGCACAGCCAGGTGTCATAGTAGGCGACCACCTTAACCAATGCCCTCTCTCTGTCGCTTGCACTGTAGCCAACACCCAAACCTGCTTTGCTACGTGTACTCTGCACTGGCACCTCAACTGAAGACAACGATCTCCAACGCTACCAGCTTCTCCTGCCTGTGCTACCAGCTTCAAAGGCGGCCTCCCCAGCAAGAACACCTCTCTTATTCGCTGCGGCTACGCCAACCATGCCCAAAAAAAATCGACCACTGCTCTTCACCAAAGCGGCTCACTTTCCAGTCGGCAGCTGTTGCATGACGAGTGGTGATCAATGCAAGAATGCAACACAAAGATGGAAGCAGGAAAACAAGAGACTTGACATTCTTATTTAGGGCTCTTGTAGAGAGTTCCAAGTTGTAGGTGAGTGTGGGAGTGGGCTTGAGAATAATCCCACATGGGAAGTTTTGGGAGTTTTAGGAGCTTTAGTATAAATAGTGGCTCATTTGAGAGCTCACACTCACTTTGGGCTGAACTCATGCTTGAGCTCTCTTGAGACTAGCTCTCCCTCTTGTTCATAGAGGTGCAAGCCCTTCTCTCTTCCCATCTACACTATTGTATGAGCAATGCTCTTCTAATTCAATGCAATGAGATGATGTTTTGTTCTCTTCTCATCTGTATTCTCTCTAGTGTGCATGCTTCTTTATTTATGCTTGTGGGTTCTCTATTAGGCTTTGTGTGCTAGTGGATTCAAGCTTAAGATTCTCCATAGCTTGTAGCTTATCCATGGGCAAGGCATTGCTTGAGTAGTGAATGAGAATGCATGTTTATTTCAAGTTCCATTAAGCTTCAAGGTTTGTGTGCATGCTAGGGAAGTAGGTGCTTGAGAATGAAGTGTGCTTTGAGCTTGTGTGCTTATGAGTGAGCTTGTGTGTGCATTAGCTTAGCTTTCTTCTTGTATTGAATGCATGAATGAGTGGGTTGATGAGTGAATGAGCTATGGCAAGATTGAGCTTGTGTGTGTAAAGTCTATGTCAAGGTAGTGGTGTTCATAGCATCCTCTCCCGAAAGGGATAAGCTTCCATGCACCTAACCGTGTTGAATCCCCTAGCAACGAAAGGAGTGCTTATCATTCCATTGGTGAGCTAGGAGCGTAGTCTACTTGCCCATATTGCATACGTAGGGAGATGACCGTCTTTCCATTGGCATCGCTGCCGGGGACACGACCTAAGGTTGGTTGAGGATCCTTGGTAGCCATTACATCAGCGAGACCCAAGGGGTCGAAGCTGCCTGACCTCGCCAAGAGGGCTGCCGGCGACTCTGTAGCCTTCGATGGCGCCCATGAGCATAACTTGACAAGCCCAAATGCTTCGGCGTCACACATCCCAAGCAGGGATAACCTCCAGTTCGTGGTTCTTGGTGAAGGTCTCAGGGTGTCCGCTGAGAGTCCGGCGGTGTCCCAGCCATAGTCGCCGGGGAACCAAGGTACTTCAAGCGATCGGCTTTCATCTGGAAACGTGCCTCACCAGCACCAACCTTGCGGGCGAGCTCATTTTGACGGGCTTCAGCTGGTGGCCGCTGAAGGTCGCAGGGGAGAGGGAAGCAGTGGAAGCGGCCATCTCTGCCTCACCCGCAGCGGACCCGCAGCGGATCTGCACGTGTGCCTCGCCGAATCCCACCTTGCGGACGAGCTCATTGATGGGCTTCAGCTCTGCTGGGCCGCTAAAGGTGGTAGAGGAGGAGAGGGCGGTGGTGGCGCCAGCAGAGGAGAGGGCGCGCTGGGCTGTGTCGCCCCAGGGCTGCTGGCCACTGAAGACATAGGAGGAGAGGGAGGCGGTGGTGGTAGAGCTGATTCGCAGGCGATAAGGCAAGCCAGCTGATTCGCAGGCGATAAGGTGCTGATTCGCAGATGATAAGGTTAGTGTTTTATTTTTTTATTTTTATTTTTTTTATTTTTATTTTTATTTGGCTTTATTTTGGTTAATCTTTATTTTTTTTTAGAATTTGCAATTTCTGCATTCTAGGCAATTTTCATGTTTTCAGTATTTTTTTTAAAAAAATAAAAAAATAAAAAATAAAAATAAAAAAAATAAATAATTTAAAAAAAATTCTATAAATTATGTGTTTTCTTTTGGAGTCCACATTTTTTGCATATTTTGCATTTTTTTAAATTTTTATAATTTTTTGCATAATTAGTATTTTTAGCATAATTCGTATTTTTATGTAATTATTTAAAAAAATTAATAAAAAAAATAAAATAAAATATGTATTTACACACATATTCATGTTAGTTGCATTTAGTGGTTAGGTAGGGTTTTTTTTTTAAAATAAAAATTATATGCATGGATGCCATGGATTACGATGACAACTTTAACATAACTAGCATGGGAAACCAAGATAGTCATCCGGATGATAAACGTAGCTCTGGGAAGGGCTCTGACTCTAGTGTGCCATTAGTTAATCCAGATCAGATCGCCGAGATAGTATTGAAAAAGATGGGGCAATACTACAGACCTTCCTACCGACCCCAACCATCATACATGCATACTGTACCTACAGGCCCCTACGTCTGTGGAGAATGTGGAGGTAGCCATAAAACCGAGCAGTGCCCAACCTTCTCACCATTGGTTGGCAATCAACCAACAAAGAAGTGGTGCCAGCTTTGTAAATGGAACTACACACATGTGACTTCGGACTGCAATCACATTGCAAGGATACAAAGGGAACAAGCAGCCAACTCTGCACCTAGGCAGCAAGTTGTGAACCATGAGAGAACCTTAGTTGCTCAAGAGCAAGCACGGCAGGTGCTAGGAGCTCAACCTCCTCCACCTGGCACAGCTTCCTTTAGATATGTGGAATATGAGAATCCTGAATTAGGAATGGAGATGGTTAGTTCTCAACCATACTACATCGAAATGGAGCATCCTCTTGTCGAACCCTACTTTGAGAACCCAACCGGACCAAGCCTAGTTCATGACTTTAATGGAGACCCAAGCTCTTTGATGCTTATAGGATCTCAGCCAACCAAGACTCAAGGTTATCCAGGACCATATCCTACAAAGAGACTATACCCCACGCAACAAACAGGACCATGCTATGAATGTGGTGAACCACATTGGGCGAGAGAATGTCCAAACAAGAAACGACCCCTCTTAGCTAAAATAGGCACAACATCTACATTTCCACCTATAGAGAGGTTTTGCCAAGGGTTTAGCATTGACCATCTACCAAAGGATTGCTTGTTGAAGCTTGCGGATCCGACAGCACAAAAAGCTAAAGCATCTCTCAACTATGTTGAAGTGATTCCATCACCCACGACATCTGAGGAGGAGAACGAACTAGTGTTGCTAAGAGTAGTGATTAGAGCCCAAGCGCAAAAGAATGTCAAAGAGGTTGTTGAGAAACCCTCTAAAAATAAGGTTCTATCCAAAGATGGAAAAGAGAGAAAGAAATCAACTCAACGTAAACCACATAGCAAGGGGAGTAAGAAGTCGAAGGAGTAGAAGAGCTCTGATGGAGGAAATTCTATCCCAAAAGAGCTAGAAGGAATGTTGAAATCAAAACAAATAGGAGAGAAAACTCAAAATGGGCAAAAGGGAAAAGCATCCGAGGCTGAAGAAAGCTCAGGAGGATCAGTCCTTGTGGACAAGGTGTACGAGCCTTTAGATGCAGCACTTCAAGTGTATAATAGTAGGATCACAGCTCTGACCGAGCTGCCTAAGAAGCTGCAAGAATATCCCAACTCTCGTGAAGAGACAATCAACTTGGCTATCCATAAGGAGTTGATTAGGGATACTCAGACTCTAATAGACGGCCCACCACCTATGTACGCAAGAGGACCTGCTTCTCTAAAGCCTAACTTAGAGACGATACAAGAAGCCACGCCAAGCATGGAAAAGGGAAGTGAAGTTGTATCTCTACATTTCCCAGAAATGCCTGAAGGAGATGATTTACCTCATACCAATGCAGACGAGTCAAAACCATTGACTACTGCAGATTTTGAATCCCATAGGATTGCTTGAGGACATTATAGTCAAGTCACGTGGCATTGAGTATGGACATACCTTTGCTATTGTAGACTTTGGCAAGAACACAAATTGCGAAGGGATCCTAGGAAGGCCATTCATGCGCCAATTCAAAATGATTCAAGATTGGGGTTACAATTACTTGTACCTCAGACATGAGAATGTAACCACGAGGGTGAATCTGAAAAACCACGCTTATCGAGATGTGACGCACTCTTCTATGGATGAGTTTGATTCCGCTTCTTCAAAAGCATCTGGAGCAACTATGTCTGAAGGAAGAGCTGATCTATGGATCTGTGGAGCATCTTGTCGAGACTTGCAACCTGGAAATGTTACCATAGACAAAAGTGTGACGGATGAGGCATATATCCTTATACCTTTTCCTGAGAACTTGATAGATCCCTTAGAATGGAACCATGTTTTAGCTACCATAGACACTTTTGCATTGCCAAGGCAAACAAAGTTTTGTGATCCAGATGGGTATGACATTATTCCCGTAAGAATGCTAAGTCTGATCTATGCAGAGGAACCTCAAGAAGCTCCTAGGAATGAAGCAAACAAATCACTATTGCTAGGAGATATGGTATCTGTAGAGGAAGTATCCCCTCTTGAGTACAGCTCAGCTCACGACGGAGATGAGGATAGATGTTTAGAATCCTCTGATGGGAAGGATTCTGATGACGATGCCACAGTCCCTGAATCAGAGTTAGAAAAGATAAGATTGTTGTTAAAGGGCAAAGAGGTCTTGCTGAGTATTCCTAGTGACAAACCGAAACGTAAGTTTTGCAAGAGTCACCGAAAGTTTCGCAAACAGGAAGTCAAGGAAAAGAGACAATAACAACAAAAAGAAAGAGAAGATGTGGATAAAGAAGACTTTATTCCACCTCCAACCTTTGTAGGGAAGAACGAGTACTTGTACTACTTGGGAGCTGACTCAAAGGAAGAAGAGAATACCACAAATATCCCCTCAAACTTCAAGAAATTCACCATACAAGATCAGAAAATAGTCTTACAACAACCTATTCGCGACACCTGAGGAACCAGGAGTTTCCTATGATGGCCCTGAGGACGCCAAGAAAATAGACCTGGCAGAACCAAGCGAAGAGCCACGTAACGTGTGGATTGCCACAAACTTAACCCAAGCGGAGGAAGAATTGCTAATCTCTACTCTGAGAGAGTATCGAGATATATTTGCTTGGAGTTACAAAGACCTTAAGTGGGTAGATCCAAAGATCTTCCAACATACAATTCCCATGCAAGAAGATGCCAAGCCGTCCAAGTAGCGTCCTTACACGTATAACGATAATTTTGCCAAAAAGATCAAGGAAGAGATTGACAAGCTGTTAGCGGCTGAATTTATTTATGAGATTGAACATACAGAATGGGTTTCACCAATTGTGGTAGTACCTAAGAAGAATGGAAAACTACGAGTATGTGTCAATCTAAAGAAAGTAAATGCTACTACTGTTCGAGACCACTATTCGCTTCCACTCACTGATCATGTATTGGAGAGGGTAGCTGGTAAGAAGGCATACAGTTTTCTTGATGGATTTTCGGGCTACAACCAGGTATCTATTGATCCCAAGGATCAACACAAAACCGCATTTGCTACAGAATGGGGAGTGTTTGCATATAGAGTCATGCCTTTTGGTTTGACTAACGCTCCAGCCACCTTTCACAGGTTGATGGGCCATGCGTTCAAAGAATACCTGCGATTATTTCTTTGGATGACTTGTGTGTGCATTCCGTCGACAGAGAAGAACATATAGAGCATCTCAAAAAAATAGAGGTGCAAGCTCTTCTCTCTCCCCATCTACACTATTGTATGAGCAATGCTCTTCTAATTTAATGCAATGAGATGATGTTTTTCTCTCTTCTCATCTCTATTCTCTAGTGTGCATGCTTCTTTGTTTATGCTTAAGGGTTCTCTATTAGGCTTTGTGTGCTAGTAGATTCAAGCTTAAGCTTCTCCATAGCTTGTAGCTTATCCATGGGCAAGGCATTGCTTGAGTAGTGAATGAGAACGCATGTTTATTTCAAGTTCCATTAAGCTTCAAGGTTTTTGTGCATGCTAGGGAAGTAGGTGCTTGAGAATGAACTGTGCTTTGAGCTTGTGTGCTTATGAGTGAGCTTGTGTGTGCATTAGCTTAGCTTTCTTCTTGTATTGGATGCATGAATGAGTGGGTTGATGAGTGAATGAGCTATGGCAAGATTGAGCTTGTGTGTGTAAAGTCTATGTCAAGGTAGTGTTGTTCATAGCATCCTCTCCCGAAAGGGATAAGCTTCCATGCACCTAACTGGGTTGAATCCCCTAGCAATGAAAGGAGTGTTTATCATTCCATTGGTGAGCTAGGAGCGTAGTCTACTTGCCCATATTGCATACGTAGGGAGATGACCGTCTTTCCATTGGCGCCGCTGTCGGGGACACGACCTAAGGTTGGTTGAGTATCCTTGGCAGCCATTAAATTCTAAACATTCAGCGAGACCCAAGGGATCGAAGCTGCCTGACCTTGCCACCAAGAGGGCTGCTGGCGACTCTGTAGCCTTCGATGGCACCCATGAGCATAACTTGACAAGCCCAAATGCTCCGACGTTACACATCCCAAGCAGGGATAACCTCCAGTTCGTCCTCATGGTGAAGGTCTCAGGGTCCGCTGAGAGTCCGGCGGTGTCCCAGCCATAGTCGCCGGGGAACCAAGGTACTTCAAGCGATCGGCCTTCATCTGGAAACGTGCCTCGCCAGCACCAACCTTGCGGGCGAGCTCATTGACGGGCTTCAGCTGGTGGACGCTGAAGGTCGCAGGGGAGAGGGAAGCAATGGAAGCAGCCATCTTTGCCTCACTCGAGCGGACCCGCAGCGGATCTGCACACGTGCCTCGCCGAATCCCATCTTGCAGACGAGCTCATTGATGGGCTTCAGCTTTGCTGGGCCGTTGAAGGTGGCAGAGGAGGAGAGGGCGGCGGTGGCGCCAGCAGAGGAGAGGGCGTGCTGGGCTGTGTCACCCCGGGGCTACTGGCCACTGAAGACACAGGAGGAGAGGGAGGCGGTGGCGGTAGAGCTGATTCGCAGGCGATAAGGTAAGCCAGCTGATTCGTAGGCGATAAGGTGCTGGCTAATTCGGTGATAAGGTTAGTGTTTTATTTTTTTATTTTTACTTTTTTTTATCTTTTTGGCTTTGTTTTGGTTAATCTTTCAATTTTTTTAAAATCTATAATTTTTGCATACTAGGCAATTTTCATGTTTTCAATATTTTTTAAAAAAAATAAAAAAAATTAAAAAAAAATATAAATAATTTAATTTTTTTTTATAAATTATGTGTTTTCTTTTGGAGTCCACATTTTTTGCATATTTTGCATTTTTTTAAATTTCTCTAATTTTTTTTTACATAATTAGTATTTTTAGCATAATTCGTATTTTTATGTAATTATTTAAAAAAATTAATAAAAAAATAAAATAAAATATGTATTTACATACATATTCATGTTAGTTGCATTTAGTGGTTAGGTAGGGTTTTTTTTAAATAAAAATTATATATATATATATATATATATATATATATATATATATATAAATCAAAAACTGGACACTGCAACGTGCTAAAAATAGCGTATGCATTTACGCTCGGGTACAATACTAGGGGGACGTAACACTACCATTCTTTCCAACAATTGATCCTACGAGGAGACCCGGGGCTATTAGAGAATCTAGGGGAGAAGAAAGACCACGAGCAAGTGGATATGTACCTCTAAGAGAACCCCATAGACCAAGAGAACTGACATTTGAAGAGCCTAGAGTTAGAGGCCGAGACTCATATAGGAGACATGACGATGATTATTCTAGAAAAGTGAGACCATCTGCGCTGCAAAAGCTTGTCAAGAAGTATGACGGATCCGGTGACCCATATGACCATATAGCAGCTTTTAAGCAAGCTATACATGCGGAGCAAGTCACGGATATGCATACGCAAATCGAAGGATTTGGCTTGATGCTAGAGAGTAAGTCTTTATCATGGTTTCAGACTTTAGAGCCTGAGGCAAAGCGATCTTTCGATGGACTGGAAAAGAGCTTTATAGCTGCGTTTTCAAAAATGGGAATTAAGCACAATGCGGTAGCTCAAATTTACACTTTTAAGCAAAAAGATCAAGAATCTGTGCGAGATTGCGTAAATAGGCTAAAGCAGTACATCAATCGATGCCCTGACGAGATGAGAAGCCAAGCCAAGGAAGATTAATTTCTATCTTCCTGGAAGGCTTATGAAACAAGACGCTTCACGCTCACTTGTACGCAAAGAAGCATGTCATCTTCAATGAGTGTTGCATGGATGCCATGGATTACGATGACAACTTTGACATGACTGGCATGGGAAACCAAGATAGTCATCCGGATGATAAATGTAGCTCTGGGAAGGGCTCTGACTCTAGTGTGCCATTAGTTAATCCAGATCAGATTGCCGAGATAGTATTGAAAAAGATGGGGCAATACTACAGACCTTCCTATCGACCCCAACCATCATACATACATACTGTTACCTACAGGCTCCTACGTTTGTGGTAGGATGTGGAGGTAGCCATAAAACCGAGCAGTGCCCAACCTTCTTACCATTGGTTGGAAATCAACCAACAAAGAAGTGGTGCCAGCTTTGTAAATGGAACTACACACATGTGACTTCGGACTGCAATCACATTGCAAGGATACAAAAGGAACAAGCAGCCAACTCTGCACCTAGGTAGCAAGTTGTGAACCATGAGAGAACCTTAGTTGCTCAAGAGCAAGCACGGCTGGTGCTAGGAGCTGAACCTCCTCCACCTGGCACAGCATCCTTTAGATATGTGGAATATGAGAATCCTGAATTAGGAATGGAGATGGTTAGTTCTCAACCATACTACATCGAAATGGAGCATCGTCTTGTCAAACCCTACTTTGAGAACCCAACTGGACCAAGCCTAGTTCATGACTTTAATGGAGACCCAAGCTCTTTGATGCTTATAGGATCTCAGCCAACCAAGACTCAAGGTTATCCAGGACCATATCCTACAAAGAGACTATACCCCACGCAAAAAACAGGACCATGCTATGAATGTGGTGGACCACATTGGGCGAGAGAATGTCCAAACAAGAAACGACCCCTCTTAGCTAACATAGGCACAACATCTACATTTCCACCTATAGAGAGGTTTTGCCAAGGGTTTAGCATTGACCATCTACCAAAGGATTGCTTGTTGAAGCCTGCGGATCCGGCAGCACAAAAAGCTAAAGCGTCTCTCAACTATGTTGAAGTAATTCCCTCACCCACGACATCTGAGGAGGAGAACAAACTAGTGTCGCTAAGAGTAGTGATTAGAGCCCAAGCACAAAAGAATGTCAAAGAGGTTGTTGAGAAACCCTCTAAGATTAAGGTTCTATCCAAAGATGGAAAAGAGAGAAAGAAATCAACTCGACGTAAACCATGTAGCAAGGGGAGTAAGAAGTCGAAGGAGCAGAAGAGCTCTGATGGAGGAAATTCTATCCCAAAAGAGCTAGAAGGAATGTTGAAAACAAAACAAATAGGAGAGAAAACTCAAAATGAGCAAAAGGGAAAAGCATCCGAGTCTAAAGAAAGCTCAGGAGGATCAGTCCTTGTGGACAAGGTGTACGAGCCTTTAGATGCAGCGCTTCAAGTGTATAATAGTAGGATCACAGCTCTGACCAAGCTGCCTAAGAAGCTGCAAGAATATCCCAACTCTCGTGAAGAGACAATCAACTTGGCTATCCATAAGCAGTTGATTAGGGATACTCAGACTCTAATAGACGGCCCACCACCTATGTACGCAAGAGGACTTGCTTCTCTGAAGCCTAACTTAGAGAAGATACCAGAAGCCACGCCAAGCATGGAAAAGGGAAGTGAAGTTGTATCTCTACATTTCCCAGAAATGCCTGAAGGAGATGATTTACCTCATACCAATGCAGACGAGTCAAAACCATTGACTACTGCGGATTTTGGAGATGAAATTCCTGAAATAGAGGAAGCAGTAGCAAGGGAGATCTGGGAAGCGGTGCAAAAACAAGTTGATGATCTAGCATCTTTTGACAAGTCACCACCGTTTCCTATAGTAGAATTCTCGAATCAAAGGGTTCAAGAATTTGATGCTTTATCTCTACCAGATGATGCTCAGACTATTGTCTCAGCTCGGAGCAAGACACTGCCCTCATATTTAGGATAGTTCGAAGCACATAGCCAAATCATGCGAGTACCATCAATGACACGACAACCTCATCAAGAAAAACGAGACATAGGGAGTTTGCAAGCTTTAATGTCGGCACCAGTTACGTGTACCATTCCACTCACAGAGTTCTTAAAGTTTAGGCCAAGATTGTGGGGAGAAGTGGCTACACAATTAACTGAGCAAGGATTGTGGAACCAAAACATTCAGGTTAAGGAGTTGTTGAAGGCAAAGGCTTTTGAGCTAATGCATAAGCAAACAATTCCGGTTCCTGTGAACAAAGTTGGAAAGCATTGTGAAGACGATGAAGGAAATACTACGTTTCCTGTGGAGATCAACAAGATTGAATCTATAGCTATTCTAGATAGCGGAGCAGGGGTGAGTATAGCAACAAAAACTGTATGGGAAATGTGGGAAAAACCTACAATTAAAAGTACAAGGATGAGTTTGCAATTGGTAGACGAAAATCTAGAGTCCCATAGGATTGCTTGAGAACATTATAGTCAAGTCACGTGGCATTGAGTATGGACATACCTTTGCTATTGTAGACTTTGGCAAGAACACAAATTGCGAAGGGATCCTAGGAAGGCCATTCATGCACCAATTCAAAATGATTCAAGACTGGGGTTACAATTACTTGTACCTCAGACATGAGAATGTAACCACGAGGGTGAATCTGAAAAACCATGCTTATCGAGATGTGATGCACTCTCCTATGGATGAGTTTGATTCCGCTTCTTCAGAAGCATCCGGAGCAACTATGTCTGAAGGAAGAGCTGATCTATGGATCTGTGGAGCATCTTGTCGAGACTTGCAACCTGGAAATGTTACCATAGACAGAAGTGTGACGGATGAGGCGTATATCCCTATACCTTTTCCTGAGAACTTGATAGATCCCTTAGAATGGAACCATGTTTTAGCTACCATAGACACTTTTGCATTGCCAAGGCAAACAAAGTTCTGTGATCCAGATGGGTATGACATTTTTCCCGTAAGAATGCTAAGACTGATCTATGCAGAGGAACCTCAAGAAGCCCCTATGAATGAAGCAAACAAATCACTATTGCTAGGAGATATGGTATCTGTAGAGGAAGTATCCCCTCTTGAGTACAGCTCAGCTGACGAAGGAGATGAGGATAGATGCTTAGAATCCTCTGATGGGAAGGATTCTAATGACGATGCCATAGTCCCTGAATTAGAGTTAGAAAAGATAAGATTGTTGTTAAAGGGTAGAGAGGTCTTGCTGAGTATTCCTAGTGACAAACCGAAACGTAAGTTTTGCAAGAGTCACCGGAAGTTTCGCAAACAGGAAGTCAAGGAAAAGAGACAACAACAACAAAAAGAAAGAGAAGATGTGGATAAAGAAGACTTTATTCCACCTCCAACCTTTGTAGGGAAGAACGAGTACTTGTACTACTTGGGAGCTGATGATTGCATCAAAGACGAGATGAAATGGAGATACGGCTTTCAATTAGTGCAAAAGCTAAATGAGAAGGAGAGTGACAACCCAAAGAAGAAGAGGAAACGGAAACCGAAGCTAAAATCTAAGGCCTCGGTGCATTCAGTCAAGACTGAACAAAGCACCATGACGAGAGTGGAGTGTAAAGCTCTAGTGCACGAACGGAAGAGAATGCTAAAAAGCAACATGGTCTTCCATAATTGATTACTCAAAGGAAGAAGAGAATACCACAAATATCCCCTCAAACTTCAAGAAATTCACCATACAAGATCGGAAAATAGTCTTGCAACAACCTATTCGTCGCAACAAAAACCTGAGGAACCAGGAGTTTCTTATGATGGCCCTGAGGACGCCAAGAAAATAGACCTAGCAGAACCAAGTGAAGAGCCACGTAACGTGTGGATTGCCACAGACTTAACCCAAGCGAAGGAATAATTGCTAATCTCTACTCTGAGAGAGTATCGAGATATATTTGCTTGGAGTTACAAAGACCTTAAGGGGGTAGATCCAAAGATTTGCCAACATACAATTCCCATGCGAGAGGATGCCAAGCCGTCCAAGCAGCGTCCTTACACGTATAACGATAATTTTGCCACAAAGATCAAGGAAGAGATTGACAAGCTGTTAGCGGCTGAATTTATTTATGAAATTGAACATACAGAATGGGTTTCACCAATTGTGGTAGTACCTAAGAAGAATGGAAAACTACGGGTATGTGTCAATCTAAAGAAAGTAAATGCTGCTACTATCCGCTTCCACTCACTGATCATGTATTGGAGAGGGTAGCTGGTAAGAAGGTATACAGTTTTCTTGATGGATTTTCGGGCTACAACCAGGTATCTATTGATCCCAAGGATCAACACAAAATCGCATTTGCTATAGAATGGGGAGTGTTTGCATATAGAGTCATGCCATTTGGTTTGACTAACGCTCCAGCCACCTTTCAGAGGCTGATGGGCCATGCGTTCAAAGAATACCTGTGATTATTTCTTGAAATATTCATGGATGACTTGTGTGTGCAATCCATCGACATAGAAGAACACATAGAGCATCTTAAAAAAATCTTTGAGAAATGCAGAGTGTATCGCATATGCCTTAACCCTGATAAATGCAAGTTTATGGTTAGGCAAGGGAAGATTATAGGCCACATTGTGTCTAGGAATGGTATATCCACGGATGCAGAAAAGATAGCTATTATTGTTAAGCTACCTAGACCTTACAATGCAAAAGGGATACAAGTTTTCATGGGTCATTGCGGCTACTATCGTAGATTTATCTACATGTATGTTGAAATAGCACGGCCATTGTACGCACTCCTTGTTGTATTTGAATGGATAGAGGATTGTGAAGAAGCCTTTGAAAAGCTAAAGAAAGCATTAGTGTGACGACACCTATTCTCAGGTCACCGAATTGGGATAATTTATTCCACGTACATATAGATGCTTCGGCTTTTGCAATTGGCTGGATTTTAGCTCAACCAGGCGAGAACAAAATGGACTTTCCAGTCTCATATACTAGCCGCCAGTTGAATAGTGTTGAAAAGAATTACACCACCACGGAAAGAGAAGGCTTAGCTATGATCTATGCTGTGAAGAAGTTCCACGTACATATAGATGCTTCGGCTTTTGCAATTGACTGTATTTCAGCTCAACCAGGCGGCAAGAACAAAATGGACTTTCCAGTCTCATATGCTAGCCGCCAGTTGAATAGTGCTGAAAAGAATTACACCACCACAGAAAGAGAGGGCTTAGCTATGATCTATGTTGTGAAGAAGGAAAAAATGCATCAGCGGGCTGATCATCTTTCCAGGATAACTTCAGGAGAAGCACCCATTGGTATAGATGATGATATTCCTGACGCTACTCTATTCTTGATTGAGACAGCACCAAGATGGGCAGAACCCATCATTCAAGTTTTAACGACAGGATTTGTTAACTCCATTAGTCCAACCAATGAAAAGATAATGACCTTAGAGCATTGTGCTCCTTATAAGCTTCTTTCTGGACGATTGTATAAATTAGGAAAAGATGGAATACTTCGTCTATACCCTGCCCCTGATCAATATGATGAGATTATCTCATATGTCCATGTGAGCTTAGGCAGACATGTCTCTGGGAAGGATACGGTTAAAAGAGTTTTGTGGGAAGGATATTGGTGGCCAACACTTCATGCTGATATAGAAGAGTACGTACGGAATTGTAAAATTTATCAACAAAGAAAACCCATTCCTCATGTGACTCTATTTTATATTTCAACAACACCCAATTGGAGTTCGTACATTGTGAAGTATTTGACGCAGGGTCATATGGACGATAAGATGCCTAGGCATAGAAAGAGAGCCATAGAGGTAGAAGCAGCGAGTTTTCAGATTATTGAAGGCCAGCTGTACAAAAGGGGCAAAGATACGGACTTGTGTTTGTGAGAGTGACTACCTTAGCGTATTGACTCATGCACATTCAGGAGTTGGGGGTGGACATTTCTGTGGAGAAACTGCCAAACTTATACTATGGTCAGGTTTATGGTGGCCTATGCTTTTTCATGATGCAACAGAGTATGTCAAACGATGTGATCAATGTCAAAGAGCCAAACCTCCTACCAAGTATGAGGACATGCCATTGAGACCAATTATGGGGGTTAGAGCTTTTGCAAAATGGGGAATTGATTTTGTGGGACCGATTAAACCACCAACACGCCATACACATGCTGAGTATATCATTGTAGCCACAGATTATCTTACGAAGTGGGTAGAAGCAAAAGCCACAGTAAAAAACGATGCTAGGACCACTGCAAAGTTTTTATACGAACATGTGTTTACACGCTACGGTTTACCTATTGAGATTGTGAGTGACCAAGGTGTGCATTTTATCAATGAAGTCATTACCTTTCTTTTGGAAGACTTTATGGTCATCCATAAGAGGTCAGTGCCTTATCACCCGCAAGCAAATGGTCAAGCTGAGAGCACAAACAAGACTCTTTGCACTGCGCTTACAAAGATTGTTGAGGGACATAGAATAGATTGGGAACAGAAACTTCACTCAGCTCTATGGGCTTACCGAATTGCTTACAAAACGTCCATAGGCACGACACCTTTCAATCTAGTTTTTGGATTGGATGCTATCTTTCCGATAGAATTTATTATACCTACACTTCGAGTTGCAAAACAACTTGAGTGGACGGATCATGAATTCTCTACACGGATCGATGAATTGGAGAGGCTAGATGAAGACAGGCTATTGGCAGTCATTGGCATGTATGCTGAAAAACGACGCCAAAAGCGTTGGCATGATATGCATGTGAAGAAAGGTCGCTTCAAGAGAGGTGATCCAGTGTTGCTTTACACATTGAAGAAACAAAAATGCAAGCTGAAAATGCGAGGACTTGGTCCATTTGTGATCAACGAGCTTAGTGCGAGTGGTGCAGTAAGGTTGGAAACCTTAGACGGAGAGCCAATGACTAACTTCATCAATGGTAGCCGCTTGAAGCGCTATGAAGAACCTCTAACAGATGATATGCTGATACGCATACATGCTAGTCAGACACGTAAAAAAGCTCAAGCTTTGTTACAAAGTCAAGCAAAAGAAGAAGCTAAGTCTAGAGTAGCACTAGCATGAGAGCGCCGCAAGGCAGCTATCATGGCCATCCACTTGAATGATGATGAAGACTTTGTAGATCCCTTTCATATTGATGTAAGAATCCCTACTCAAAGAGCAATCTTTGTAGCGTCTACACTTATAGATTCGGGAGCCGATTGCAATGTTTTGTCTTATGAAGCGTGGACATCATTAGGCCAACCATTGCTCATCACCAATGCATCATTGAACTTCCAAAGTTTCTCTGGTGTGATGAAACCCCAGCCCTAGGCAAGTGCTGTATTAATATGTCCATTCAGGATCAATCTATGCATGTGACTTTTTATGTTACTAACAAGAGCCAAGCAGTGGTGGAGCAGATCATGGATTAGAACCGCTAGATGCGGTATGGACTGGAACTCATGACAATACACCTTGTTGGTAAATTCTACTCACCTTACAGGATCAAGTGCTTCGGCACTCCCATCTTTTCAAAAGGTGGAAACCATCACTACTGTGATAGAGACAACCTCAAAAGATCCAATGATTTGGGTGAATAATGATAATGACAATACTCAAGGATGGCATGTGCCAACATCTCTCTTATATGCACGAGGCTACGGAAGGGGGGAAGCACTTAGAATTCAAATCTGGTTACCTAAAGCAGCTCGCAAGCCAAGACCCAATGCTGCCAAGGAACATCCAAGGAATACAAAGCTAAAGAGGAGGTTCACCAAAACCAACAGTTCCACCTCCAACAAGACCACTCAACAACGGTGGATCCCAAAGAAGGTTCTACAAGCACAAGGCTACTACGAGGGTGCTACTACCTTGTGGCTACCAAAGAAGGATGCAAGGACTACTGTAGTAAAACATAATTATGTTCCTGAATCTACTCAAGAACAAAAGCAGTCAATACCACCTCACTTATAGAAACCAAATCAATACTGGAAACCATGCCTTACCAAGCCTGAAAGAGTCCAGGTGGAAACACAAGCTGACGCGTCAATCGGACATCATCAGAAGGTCTCGAACAGGAAGGGATACTCCAAACTAACATGGGAAGAAAAAGGCAAGTGGGTACCTTTACTCACTTCTATCTCAGAGGCAACACATCAGAAGGAGGATATTGCAACCGAATCAAGTTCAGAGTCTATTCCTCAAAACACAAGCAATGTTAAAGTTTGTCTTACAAAGCCGACAACTTTCAATCAGGCTCCTACACAAGAAGACTCCCTGACTATCAAGGAAAGAGCGTTCTTCCTACAACTCCAACTATTTGGAATGTCGTCGGTATTCTACTCTTTCCCTAATCAAATTACATTACCAGCAGCCATAAGTCTACAGGCATAGGTGTTAGAGTTGGGCACTCTAAAGACCCAAGAAAATTTTGAAAGCCCAATGGGATGGCAAGAACACAGCTGCCATATGGTTGCCAAAGCTCAGAAGTGTTCAAACATCTCCATTCACACCTCCTCCTATTTGTCCCAATGCATTTCCTATGCCTATTGCTATAATCTCACCTCCGACTAAACTTCAATCTCTTGCACGTACTCTGAAATGGGTACCAAAAAGAGTCCAACAAAAAGGAACCTGTGCCATACGTCAACACCCCAAAAACAATTTGCATAATGTTACATCCAAAAACAAACTCATTCTTGAAAGAGCTATCATGCTACAAAAGCTACTTTTTGGCAATTCATCTATCGAATCTATTAGCTCTATTTCCGTCATGCCTGTACATACTAGCATTCTTCGCTCAACTTGCATTAAATAAAAAAATCTGAACACTTCCTTATGTGTTGTGTAGAATAACCAAATGGAGACTTGGCTGGACACATGCAGTCCATCTTTGGACCTAGATAGCACTCACCCTGACCATCAAGGGGGCTACATCATTGCACCTTTTCAGACGCACTCCCGATATTTTTATGCCCCAGTGGGTGAGGATTGCTGTGGAAGACAATTTGTGGAGTTATACTACCAGCAACATCATCCGTTTCCACACTGCCGCGACTATGCTCATATGGTATTGGGGAACGCTTCCCATATATGTTGGCAGTGTCGCACATATTTCCGTCACTATGGCACTGGTATGATGCAGCAGATCATGGGGGTCACACCTCAACGACATAATCTCTGGGCAATTATGATGCCACAACATGGACCCAACCAACAAAGACTCCCGGAAGAGGAAAGAGATCAAACATGGTGCGAGGACACCCTTTGTTTGCTAACCCCTCCCATTTTGCAGGTTCTTCTTCCCCATGAATCTACATGATGTCAGTTTTGGCTCAATGTGAGTGAGTCTTTAGAACGGTTTCAAGACCATAGGTCCCTCTTTAGCCTTCCTACTGTGCCCATACCATATGTTAGTGAAGATGCACTTCTTCCCTTGCCAACTTCTCCATCGGTAGGATTACGTTCTGGGTTATCTTTACATCCTGAAGCTATTGATGTCCACCCACCTGAGAATGCAGACATACTTCCACCCCCACTGCAATACTAGCACTTGTACTCTCTTAATAAGAACTACAAGCCAGGGCACTTTTTCCCATTGGGTTTTTCCCCTCCGGTGTTTAGTACCAATGTTTCTTATTTTTTATCTTTTTAATTTTCTTTCTCTTTAGTTTGTTTTGTCGAAATAAAACAGATACAAGCACCAAACTACATCTTCCGCTTCAGTACTGCAAAAACTGACAGTCATACAATCAAGTGCAAACAATTCTTCACCAACCAGCGCTTTAATAGAAACAGGTGAACTCATGCCAATCTCTAATGTTTTATGTATTTTTCTTGTTGCTTGATTGTTTATAAATTTCACTTTACCAAGCATGGCAATATGCATCTCCTTTGGTCTAGTCTAAAAAATCTAGAGAACCCCTTCCTGATTATAACCTCTGCCTCGGCCACGTCCACCACTTGTGTTCCCCATCATTTTCAAACTCAGATTCTTCATACAATCCACTATTTGCCTCATGTCCTGTTTAAGCCCTTCATCAGAAGCTGTAACAGCTGTGGGTGCTACCTTTGTCTCCCCTGTGGTGTGGCATTATTCACTTGAGCTTCTATCGGTTGCACTCTTTCGAGCACGGTTCTCATCATCGGTACCGCTTCTACTCTTCTAATTTCAAGCCTTACTGCCACCAGCTGGTTCATCCGTTGTGCAACTTCCAATCCTTTGATTTGGCTATCTCCACCGCATCCTCATAAGATCTGGGCTTCTTTAATTCCACCTTCCAGTGAATGCCTCCTTTCAATCCTGCAATAAAACGATCCTTCTTCATCCTGTCCGGAGGTACTTGATCCTCCCCCAAAGCCCTGCACAAGGTCTTCCACAGCAAAGAGAATTTCTTCACATAATCATCAATTGGCTCCAATTCGCCCTGTGTCAACCCCTGCACTTCATGCCAAACTCTATCTGGATCCTCAACCTTCTTGAACTTGTTCAAAAGTGCAGACTTTAATCCATCCTTGGTCATTGGAATGCATGGCTCAGCAACCCTCAATGACTCCTCATAAGCTCTGTATCAAATCCTTGCATCCCCTTTCAAGCAGATGCTTAGCAAAACCGCAATACCTGTATCGGCTCATTGATGTGGTTGCTTATGCACGCAACCTCCATTCTTTCAAGAAAATTTGCTACATCTTCATTAGAACCACCAAAAAACTCTAGATACGACATCATTTTGAACCCCAAGCTTCACCTTCAAACCCAAGAAAAAATTGGAAACACCTTCCTTCAATCTCTTACTCTGGGGCATACACCCTCGTAGGCAAGAGAAATATACCTGAGCTCTCCTCAGTGGGGGCACCAAAAAGCTGTGAGGTGAAAACAAGAAAAAAGACCATGCCTCTATAGCCCTTCACCTCCCAAACTTTGATACAACAACTACAAAAAGGGGGCACCACCAGCCACCGGCTGGAACACTTCTCTCAGTTCACCACACCACCCACACCAGAAAGATAGCACAAAACAGGGGCACCATAGACAAGGTAAACACCCAGCAATTAAATTCCCAGTCAACACTGCATACAAGCTTCTTCCGATATAGAAGCCTTACTCACACAACCTTACAAACACTCTGGCTTGGATTTACTGCCAAGGGAATTCGACCACGGCCTCACTGCCTCTAGAATTACAACCTTGCGTCTGACAACCAAGCCCCTTCAGTCACAAACACATCAACACAAGAGGCCCCATTCATCTTGGCTAATCTCCCTCCTCTCACCTTTCCTCAAAAACACATCTCTTCAGCCTTGCAGCCTCCCAGTAATTGAAAAGATGCAAGGGGGAAGCGAGCTTGAGCTCTTGCAAGCACACACACACTCACAAAACCCTAATAGAGAACACACAAGGTGAGAGGCTGAAATCTTCTTCTTCTCTACACAACACTCAACACCCATATACAAGATAAGAGTACACATAATATGAAAGGTACTCAACCAATATATACACGGGTTCTCTATAGTGTGAACCCGACTAAATGAGCTGGCGCTATAACTATGCCAGTCTCTAGAATGGCTGTCACACAGCCTGTCATCCCACTGGCCGCATATCACCCAAGATCTCACCAACCATGCCAGTGGTGTAAGTGTGGGGCCTATCCCCCCAGTGTCCACCGCCTCACTAGACGAGCTCGATCTCTCAACACTCCCCCTCGAGCTCAACTCCATCTCATGTACACCAAGTGAAGCCCTGAATCTGCGGAGCTTCTCTGTACCCAATGCTTTGGTGAAGATGTCAGCTACCTGATCCTCTGTGCTGACATAAACAAGGTCAAGGTCTCCTGCCAAGACCTTCTCTCTGACGAAGTGGTAGTGGACCTCTATGTGCTTCATACGAGCATGAAAGACTGGGTTCCTGGCCAACTATATACTGCTAATGTTGTCACAAAAAATGACAACTTGTCTATCCACTGATAGACCCAAATCTGCAAGTAGCTTCCTCAACCAAGCTACCTCACATGCTGCCATAGCAGCTCCTCTGTACTCGGCCTCTGTACTGGATAGAGCAACCGTAGGCTGCTTCTTGCTGCTCCAAGTCACAGCAGCACTCCCCAAAGAAAACATGAAGCCACTGGTAGATCTTCTATCTGAGATACTACCAGCCCAATCAGCATCTGTGTACCCATGTACACATATCTCTGTCCCAGTCTCATAGAATAGTCCACAATGCAAAGTAGACTTCACATACCTCTGTATGCGTCTCACTGCATCCAAATGCGGTCTCCGTGGAACCTGCATAAACTGACTCACCAACCCAACAGCATAGCTCAAATCTGGTCTGGTGATCGTCATGTAGATCAAACTTCCTACTATGCTCCTGTACATAGTAGGATCCTCCAAGATCTCTCCTGAATCTGCACTCAACTTGCCATTCTGATCCAATGGCACAGAAATAGGCTTACAGCCTATCATATCATACTTGGACAACATGTCCAAGCCATACTGTCTCTGCAGTAATCCAATACCATGTGGTGACCTAATCACCTCAATGCCCAAGAAATATCTGAGCTCCCCCAGATCCTTCATCTCGAACTTCTATCTAAGCAGGATCTTTACATCAAAGGTCTCTGCATCATGGTCCCCCGTAATGATCAAGTCATCTACATAGATGACAACAAGCACAACTCCTCTATCACCATGTCTCACATACAACGAGAAATCTGCATTGGCTACATGAAAGCCAATATTGACAAGATATTCAGAAATCTTGTCAGACCATGCTCTTGGTGCTTGCTTTAAGCCATACAAGGCTTTCTTCAACCTGCAAACATGCTCGGGGTGACCCACATCCTCATAACCAGGTGGCTGCAACATATACACCTCTTCTTGCAAATCCCCATGCAAGAATGCATTCTTTACATCCATCTACTGATGTAAAGACCATTGCTTTGACGCAGCCACTGCTATCACAACTCTCACCGTTGCCATCTTGGCAACTGGGCTGAAAGTTTCCTTAATCAATCCCATATGTCTGCGCATATCCTTTGGCTACCAATCTAGCCTTGTACCTGTTTATGCTTCCATCACTGTTATGTTTAACTTTGTACACCCACTTGCATCCAATGGCTTTCTTGCCTTCAGGCAATTGCACTAAATCCCAAGTTTCATTTCCATATAGTGCATCCATCTCCTCATCCATAGCTTTCTCCCAACACACATTTCCAACAGCCTCATCAATGCATGTGGGCTCTACAACCTGCACAACCTTTGCCATATATGCATAGTGATGTGCCACATAACCATCATATGTAAATCTTTGCACAGGGTTCTTCACTCTCCCTGATCTTTGCAGCTTTTCATTCATGGCTTCCATAGCCTTCTTTACACCAGGTGTTCTCATAGCTGGGATCCCAAGCTCCTCATCAAGGCTCATATCTGAGCCACTAGACTCTCCATCAACATGAGAATGCCTTGCAGAAATGTCAGGCATACCAAGGGGCTCAACCACTTTCTCTTTTCCTTTATGTGATGTACTGGTATTATGACGCAGCCTGCCACTCCATGGTCTATCAATAGACCCACTAGATGAGGACTCTCTTGGTCCACTCAAAGACTGTGATTGCTGACCTGCATTCTGTGCAACCACACTTCCACTCACATCAGTCCCAACAGCTTCTTTTTCAGCAGCATACCAGCTGCTCATCTCATCAAAGACAACATCCTTGCTTACCCTCAACTCATGTGTAGCAGGGTTATAACACCTATATCCCTTTTGCTCAAGGGAATATCCAATAAACACACATTTTTCAGCTTTCGGATCCAGCTTAGTTCTCAGCTCATCTAGCACATGCACATATGCAATGCATCCAAAGACTTTCAGATGAGACAAATCTGGTTTTCTACCAGTAAACCTCTCCTCTGGAGTTACATCATGTATGGCTGCAGTCCTGTTCATGATGTATACTGCTGTAGACACAGCCTCAGCCCAATAGCAATGCGGCATATTCTTCTCTTCCATCAATGCTCGTGCAATCTCAGCAATGTGCCTGTTTTTCCACTCAGCAACTCCATTTTGCTGCGGAGTGTATCTACGTGTAAACTGTCTCCGAATACCATTCTTCTTTAAAAATTCAGAGAACTCATTGGAGAAGTACTCTCCCCCTCCATCTGACCTTAGGCACTTTACATATTTCCCTGTTTGATTTTTAACCAAAACTCTGAAATTCTGAAAGTGAGTGAACACCTCACTCTTCTCCTTCATGAAATATACCCACACTTTCCTTGTGTGGTCATCAATGAAAGTCACATAATACGTGCAGCCTCCCATAGATATGGTCTTCGTAGGATCCCATACATCTGAATGCACAACATCTAGTGCATTTCTGCTCACATATCTGTTACGTGGAAACACATGCTTTGTTTGCTTCCCAAATTGGCATGCTTCACATATTTTCTGCATACCTTCCACTTTAAATTTTGGCAGCCCTATCACAATTCCTTTTGACTGCATAGACTTCAATCTCTGCACATTTACATGTCCAATCCTTTTATGCCAAATGTCTGTGTCTGCAACAATTTCTGAACCATTTGCAAACATCGCAGCACTCATTTCAGGCATGTCTACATTCAACGTAAACATTATGCCCACTCTGTTGCCTTTTGCAACCAACCTGCACTTGTCTTTGAAATCTTCAACATAACACCCATTAGGGTTAAACCAAACCTGCAAACCCTGCTCAATCATCTGGCCAACTGAAACCAGATTTTTTGTTATGTTCGGTACATGAAGTACATTTGCAACAACAAGGTACTTCACTTTGCCATCCTGCATAGACAATGGCACATCTCCAACGTGGGCAATTGGATGAGCAGTGTCATCCCCTGTTTCCACAAAACCTGGTCTTTCCGGGTTTTTCATCTCCTTGAATCACTCCCCATGACTTGTCATGTGGTTCGAAGTGCCTGAATCCACATACCATACATTATCTTTTTGTGCTGCATCAACATTTTCAGACATGGCATTCACGACATGCTGCATAACAAACAACCTTTCATTATCCTCATTATTTCTGCTTGAGGAGGATGCATAGTTGTTTTGCTGCACTTTCCCATTTTGCATGTTAGCCTGCTTCTTATAACATTCTGCCTGCACATGTCCAGGCTTACCACAATAATAGTATTCACGTGCATCATTATATTGCCTTTACCAATTTCCACGGCCCCTGCCTCTGAATTTGCCTCTTCCACCTGCGTGTTGTTGTTGTTGTTGATTCTGGGACTGTTGTTGTTGCTGCTGCTATTGGCCATAATTCTGATTACCTATTCGGCCACCTCCTTGACCGTGTCCACGGCCTCCTCTACCTCATCCTCTTCCTGAACTCGTGTAGAAGGCCTGTTGCTCTGAACTGTTTTTGCTTTGTGAAGACTGTTGGTCTTCACCCAAGTTCTTCTCTTCTCGATAATCAGCATAGACACCAAATCTGTAAAGTTGGGAATGTTTTCCCGAGTCTGAATGGACGTCTTAAACGCCTTGTATTGTGGCCCGAGACCACGTAGACAGACTTCCACCTTGTCATCATCATCTACTGACACACCAATAGATGCAAGGGATTCCACAATACCCTTTATCTTCAACGCATAGTCATTCACAGACATGCTCTTTTTCTCCACAGTATGAAGTTCATTCTTCTTCAAGGTTTGTGTGCATGCTAGGGAAGTAGGTGCTTGAGAATGAAGTGTGCTTTGAGCTTGTGTGCTTATGAGTGAGCTTGTGTGTGCATTAGCTTAGCTTTCTTCTTGTATTGGATGCATGAATGAGTGGGTTGATGAGTGAATGAGCTGTGGCAAGATTGAGCTTGTGTGTGTAAAGTATATGTCAAGGTAGTGGTGTTCATAGCATCCTCTCCCAAAAGGGATAAGCTTCCATGCACCTAACTGGGTTGAATCCCCTAGCAACGAAAGGAGTGTTTATCATTCCATTGGTGAGCTAGGAGCGTAGTCTTGTTGAGATTCAAGCTTGATGTCAGTGTGAGCCAGCTATGTTATGTGCTGGCAGATTAGGTAGAAACATGTGTGAGACATAAATGACCGCGTGTCCAGCTGGTCATAATGTGTGGACATTAGCTAGGGTTAGTAGAGTGTGGACACAACTCATAGTGTGTTGTGTGGATTATGGATTATGGCATTATGCTTTGTGTGAGAGTTGAGATGGCTTTCCTCTATGGTTAGGGTTTGCAATATACATTAGGGTTTGCTCCTGTGTGTGTCTTCTCCCCTCTACCGTTCTTTCAACATGGTATCAGAGCCTTGTGCTGTTTATTAGGGTTTATGAGTGAGTGAGAGAAGAGGGAGAAGAAGCTGTGAAGCTTGCCATTGGAGCTGTGAAGCTTGGAGCACACCAACTACTATCAGATCTGAGAGCTTGGCCTACCGGGTAAGGTCTTCTAAACATCCTTGAGTGGATTGCAAGTGATACAGGCAAAAGCAAAGCAAAATAGAGCAAATCAAAGCAAAGAAAAATTATGGTTTTTGAAAGCTTTCCATTAAAGCTTGGCAACATTGATGTATGGTGGAAATACATGTAAATCTGGCAAAGCAAACATGTATCTGACAATGAGGGATGTAATGGAAACTCCTATGCAAGCCCTACTGTGATTTTGGAGCAAGTTACATGCATTTGATTGAGTGAAAAACTCTGGTTTTTGAGCTCTCACAAAACAGAGAAAAGCAAGTCAAAAATTGAAGCATTTGGAGTGAGTTTTTGGCAAAAATCCAACCATTGATGGATTGCACACATACCTAGGAGTGTTGGGGACTTGATTACCTCATCAAATAGCATTACAACCCTTCCCAAAGCTCTCTACAGCAGGCGGCGCTGAATTTACAGAGAAACAGAGTATTTTTTTCACTTTTTTGGTACGAGGAGGTTGATTACTACTTGTGTGGTTGACATATCTCACAATTTCTTTAGCAATTAGTTGCTTTACACTTTGGAGAAGAGGGCTATGTGATTGGTTTGGTCAATTATGCCTAATTAGGCTGGGAATGAGCTGATTAAAATAGGGTCATTTTAATTGAGTAATTAATCCTTGGTCTTATACAATTGGACAAATTCCTCTTACATGGAGTTGATGGACACTATTGCTAAGCTAATGAATGCCTGGTTGCTCAATTTGGACAAATATTGAAGAAATTAGAGCCATTTTCCTATTGGTTTTTCTGGTTTTTCTGGTTTTTTCCAAAACTGAGAAAGGGGTTTTCAAAAATTGATATGTACACATGTCAGATGGTGTTGATACTCAACATTGAGGTTGATTAGGTGTCAATGCAAGTTGCCCATACTTGATTGCACCATTACATTGTGATTTGGAGCCGTGGAAGCGTATCAAAACAACAGGGTATCTCGGACTGCGTGAGACAGTTCATCTTGGATGCATACAGGTTGATTTTCTACATCAAATTTGGAGTTTGTTGGCTACATTGGAGTATCTGGAACATTCATTGGAGTGTGGTTGAGCTGAGGAAGGCTCATTTATAGATTTGGAAGTGTAAGCAAGGTGTTTTGCATTGAGCAACATGTCGGATAATCCAGTACAGATTGTTGGTAAAAAGCTGGATAGGAAGAACTTCCAGGCATGGAAGTACAGGATAAAGAGTTTCCTGAAAGGAAAAGGATTTTGGAATCTCATTACAGGTGCTGAGCCAGAGCCTGAGCTACCTCGACAACCTACACAACAGCAGCTTATTGCTCATAAGCAATGGTCAGAGAGAGCATTCAAAGTGCTGCATTATCTGTCTATATGTATTTCTGACGCTATGCTCATACACATACAGGATGCTGAGAATCCCAAAGAGTCTCAGTTTACGACAGCAGATATGTGAAAAGGAATAAAAGGAGCATACATGATTATGTGCAAGAAATCAAGAAGTTTGCAGATGCATTGGCCACAATAAATGCCCCCATGCCTGATGATGATTTGGTGGATATTACCTTGCGTGGTCTTGGCAAGGAATATAAATCATTTGATACATCTATCTCAGTGAGGAGTACAGATTTACCCGACTTCAATGAGTTGGTTTCACTCTTGTTGGTTGAGGAAATCAAACTCAATGATTCATTTCTGGATGCATCTACTAGCCATGATGATGGTAGAAATCAGGCTTTCTACTCACAGAGAGGCTTTAGAGGCAGGGGGAGATTTGCATCATGTGGACGTGGTGGTAATGGTCGTGGATGGCAGGACAGGTCATCACAGCAAAATTTTCAGCCTTCATATGGTGCTCGAGGTGGTCGTGGATATGCACCTCAGAGAGGCAGAGGTAACCCCCGTGGTAGAGGACGTTGGCAAGGCCAACAAAATTCTATGCAAGATGTGGAATGCCATTACTGTGGCAAATATGGACATATAGCGAGAGATTGTTTCCGCAAACAGAATGATTTGAGAGGGGGTAGAGCACAACGTGGTGGTCATTATGGTGGAAATTATGCACAACATGGTGGAAACTATGCATCAAGCAGTAATGATGGCACTGCAAATCATTTGTTTGCCATGAAGCATGTTGTGGGTTCTATGACGACAAATGCTGAGAATGATGACACATGGTATATGGACTCAGGAGCATCAAACCATATGACATGTCATGGTGAATGGTTTGAGAATATGAAGCCTATGGATGTAAAAGGCTATGTGGAAACAGGTGATGATACCCAGCATGTCATTACACATGTTGGAAGTGTACCATTGGTCATGCACAATGGTCAGACAAAGTCTATGTCAGATGTGTTGTGCGTGCCTTCTATCACAAAGAGCTTGTCCTCAGTTGGTCAAATGGTAGAACAGGGATTACAGGTTCGTTTCAACGAGCATGGTTCCTTCGTTGAGGACTTCAAACATGGATGTAGAGTCATTGCTAAAGGCAAGAAAGAAGGCAGATTGTTTAAGCTGGATGCTGGAATTCCTGAGCTAAAATCAGCCATGTTCTCAAAAAGCAGGAATGTGGTACAGGACATTGATATGTGGCATAAGAGGATTGGACATGTCAATATATAGAGATTAAAGAACATGCAAACAAGAGGCATTGTCAGTGGATTGCCTAGGTTCAAATATGATGGACATATGCATGTTTGTGAAGCCTGTCAATTTGGAAAGCAGGCAAGGTTGAGGTTTCCTAGAGAAGGAAATATGAGTAGCAGGCCACTTGAGATAGTACACAGTGATGTATGGGGTCCTGCACAAAACCCATCTATCAAAGGCAGTCTATACTATGTGACATTTATAGATGATTTCAACAGGATGACATGGATATACTTTCTGAGAGAGAAGAGTGAAGTGTTGGAAAAGTTCATGGATTTCAAAGCTTTTGCAGAAAAGCAGTATGGCTGTTGGATTAAATGTTTGAAGACAGATGGAGGTGGTGAATACACCTCAAAAGCTTTTGAGCATTTCTTGAGGAAGCATGGAATAAGAAGACAGTTGACTTGCAGGTATACACCTCAGCAGAATGGTGTGGCTGAGAGAAAGAATAGAGTCATATGTGAAGTGGCTAGGGCGATGCTCAATGAAAAGAGCATGCCAGATTACTATTGGGCAGAAGCATGTGCTACTACAGTGTATATACTGAGCAAAACACCTACAGCAGCCATTCATGGAAGCACGCCAGAGATGCGGCTTACAGGTTACAGGCCAGATATTGGACACCTCAAAGTTTTTGGATGCATAGCTTATGTACATGTGCCTGATGAAAGAAGAAGGAAGTTGGATCCTAAGGCAGAGAAATGTGTTTTTGTTGGATATGCACAGGATCAAAAGGCATACAAATGTTATAATCCACAAACTAGACAAGTGGTCATCTCACGAGATGTGGTGTTTGATGAGCTTGCTGGTTGGTACAAAGCAAAAGATGAGGGAGTCATTGAGTCACTTGAGGCTGATGTGCCTGTGAACTTGCCACAAGCAAGTTCTAGTTCTACTACTATGTCTGGGCCAGCAGCAGCAGCAAAGGCTCAGAGTAGCAGTGTACGTCCATGGTCAGGACGTTTGAGGCATGAGAGTGTGAGCACTGGGAGTAGTGCTATGGATAAAGGAAAGAAGAAGGTCGAAGGAATTGGAATCACAGGTTATGAGTCATCTAGTTCAGAGAGTTTGGATGAGGAGCTTGGTATACCTATTTTACGCACACCTGCTGGTGCTAGGCAGGACAGATATGTGCCACCACATGCTAGAGTTACAGGTGTACAGAGTGACCCGCAGGCATTGCGGAGATCCCAGAGAGTCAGATATCCAGTTGTTGACAGATTGACATATCGAGATTTTGCTATGCACTATGCATATATGACATCTATGGTAAAGCATGTGGAACCTACATGCTATACAGAGGCTATTGGAGAGCATGTATGGGAGAAAGCAATGGATCTTGAGATGGACGCATTAGTCCATAATGACACATGGGACTTGGTTGCATTACCAAAGGACAAGAATGTTATTGGATGTAAATGGGTTTACAAAGTGAAGTGCAAATCTGATGGTTCTATTGAGAGACATAAAGCAAGATTGGTAGCAAAGGGTTATGCACAAACCCAAGGTTTGGACTATGATGAAACCTTTAGTCCAGTGGCTAAGATGGGCACAATGAGAGCAGTCATTGCTATGGCTACAACAGCTAATGGCTGGGAAATGCATCAGATGGATGTCAAGAATGCATTTCTAAATGGAGATCTACAAGAGAAAGTGTATATGGCACAGCCAGAAGGGTATGTACACAACATGGGATTGTTTTACTCGTCATCTATGTGGATGACTTGATTATCACAGGTGGTCATGGTGCAGATGTGATGCATGTCAAGAAAGCTTTGAGTGGGCAATTTGACATGAAAGACCTTGGTGAGTTGAGATACTTTCTTGGAATTGAAGTGGTCAAAGATCATGCAGGTACATGGTTAGTACAGCGCCAATATGCATTGGATATGTTGGCAAAGTATGGCATGACAGGGTGTAAACCTATGAGTACACCTTTGGAGCAAAATGTGAAGTTGCGAGCTGATTATGGCGAGGAATTGGATGATCCTTCTATGTATAGGAAGATGGTTGGTAGTCTCATTTACATGACTATCACACGCCCGGATTTGAGTTATGCTGTGGGGCTAGTCAGTCAGTTTATGTAGAGCCCCAGGAAACCACATTTGGATGCAGTGAGACGCATCATGAGATATGTGAAGACCACTGCACATTATGGTCTACTTTATGAGAGTGGTAAAAGCTTGGACATACATGGCTACACAGATGCTGATTGGGCAGGTAGCGCATATGACAGGAGGTCTACTAGTGGATATGCTTTTACACTTGGAAGTGTCGTGGTGAGTTGGAGTAGCAAAAAGCAACCTACATTTGCCTTATCCAGTACAGAGGCTGAATATAGAGGTGTAGCCATTGCTACTTGTGAGGCAGTTTGGTTAAAGAGTCTCTTGGCAGATTTATGTGAGCCTATTGATGGCAAAGTTGTAATTCATTGTGACAACATGAGCAGTATACAGTTGGCAAAGAATTCAGTGTTTCATGCGAGAACCAAACACATAGAGGTCCATTATCACTTTGTCAGAGAGAAGGTGCTGGATGGTACAGTTGATCTTCAGTATGTGAAGACTGATGAGCAGGTGGCAGACATCTTTACAAAGCCACTTAGCAGGGAGAAGTTTCAGTACTTCCGGACTATGTTGGGAGTACATGGGATGAGCTTGAGGGGAAGTGTTGAGAGCCTTGATATCCCAAGCTCATCTACATCTTCATCGGCGGTACATCATGAGCTTGAGAGGGACTGTTGAGATTCAAGCTCGATGTCAGTGTGAGCCAGCTATGTTATGTGCTGGCAGATTAGGTAGGAACATGTGTGAGACATAAATGACCGCGTGTCCAGCTGGTCATAGTGTGTGGACATTAGCTAGGGTTAGTAGAGTGTGGACACAACTCATAGTGTGTTGTGTGGATTATGGATTATGGCATTATGCTTTGTGTGAGAGTTGAGATGGCTTCCCTCTATGGTTAGGGTTTGCAATATACATTAGGGTTTGCTCCTGTGTGTGTGTCTCCTCCCTCTACCATTCTTTCAACAAGTCTACTTGCCCATATTGCATACGTAGGGAGATGACCGTCTTTCCATTGGCGTCGCTGCCGGGGACACGACCTAAGGTTGGTTGAGGATCCTTGGCAGCCATTACATTCTAAACATTCAGCGAGACCCAAGGGGTCAAAGCTACCTGACCTCGCCAAGAGGACTGCCGGCGACTCTGTAGCCTTCGATGGCGCCCATGAGCATAACTTGACAATCCCAAATGCTCCGGCGTCACACATCCCAGGCAGGGATAACCTCCAGTTCGTGGTTCTTGGTGAAGGTCTCAGGGTCCGCTGAGAGTCCGGCAGTGTCCCAGCCATAGTCACCGGGGAACCAAGGTACTTCAAGCGATCGGCCTTCATCTGGAAACGTGCCTCGCTAGCACCAACCTTGCGGGCGAGCTCATTGACGGGCTTCAGCTGGTGGCCGCTGAAGGTCGCAGGGGAGAGGGAAGCAGTGGAAGCGGCCATCTCTGCCTCACCCGCAGAGCGGACCCACAGTGGACCCGCAGGATCTGCACGCATGCCTCGCCGAATCCCACCTTGCGGACGAGCTCATTGATGGGCTTCAGTTCTGCTGGGCCGCTGAAGGTGGCAGAGGAGGAGAGGGCGGCGGTGGCGCCAGCAGAGGAGAGGGTGCGCTGGGCTGTGTTGCCCCGAGGCTGTTGGCCACTGAAGACACAGGAGGAGAGGGAGGCGGTGGCGGTAGAGCTGATTCGCTCTCGCGATAAGGCAAGCCAGCTCTGATTCGCAGGCGATAAGGTGCTGGCTGATTCACAGGTGATAAGGTTAGTGTTTTATTTTTTTATTTTTATTATTTTTATTTTTTTTGCTTTGTTTTGGTTAATCTTTAATTTTTTTTAAAATCTGCAATTTCTGCATACTAGGTAATTTTCACGTTTTCAGTATTTTTTTTAAAAAAATAAAAAAATAAAAAATAATATAAATAATTTTAAAAAATTCTGTAAATTATGTGTTTTCTTTTGGAGTCCACATTTTTTGCATATTTTGCATTTTTTTAAATTTCTATAATATTTTTTTACATAATTAGTATTTTTAGCATAATTCGTATTTTTGTGTAATTATTTAAAAAAATTAATAAAAAAATAAAATAAAATATGAATTTACACACATATTCATGTTAGTTGCATTTAGTGATTAGGTAGGGTTTTTTTTTAAATAAAAATTATATATATATATATATATATAAATTTAAAAAAAAACAAAAACTGGACACTGTAACGTGCTAAAAATAGCGTATGCATCTACGCTCAGGAACAATACTAGGGGGACGTAACACTACCAGTCTTTCCAACAATTGATCCTACGAGGAGACCCGGGGCTATTAGAGAATCTAGGGGAGAAGAAAGACCACGAGCAAGTGGATATGTACCTCCAAGAGAACCCCATAGACCAAGAGAACTGACATTTGAAGAGCCTAGAGTTAGAGGCCGAGACTCATATAGGAGACATGACAATGATTATTCTAGAAAAGTGAGACCATCTATGCTGCAAAAGCTTGTCAAGAAGTATGACGGATCCGGTGACCCATATGACCATATAGCAGCTTTTAAGCAAGCTATACATGCGGAGCAAGTCACGGATATGCATATGCAAATCGAAGGATTTGGCTTGATGCTAGAGAGTAAGTCTTTATCATGGTTTCAGACTTTAGAGCCTGAGGCAAAGCGATCTTTTGATGGGCTGGAAAAGAGCTTTATAGCAGCGTTTTCAAAAATGGGAATTAAGCACAATGCGGTAGCTCAAATTTACGCTTTTAAGCAAAAAGATCAAGAATCTGTGCGAGATTGCGTAAATAGGCTAAAGCAGTACATCAATCGATGCTCTGACACGATGAGAAGCCAAGCCAAGGAAGATTAATTTCTATCTTCCTGGAAGGCTTATGAAACAAGATGCTTCACGCTCACTTGTATGCAAAGAAGCATGTCATCTTCAATGAGTGTTGCATGGATGCCATGGATTACGATGATAACTTTGACATGACTGGCATGGGAAACCAAGATAGTCATCCGGATGATAAACGTAGCTCTGGGAAGGGCTCTGACTCTAGTGTGCCATTAGTTAATCCAGATCAGATCGCCGAGATAGTATTGAAAAAGATGGGGCAATACTACAGACCTTCCTATCGACCCCAACCATCATACATGCATACTGTACCTACAGGCCCCTACGTCTCTGTGGAGGATGTGGAGGTAGCCATAAAACCGAGTAGTGCCCAACCTTCTCACCATTGGTTGGCAATCAACCAACAAAGAAGTGGTGTCAGCTTTGTAAATGGAACTACACACATGTGACTTCGGACTGCAATCACATTGCAAGGATACAAAAGGAACAAGCAGCCAACTCTGCACCTAGGCAACAAGTTGTGAACCATGAGAGAACCTTAGTTGCTCAAGAGCAAGCACGGCTGGTGCTAGGAGCTCAACCTCCTCCACCTGGCACAGCTTCCTTTAGATATGTGGAATATGAGATCCTGAATTAGGAATGGAGATGGTTAGTTCTCAACCATACTACATCGAAATGGAGCATGCTCTTGTTGAACCCTACTTTGAGAACCCAACCGGACCAAGCCTAGTTCATGACTTTAATGGAGACCCAAGCTCTTTGATGCTTATAGGATCTCAGCCAACCAAGACTCAAGGTTATCCAGGACCATATCCTACAAAGAGACTATACCCCATGCAACAAATAGGACCATGCTATGAATGTGGTGGACCACATTGGGCGAGAGAATGTCCAAACAAGAAACGACCCCTCTTAGCTAACATAGGCACAACATCTACATTTCCACCTATAGAGAGGTTTTGCCAAGGGTTTAGCATTGACCATCTACCAAAGGATTGCTTGTTGAAGCCTGCGGATCCGGCAGCACAAAAAGCTAAAGCGTCTCTCAACTATGTTGAAGTGATTCCCTCACTCAGGACATCTGAGGAGGAGAACGAACTAGTGTCGCTAAGAGTAGTGATTAGAGCCCAAGCGCAAAAGAATGTCAAAGAGGTTGTTGAGAAACCCTCTAAGATTAAGGTTCTATCCAAAGATGGAAAAGAGAGAAAGAAATCAACTCAATGTAAACCACGTAGCAAGGGGAGTAAGAAGTCGAAGGAGCAGAAGAGCTCTGATGGAGGAAATTCTATCCCAAAAGAGCTAGAAGGAATGTTGAAAACAAAACAAATAGGAGAGAAAACTCAAAATGAGCAAAAGGGAAAAGCATCCGAGTTTGAAGAAAGCTCAGGAGGATCAGTCCTTGTGGACAAGGTGTACGAGCCTTTAGATGCAGCGCTTCAAGTGTATAATAGTAGGATCACAGCTCTGACCGAGCTGCCTAAGAAGCTGCAAGAATATCCCAACTCTCATGAAGAGACAATCAACTTGGCTATCCATAAGCAGTTGATTAGGGATACTCAGACTCTAATAGACGGCCTACCACCTATGTACGCAAGAGGACCTGCTTCTCTGAAGCCTAACTTAGAGACGATACCAGAAGCCACGCCAAGCATGGAAAAGGGAAGTGAAGTTTTATCTCTACATTTCCCAGAAATGCCTGAAGGAGATGATCTATCTCATACCAATGTAGACGAGTCAAAACCATTGACTACTGTGGATTTTGGAGATGAAATTCCTGAAATAGAGAAAGCAGTAGCAAGGGAGATGTGGGAAGCGGTGCAAAAACAAGTTGAGGATCTAGCATCTTCTGACAAGTCACCACCGTTTCCTATAGTAGAATTCTCGAATCAAAGGGTTCAAGAATTTGATGCTTTATCTCTACCAGATGATGCTCAGACTGTTGTCTCAGCTCGGAACAACAAGCTCACATGCAAGACACTGCCCTCATATTTAGGACAGTACGAAGCACATAGCCAAATCATGCGAGTACCACAATGACACGACAACCTCATCAGGAAAAACGAGACATAGGGAGTTTGCAAGCTTTAATGTCGGCACCAGTTATGTGTACCATTCCACTCACAGAGTTCTTAAAGCTTAGGCCAAGATTGTGGGGAGAAGTGGCTACACAATTGTTAAAACCCTAAGATCTCTCTAGATAATTGTTATGCATAAAACATGCATAAATCAGGCATAAACTCAACCACCCAACCACCCCCGAGCCCAAGGGATGCACACATGAATAATGAATGAAATACATCATACCTCTACCTTGATGTCCCATACCATCAAGAGGTATAACACAATCCAATAGCATATAGCTATAGTGTGACATGGTAGGTGAATAGATATGAACCTCTACAAAGAGAGCATAACATAGCCTTGGCCTCATGGAGCCCAAACCTCCAAGCCCCCAAGCTCCCTTGAGTGTGCCCCATGCCCCTATTATATAGGAGGGCCCTCAAGTGACTCTTGACTTTCCATTCCTCATGTGTGACCCTTGGATGCCTGACCCTAACCTTAAACCTTAAGGTTAGTCCTAACCCATGCTCCACTAGAGCTTGTTCCCATGCTCCCATGCTCACAAGCCTAATGTGGGTTAGCCTCCTAGTATATGCACACATAATGTGTATACAACATAGCACACATAATGTACATATAACATACTTCCCCTCTCTCAAAACATTGCACTCTTGCAATGAAAAGAAGAAGAACTGCGCTGAACCATCTCAACCGACTCCCAAGTCGAATTCTCAATTTCCACCTTATTTTAACCTCAGGGATTAGTCAACTACAAAGTTTCCTTTCCCTGAATTCAAGTACCTTATCAGGTTCATGTGGAACATAGGATAATTCATCGACTTCAACGAGTTCTTGAGGAGTAACTGTGTCATCCTCACCTCCCAGTTTCCCTTTCAATCTATCGATATGAAAGACTGGATGAACTCTAACAATTGGAGATAGTTTTAGTTCATACGCAACCGTGCCAATCCGATATATAACTCGAAATGGACCAGAATATCTAGGAGATAAATTCGAGCATTTTTCCATTGACAAAGTCTGTAAATCTTTAGGAACATTAAAATAAACCAACGCTCCTGGTTCAAAAGACCGAGATGAGCGTCTCCTATCAGCATAAAACCGTGCCCTATCATGAGCACTCCTGATAGAATCCCGAGCTTCGGTCAGAATTTCCTACATATCATGCAAGAAATCCCTCGATGCATCAAGCTCGATGTCCTTAAGACTGACAACAATAGGTGCCCTGAGTTGATACCCATACATAAGTATGCACGGACTAAAATAATAGCCGTAAATTTAGAACTGTTATAGGCAAATTCCATCATTGAAATATTTTCCAATATGATGATTTTCCAGAGACATGCACGAAGCATATACTCTACAATCTGATTCATACACTCTGTTTGCCCATCAGACTACTGCGGATGATCAGAACAATTCACATTCAAAGTAACTTCCTCGTTGTAAACCATTCGGAATAAAGTAGGAAAACATGGCATTATAACAGCAGAAACCAGGGATTCATCGGTGCCCCGACATACCCACATCTGCATATGGAATACTCAACGTCTCGAGTTATCCATATCAACATAAAGAATCATCAACGTCTCGATGAGACACATATGTCCATCCGTAAACCTATCAGGTTGATTGTGTAAATCACCTAAAGTACGGAACTAAAGAAAGAAATGCCAACAAAGGAAGAATCCAAATTTCCTTATCCGAACACAACAAGATAAACTTGTTTGAACTCTAAAGAAAGAGATTTCAACAAGTGAAAATGCCGACGAGATTACCCTCATCAAAACATGCAGGTTATAGATAAAAGAAGTTTATCTAAAGAATGCCCACACTATAACTTCTAGTGAATTTAGAAAATAAGATTGTCTTTGAATGTTGAGTTCAACATGCTAAGTGATGTAAGCAAAGCAACAATCTTGAGCCCAAATTATCCCATAAGATAATATATGTGAGGGATCCCTAGCGTCCCATACCACCATGATACCACTCATACATATCTTAACAATTTGAAACTCCTTAGTATGCCGTCTAGGAAATATGAATAAAATCCTGTATAAAAGGAATAAGATGGCCTTATCCAGACTTTCACATACTAAACCTGTCTCTATATACTTGAGACTACATCAAGGAATAAATCCTTCTGAGTACATCATTAGAAAAGAAATTGAATTATTGGCGCCTTTCTAATGATAACTACCCAAAACACAATAAAGTTAGGGTAGAAAAATAACTCACCTAGATATATAAGTAACTAGGTATCCGAGTTGGAATATATACAAGAGTACAAGAAATATACTCCAAAATTACATGCAAAAAACGAAGGCAAGTGCTACCTTCAAAGCACATGTAATTATTCAAAAGATCAAAAGATCCTTTTAAAACCATGGATAAAAGCATAGAAGCTCCTTCAATCCATAAATAACATAGTTGATCATAAAAATCAATGCATACCATCTAATGGACATAAATCATGCCAAAAGAAGCATTTAAATTGGTGGCCAACTCATCAATCCGGAGTATATGAACGTTATATTGTTCAAATAAAACTCCAAAGTAAGAAAGTGAAACACGTGTGTGTAGCACTCAATAAGAAAAACCCCTAGACACAAGTGATCTAGGCAAAACCTGATGAGTCCTTGTAAAACTTGGAAAACATCCAATAGAAATCCACCAAAACAAACCGATCAACTAATCCATGATAGACTTTGTCTTAGGCTTAAGAAATTAAGCACAATCCACACTTTAATAAGTGCAAAATAAATTATCATGGAAAAGTGTCAAAGGTGAAACACACTTTGAACGAAAATTATAGCCATCAAAAGAAATTAAGGAACATGTCCAAAAAGAATGGCTAAACAATGGTCAAAAATCATGAATACATCGTTTAGAATTAATCCAAACATAAATATCCATTAATACGAGGTATAATCGTATTAATAATATGCGAATAACACGTATCTATCTAATGTCAGCACGAGAAAACGTACTTCAACATTAAATAACCCTCGAAAATATTAAATTCTCGAGAAAAAGAATTATCATGATTTTTTTCTAATTTTCCCAAATTTATAGGGCCTCAAAATATAATAATTTTGAATTCCACCAAACCTATCTCATGGCATTCCAAACCTATATTTTTCCAGAAAATTTTTAGCAATTTAATTTGCCAAAATACCATTGATATTTTAAAAATACCAATTTTTAGAATTTCTAAAAATAATTTCAGAATATTCCTAATTTTCCCCGAGAATCCCATCGTTCACGAAATTTCCAATTCCGCCCGACAATTCTCAAATCCAATGAAAATTTTCAATTTTAATGGATTTTTCTAATTTTCTGGGTCAAAAAATATATTTTTAAAGGAGTTTGAATGGTCACGGGCGCCCGAATGGACACACCACATGCCAAACACCAACCCCACATTTTCCAAAATTTAAAATAACCTTTGTCTAATTTTCCACTAATTTTCATGAATTTTTTGAAATTTTTAATCAACCCCGAACGCATTTAGAATACGAACGGTCAAAAAATTTCGGAATTCCAACGGTTTTCCCGGAATACGGAAAGCCAAAAGTTTTGGGAAAATGAAAAGACAAAAAAAAATTCGGAATGTGAAAGGTCAAAGGTTTCCGGAATACGGAAGGTCAAAAGTTTTTCCGGAATTCGGAAAGCCAAAAGGTTTTGGGAAAACGGAAAGCCAAAGGTTTTCCGGAAGTTGAAAAGCCAATATTTTTCAATAAGAAATTTTCAGGATTTTTTCTGAGATTTTTTACTCAAATCCAGTAATTTTCAGAAACTTCCAGGCTTTTTCCCAAGCTTTTTCCTTGAAATAAATTCAAAAGCCTTTTTTTTTAAAATAAAAAAAACTCATTTTTTTTAAAAAAAAATGAATATATGTTTTATTAAGGCTTTTAGCCTTTTGATTTTTTTAGGGGGGGGGGCGATTTTTCGCCGGCGGCTGCTGCGCAGCCCCCCCCCCTCCCGTCGCCTGCGCATGGACCAGAGAGAGAGAGATAAGATTCTCTCTTCTCCCTTCTCTCCTCCCTTTCCTCTCAACTTTCATTTTCATTCTCTTTCTCCAATCTCCTCTCTCTGCTAAACAGAGATTAATTTAATCCATTGATTAATTTTTTAATTAATCATATCTTAATCATAATTATCATTAATTATGATTAATGTTTAAAAAAAATCATTTTAAAGAGATTTTCTCACGGAAAAAATGAGAAAAAATCAGATTTGAGAAACGGAGAGGACCCCACGCACACGGGATAGCATCTCATGCATCAACACGCTGTCCCCTACTGAATTTCAGTAGAAATTGACAGAATTTGATCGCATTCCCGCGGAAAAAACCCGCAAAAAATGTATAAAAATACATTTTTAATCAAAAAAATGCTCAAAAAATTCCTAAAAAATTAGGAAAAAATTTCTAAAAATTCTAGAAATTCAGGGAATCCATCCTCTCAAAAATATCCACCATAAACTTTATGGTATTTTTGAAAAAAAATCCATTAATGCTCGATTTTAACCATAAAAAATAGGAAAAAATAGCATTAACTCACGGTATTCCCCCGCAACGTCGATTCGTCCATTGAATTGAAGTACCACATGTTCCAATCACCATAACGATGATCCATGTGCATTTCATCAACACAAATCAACAAAAGATAACATTTTATTAGTAAATATTAAAATTTACTAAAAAAAATCAACAATTAAATAGAGATTGCTCTGATACCACTGTTAAAACCCTAAGATCTCTCTAGATAATTGTTATGCATAAAACATGCATAAATCAGGCATAAACTCAACCACCCAACCACCCCCGAGCCCAAGGGATGCACACATGAATAATGAATGAAATACATCATACCTCTACCTTGATGTCCCATACCATCAAGAGGTATAACACAATCCAATAGCATATAGCTATAGTGTGACATGGTAGGTGAATAGATATGAACCTCTACAAAGAGAGCATAACATAGCCTTGGCCTCATGGAGCCCAAACCTCCAAGCCCCCAAGCTCCCTTGAGTGTGCCCCATGCCCCTATTATATAGGAGGGCCCTCAAGTGACTCTTGACTTTCCATTCCTCATGTGTGACCCTTGGATGCCTGACCCTAACCTTAAACCTTAAGGTTAGTCCTAACCCATGCTCCACTAGAGCTTGTTCCCATGCTCCCATGCTCACAAGCCTAATGTGGGTTAGCCTCCTAGTATATGCACACATAATGTGTATACAACATAGCACACATAATGTACATATAACAACAATTAACTGAGCAAGGATTGTGGAACCAGAACATTCAGGTTAAGGAGTTGTTGAAGGCAAAGGCTTTTGAGCTAATGCATAAGCAAATAATTCCGGTTCCTGTGAACAAAGTTGGAAAGCATTGTGAAGACGATGAAGGAAATACTACGCTTCCTGTGGAGATCAACAAGATTGAATCTATAGCTATTCTAGATAGCGGAGCAGGGGTGAGTATAGCAACAAAAACTGTATGAGAAATGTGGGAAAAACCTGCAATTAAAAGTACAAGGATGAGTTTGCAATTGGTAGACGGAAATCTAGAGAGTCCCATAGGATTGCTTGAGAACATTATAGTCAAGTCACGTGGCATTGAGTACGGACATACCTTTGCTATTGTAGACTTTGGCAAGAACACAAATTGCGAAGGGATCCTAGGAAGGCCATTCATGCGCCAATTCAAAATGATTCAAGACTAGGGTTACAATTACTTGTACCTCAGACATGAGAATGTAACCACGAGGGTGAATTTGAAAAACCATGCTTATCGAGATGTGACGCACTCTCCTATGTGAGTTTGATTCCGCTTCTTCAGAAGCATCCGGAGCAACTATGTCTGAAGGAAGAGCTGATCTATGGATCTGTGGAGCATCTTGTCGAGACTTGCAACCTGGAAATGTTACCATAGACAGAAGTGTGACAGATGAGGCGTATATCCTTATACCTTTTCCTGAGAACTTGATAGATTCCTTAGAATGGAACCATGTTTTAGCTGCCATAGACACTTTTGCATTGCCAAGGAAAACAAAGTTCTGTGATCCAGATGGGTATGACATTATTCCCGTAAGAATGCTAAGACTGATCTATGCAGAGGAACCTCAAGAAGCCCCTAGGAATGAAGCAAACAAATCACTATTGCTAGGAGATATGGTAAGTATCCCCTCTTGAGTACAGCTCAGCTGACGAAGGAGATGAGGATAGATGCTTAGAATCCTCTGATGGGAAGGATTCTGATGACGGTGCCATAGTCCCTGAATCAGAGTTAGAAAAGGTAAGATTGTTGTTAAAGGGCAGAGAGGTCTTGCTGAGTATTCCTAGTGACAAACCAAAACGTAAGTTTTGCAAGAGTCACCGGAAGTTTCGCAAACAGGAAGTCAAGGAAAAGAGACAACAACAACAAAAAGAAAGAGAAGATGTGGATAAAGAAGACTTTATTCCACCTCCAACCTTTGTAGGGGAGAACGAGTACTTGTACTACTTGGGAGCTGATGATTGCATCAAAGACGAGATGAAATGGAGATACGGCTTTCAATTAGTGCAAAAGCTAAATGAGAAGGAGAGTGACAACCCAAAGAAGAAGAGGAAACGAAAACCGAAGGTAAAATCTAAGGCTTTGGTGCATTCAGTCAAGACTGAACAAAGCACCATGAACGAGAGTGGAGCGTAAAGCTCTAGTGCACGAACGGAAGAGAATGCTAAAAGCAACATGGTCTTCCATGAGTGATGACTCAAAGGAAGAAGAGAATACCACAAATATCCCCTCAAACTTCAAGAAATTCACCATACAAGATCGGAAAATAGTCTTGCAACAACCTATTCGTCGCAACAGAAACCTGAGGAACCAGGAGTTTCCTATGATGGCCCTGAGGACGCCAAGAAAACAGACCTGGCAGAACCAAGCGAAGAGCCACTTAACGTGTGGATTGCCACAGACTTAACCCAAGCGGAGGAAGAATTGCTAATCTCTACTCTGAGAGAGCTTGGAGTTACAAAGACCTTAAGGGGGTAGATCCAAAGATCTGCCAACATACAATTCCCATGCGAGAGGATGCCAAGCCGTCCAAGCAGCGTCCTTACACGTATAACGATAATTTTGCCAAAAAGATCAAGGAAGAGATTGACAAGCTGTTAGCGGCTGAATTTATTTATGAGATTGAACATACAGAATGGGTTTCACCAATTGTGGTAGTACCTAAGAAGAATGGAAAACTACGAGTATGTGTCAATCTAAAGAAAGTAAATGCTGCTACTATCCGCTTCCACTCACTGATCATGTATTGAAGAGGGTAGCTGGTAAGAAGGCATACAGTTTTCTTGATGGATTTTCGAGCTACAACCAGGTATCTATTGATCCCAAGGATCAACACAAAACTGCATTTGCTACAGAATGGGGAGTGTTTGCATATAGAGTCATGTCTTTTGGTTTGACTAACGCTCCAGCCACCTTCCAGAGGCTGATGGGCCATGCGTTCAAAGAATACCTGCGATTATTTCTTGAAATATTCATGGATGACTTGTGTGTGCATTCCATCGACAGAGAAGTGATGACCCCTGCATCAAAGCCATTTTTAGCAATTTTTAGGGTTTAAATAGGGACAATTGTGGTTATTTTAGGTGCATTTTCATGGTATTTGAAAGCATATGTGTGTGAAATGTCATGATATTTGCATGCATCATGATGGTCGATGTTTTCCATTGGTGTAAGCACATTGCATGGGAATGGTGACGATTAATATTATTTTGTACATAAAGAGGAGGTTGTATGTAAGTGGGTAGAGAGAAGAGAGAGAGATCGAGGGGAAGAGAATGAGGGTTAGTATAGTTAGGTGGGTACAAATTTGTAGACCTTAATGTGGGTACAAATGAAAAATTCCAAATTAAAAAATGGAGGGGTGGGTAGTTTTAGCACCCGTTGGTACCCACCAACTTCTTGAGGGGTGGGTAGTTTTAGCACCCGTTTTGGTACCCACCAACTTCTTGAGAGAATAGAAGAGTGAGAGAGAAAACGTTTCTTTCTCTGGCGTGGAGAACACGAGGAGGAAGAGGAGGAGGTAAGCCTGTTTTTTTTTTGTTTGTTGATTAATGTGTGTGTGTGTAAGAGCTTGTTGCCGCTGCTGCCAGTGCTGCATAGTCGAAAAGAGAGAGAGAGAAGCTTTCGTTTCAAGATTCCAAGGCATTGAACCCATAGAAGGCCCTCTTCTGTATGATGGCGATGACCGATACACCTCACTCCAACAAGGTGCTGGTTGTAGCGAGGGCTGGTCACAAAAGGCTCGATTGGACTGCCCTCGTTTATGCTTTCAAACAAGTGGTGTAGCCCGGCGATAGGCTTGTAGTCCTGGGCATCATACCTTCGTCGCGACCGCTTCTGCTCTTGCAATACGCACTGAGAAAGGGCCGCTCTCAGTGCCTCTCATTCCGTTCTTTTAAAATATACATAGTACAGTATCCACGACGACAGATGGAGATTAAACATGCACATAGTAGAGAAATATACACAGAGGTTATGAAAGAGAGAGAGAGAGTAGATACATAGAGGTTTTCATGTGTGTATGAGAGAGAGTGAGAGATAGAGAGACTCTCTCTCTATTAGAGGAGGAGAGTGAGAGAGGTTATCAGCATTCACAGAGGGCAGCCGCATGGAGAGGAGACGGCCGATTGTGACACAGCCGAGCATCCAAGGATGATAGCACAGCAGGGAAGCAGCAAGGCAAGGGTTGGCTTGTTGTTTTGGTGCACCAATACTCTGTGCTGGCTGTCAAGCCCTCCTTAGAAGGCATCGCCACCAGCCTGTGCCACAAAGGTTTCCTCTGCATAACCTTTGACATGCATGGCGTCAAGATATCCACTGGGAAGTCGACGTGGATCGGCTTGTCTGAAGTGCACGATGTTGCTGCTGTTTGCAATTGGGCTGCCAACTATAGGGGTGGTCGCCATATTCTTCTCGCTGGCTCCTCTGAGAGAGAGAGAGAGAAAGAGAGAGGGAGAGAGAGAGAGGATATCGCTACAGCAAGTCAAGCCCATATGAAGAATTTTGTGCGTGTGTGTGGGTGCTAGGTGCAAAAGCGAGGGCGGTGTGTGCCGTGCACTTACTGTAGTGCAGAAGAAAGAGAAAGGGAGAGCCCTCTTGCTGACCACCTGCAAACAAAGCAAGAGAGAGAGAGAGCACCTATGCGTTGCCGCCTTAGCATTTGGGATTATAGGCTCGTCGTCGTGAGCACATGATGTAGGGGAAGGGTCTTACGGGCTACCTCGCACAACCAGGAGAGCATAGGTAGCAAAACATTGAAGATGTTGCTTTTGGGTAGGCCATAGATTAGGAGAGAGGCATAGCCTTCTTGCATGCACATGAAAGCCAAGGCTCGCCATGAAAGTAGCCAAGGTGAGATGCATAAGAAGAGGTCCATAGAGGGACCATAGTGAAAGCAAGCCAAAAGGGTGGGTATAAATAGGGTAATCCAAGTAGAGATGAAAGAACAAAGACTTTGCAGATGTTTGGAGAGGACACAGAGAATGAAAAATAGAGAAGGAAGAGAAAGAAAGAAGAAGGAAAGAAGAGAGAGGGCAATATGACTATGCTATGTGTGTACATGCAAAATAGGAAAGAGAGAGAAAGAGATTGATCAACCAAAAACCACTTTTACAACAGAATGGGGAACTTATGCTTATCGAGTGATGCCATTTGGATTATGTAATGCTCCATCTACTTTCCAACGGCGGGTGATGATGGCTTCATTTCAAGAGTTTTTATGAAAGTGGATGGAAATCTTTTTGGACGATTTTTCAGTTCAAGGGGATGAGGAGGATATGCCTGAGAAGTTGGCTAAGGTCTTTGATCGTTGTCAGCAAACCGGTATTTCCTTGAATCCGGAGAAATGTGTTTTCGGCATTAAGAAAGGAATCTTGTTAGGTCACGTGATTTCATCTGAGGGCATTACTGTGGATGATAGTAAAATTAATAAGATACGTGATCTGCCTGCTCCTACAACCATGAAGCAATTACGAGGGTTTTTGGGACATGCTAATTATTATCGCCGATTCATATTGAATTTTGCTTCGGTGGTAAACCCTTTAACTACTCTTCTTCAGAAGGATGTACCCTTTGAATGGTCACAAGATTGTCAGGAGGCTTTTGATACGATCAAAGATCGATTGATAAAAGCACCAGTTTTGATACCCCCAAATTGGTCTAAACCTTTTCATATTCATGCAGACGCTTCACACACAGCTGTAGGAGCAGTTCTGTGTCAAGCAGACGATAAGAAGGTAGACCATCCGATTTATTATACGAGTTGGAATTTGACAGAGACAGAGAGAAATTACACTACAACGGAGAAGGAATGTTTATCCATGGTATTTGCCGTGAATAAATATCGACATTATTTATTGGGCAAGTTTTTTACAATTTATGTGGATCATCAAGCACTAAGATACCTTTTGAACAAGACAGATCTTGCGGGGCGAGTAATTCGATGGATGTTACTTTTTCAAGAGTTTGATTTTGAGGTGGTTACTCGTCCTGAAAAATCTCATGTATTGGCGGATCATCTTTCTCGGCTTTTGACTGAGGATATTGAGGAGGGAGTGGATGATGAATTGCCTGATGCGGCATTATTTTTGATCGATTGTACACTTCCTTGGTTTGCGGATATTGCAAATTTCTTGAGCACTGCTCATTATCCAGGAGACGCCAGCAAGTATGAAAAAAAGAAAATTTTATTGCAATCTCACCACTACACCCTCTTTGGTGGTTATTTGTATCGTTATTTTCCTAGGGAGAGGGTGTATCGTCATTGTGTGCGAGAGGATGAGATACCTTCTATCTTACGTGCACTTCATGATGAGCCATGTGGAGGTCATTTTACGGGGGAATTAACCGCTCGCAAAGTATTGCTAGCAGGGTATTGGTAGCCAACTGTTTATAAAGACTCTTTTGAGCATTGTAAACGTTGTGATAAGTGTCAACGGGTTGGCCAACCCACACCACAATTTGCGACCCCTTTAAATCCAATCTTGGCTTTAAAACCTTTTGAGAAATGGGGAATTGATTTTGTGGGTCCGATTGATCCACCCACTCGTTATCAATCCAATCCATACATTCTTGTGTGCACGGATTATGTGACCAAGTGGGTTGAAGCTAAACCTTTGAAAACGGATAGGGCATTGGATGTCGCCAAATTTTTATATGAAAATATCATTACTCGTTTTGGTTGTCCGTTGGAGTTGGTGAGTGATCGTGGTTCTCATTTTTTAAATGAGACTATTATAGAATTAACGGAACTTTACAAAATCAAGCATCGAAAATCCACTCCGTATTATCCTCGAGCTAATGGTCAAGTGGAGGTGACCAATCGAATACTGGGAACGATTTTAACCAAGACAGTATCGAAAAATCGACGCGATTGGGATGAGCGATTGTTTGAGGCTTTGTGGGCATACCATACCACATTTAAGGTTATGACTCAAAATACACCTTTCACTCTAGTGTATGGTACAGAAGCAATTTTCCCAATAGAGAAGGAAATACCCACATTACGCGTTGCCTTGGAATCTTGACTAGGTGAGAAGGAATCTTTAGAGGCTCGATTACTAGCCTTGGTGAGGTTGGATGAGATACGTTTAACGGCTCTACAAAATGTTGAGGCGATGCAACATAGACGAAAGGCTTGGCACGATCGTCACATTAAGGTGAGGGAGTTTCAAAAGAATGATCAGGTTTTAGTCTATGACAATCGATATTATAAGTTTCCTGGCAAATTACAAATGAGGTGGTTAGGCCCTTTCAAGGTGTTAGAGGCCTTTAATAATGGTTCTTTGATTGTCCAAGACCCTGATGCTGTAATAGCTCCTTTTCGTGTTAATGGTCTTAGGGTGAAATGTTATTTTGTTTAAGTTGGTAATTACGTGGGTCAAGTTGGTTCATTGTATATTTTTCACATGAGTTTTGCTCTTTATTATTTTGCGTTGTTTTGATGGGATTGGTGGGTTTATCAGGTTTTGGTGCGATCGATTCAATTTTCTTTCATACAGGTGGTATACAGGTGGTATGGAGTTTTCTCTCAATGCTTTGTTTTATTTTCTTCATCCTTATGTGGTTTGGTTTGGGTGGGATGGTATTTTAGCATTAGTTGTAGACCCTGATTGGGTTGATGAGTTGGAATGGTTGTTTCGGTGGTTGGCTGCCAAGGAATCTCTTCCAATTGCCGAGAGCGACTTTGGTCACATGGCCCAATCTTTGGTCGTTATTGCGCCAGGGATTTTTGGTTCAGGTGTGGACACCTTAACCGATACGTCCGATGATTCTTCGGATGATTCTTTTCATCCTGAAGATGTTGTGGTAGACTATCTTGATGAGGAGGATAAGGATGAGGGTTTGGGCTTTGGCCTTCCTCATGGCTTGTATCGGATACTTCTACCTAGAGAGAGTAGTTTTGTTTTGAGAGCTGTACTTTTGAACGAGACAGAGGGCCATGGGGTGACACCTCAACTTTTGCCTAAGTTTTGGTGTAGTGAATGTGCCTGTGAGTTTTCGCACCGTTTTTTCTGAGTCCCATGATGTCAATTAGTTTTGTTTTTCTTGTTATTTATTTCAAAAAAAAACTTTAAAAAGAAACAATTGTTTTGTTTGTGTGATTTGTTATGTGTTTTTATTGTTTGTTTTGGTTTGCATGTGGATTGGTTTTTTGTGTTTGTTTGTTTTCAATTTTAGGTACATTATGTTTCTTGGAAGTTGTAAGCTAATTGTTTAAATGGTTAGTATGTGCAGATATGGTATTTTCTTTGTATTTTTGCATTGCTAGGTGCAAGGAGATGGGGGAGTAACTTAAGAATAATGATATCATAGTATTGAAGATTGTTTCTGGACATGCAATTTTTTGCTACTCAGAGGATATGCAGTGTTCCACAGGTGTATTTTCTCCAATATATTTGGGTTTTTTTTTTATCACTTGCATGGTGTGTGTAATAATGGGGATTGTGAGTTGTGTTAATCCAGTTGCAATTGCTTGGTACTTGACTTATATGATTCTTTCTTTTGGAAAGATTTGGGGTTTATTAGTCAAGGATACTAATTCTATGAGTTTCTTGCTGAGCTCTGTAGTAGAAATTGGTCATTACCACATTCATCTTAACTAGGCATGTGCTGCATTGACTATATTTTTTCTCTTTAATGGTAGGTAACAGCTTGGAAGTGCTTAAGAACTCTAGTGGAAGGAACTTTTCTCCCTTATTCCTGGGTTATAATGACCATAATAGTCTCGATTTTCATGATGAGTCTGGGGAGGGTTTTCAAATCATTGCCTTTGAAAAATGATGAAAAAAAAAGAAAAAAAAGAGAAAAAAAGAGGAAGGAAGAAAAATAAAAATTCAAATGTATGTATGTGGTATATGTGGTCTATCGCCTTAATGGTTCTTGGTAGGTGAGGAGAGTCATACTGGCAGGGTTGTCAGTACTCTAAACCGATGCTTTGGACTGTTTTGGGATAGCCATCGTCATGTGAGCTTGGTAGGTTCTTGGAGTCAACCTAGCCGGGTGGCAAGGTCTGAGAATCGCAGCCTAGTTTCATATGGGGTGGTTGCCATTGTGGTGTACATTTGGTTTTTTTTAAAAAAATCAAGCAAAAAAAATGAAACGAGAAAGGCATGGTTCTGATATAAGGGAATTACAATCAGGCAATGACTTCCATGGGTGGTTAGTTGTGCTCCTATTGTCTTTATGAAATATGGAAGTGAGTGGAAGGTAGTTTTCCTAGAGTTTTGTAGTTATGGATGGGTTGTTTCCTATTTGTTAAAGTGGAAATATTATAGACATAGTGAGGATGTTGTGGTAGTTGCTAATTTTTACTGTTTTTTGGGATTTGATGTTTGCTTAATAAACCTTTTGTTATATAAGTTCTTGTAGTGGTGTTTGCAACTTGGATTTTCATTCACTCATTTATGTGTGTTGATGTGAAGGTGTTGAAGGTTTGTTTTTGTTTTTGTTTGTTTGTTTGGAACAGTATAATTCTAGTGTATAGTTGGTGATCGTTGCAGAGTGATGAAGTGGAGATGTGATGCTAGGCAGTGATGGTTGAAGAAGTTAAGTGTGGGGGAAGCTGTAAAGTGAAGCTACTGCTGTGTTCGCGAGGACGCTCACATTTCAGTGTGGGGGGAATGATGACCCCTGGATCAAAGCCATTTTTAGCAATTTTTAGGGTTTAAATAGGGTCAATTGTGGTTATTTTAGGTGCATTTTCATGGTATTTGAAAGCATATGTGTGTGGAATGTCATGATATTTGCATGCATCATGATGGTCGATGTTGTCCATTGGTGTAAGCACATTGCATGGGAATGGTGACGATTAATATTATTTTGTACATAAAGAGGAGGTTGTATGTAAGTGGGTAGAGAGAAGAGAGAGATCGAGGGGAAGAGAACGAGGGTTAGTATAGTCAGGTGGGTACAAATTTGTAGACCTTAATGTGGGTACAAATTTGTAGATCTTAATGTGGGTACAAATGAAAAATTCCAAATTAAAAAATGGAGGGGTGGGTAGTTTTAGCACCCGTTGGTACCCACCAACTTCTTGAGAGAATAGAAGAGAGAGAGAGAAAACCTTTCTTTCTCTGGCGTGGAGAACACGAGGAGGAAGAGGAGGAGGTAAGCCTGTTTTTTTTTTGTTTGTTGATTAATGTGTGTGTGTGTAAGAGCTTGTTGCCACTGCTGCTAGCGCTGCATAGTCGAAAAGAGAGAGAGAGAAGCTTTCGTTTCAAGATTCCAAAGCATTGAACCCATAGAAGGCCCTCTTTTGTATGGCGGCGAACGATACACCTCACTCCAACAAGGTGCTGGTTGTAGCGAGGGCTGGTCACAAAAGGCTCGATTGGACTGCCCTCGTTTATGCTTTCAAACAAGTGGTGCAGCCCGGCGATAGGCTTGTAGTCCTGGGCATCATACCTTCATCGCGACCGCTTCTGCTCTTGCAATATGCACTGAGAAAGGGCCGCTCTCAGTGCCGCTCATTCCGTTCTTTTAAAATTTACATAGTACAGTATCCACGACAGATGGAGATTAAACATGCACGTAGTAGAGAAATATACACAGAGGTTATGAAAGAGAGAGAGAGTAGATACACAGAGGTTTTCATGTGTGTATGAGAGAGAGTGAGAGAGAGAGGTTTTCATGTGTGTATGAGAGAGAGTGAGAGAGAGAGGTTTTCATGTGTGTATGAGAGAGAGTGAGAGATAGAGAGACTCTCTCTCTATTAGAGGAGGAGAGTGAGAGAGGTTATCAGCATTCACAGAGGGCAGCCGCATGGAGAGGAGACGGCCGATTGTGACACAGCCGAGCATCCAAGGATGATAGCACAGCAGGGAAGCAGCAGGGCAAGGGTTGGCTTGTTGTTTTGGTGCACCAATACTCTGTGCTGGGTAGCTGTCAAGCCCTCCTTAGAAGGCATCGCCACCAACCTGTGCCACAAAGGTTTCCTCTGCATAACCTTTGACATGCGTGGCGTCAAGATATCCACTGGGAAGTCGACGTGGATCGGCTTGTCTGAAGTGCACGATGTTGCTGCTGTTTGCAATTGGGCTGCCAACTATAGGGGTGGCCGCCATATTCTTCTCGCTGGCTCCTCTGAGAGAGAGAGAGAGAGAAAGAGAGAGGGAGAGAGAGAGAGGATATCGCTACAGCAAGTCAAGCCCATATGAAGAATTTTGTGCGTGTGTGTGGGTGCTAGGTGCAAAAGCGAGGGCGGTGTGTGCCGTGCACTTACTGTAGTGCAGAAGAAAGAGAAAGGGAGAGCCCTCTTACTGTAGTGCAGAAGAAAGAGAAAGGGAGAGCCCTCTTACTGACCACCTGCAAACAAAGCAAGAGAGAGAGAGAGCACCTATGCGTTGCCACCTTAGCATTTGGGATTATAGGCTCGTCGTCGAGCACATGATGTAGGGGAAGGGTCTTACGGGCTACCTCGCACAACCAGGAGAGCATAGGTAGCAAAACATTGAAGATGTTGCTTTTGGGTAGGCTATAGATTAGGAGAGAGGCATAGCCTTATTGCATGCACATGAAAGCCAAGGCTCGCCATGAAAGTAGCCAAGGTGAGATGCATAAGAAGAGGTCCATAGAGGGACCATAGTGAAAGCAAGCCAAAAGGGTGGGTATAAATAGGGTAATCCACGTAGAGATGAAAGAACAAAGACTTTGCAGATGTTTGGAGAGGACACAGAGAATGAAAAATAGAGAAGGAAGAGAAAGAAAGAAGAAGGAAAGAAGAGAGAGGGCAATATGACTATGCTATGTGTGTACATGCAAAATAGGAAAGAGAGAGAAAGAGATTTGATCACTTTGACATGGTGCATACTTAAAAGTAAAAGCATGAGAGTGTGAGAGAATGTATTAGATTGTGTGCATTATTCTTGTGTTTGTGTTTCAGGAGGAGGAGGAAGAGAAAGAAAGAAAAGAAAGAAAGAAGAAGAAGAAGAGAGTTCACGAGAATAATGAGTAGAGAGAGAGAAGAAAGAAAGAAAGAAAGAAAGAAAGAGTTTTGAAGTGTGAAAGAAAGAGAGTGAAGAGTGGAGTGAAGTGAAGATTAGCCAAATGTTGAATGCAGTGATGCTATTGCAGATTAACTGAAACGTGGAAGTGTTGGAAATATCGGTTCTTTTTCATTAAATTCTTGGAAACAATTTACACAAAACCATTTTGATATTAAATTTCTTTATTCAGTTTAGAATGGTGAAGTTGTGTCTTGATGATCTGTTGGGTCATAGTAGTTTGTTCTTTTCCATTTGTGTGTCTGTGTGGGTGTGTGTAAATAAAACATTGTAAATTATTTCATACAAAAAGATGTCTTTTCGGTGTGTGTTTCTAGGATTTAGACTGTGTGTGGTTGTTATTTAGGACGCATTCACTGTTTTAGTGTGCGTTGGACTAGAGAGTAGGAAGGCCAGTCAAGAAGAATACATAGAGCATCTCAAAAAAATCTTTGAGAAATGCAGAGTGTATCACATATGCCTTAACCCTGATAAATGCAAGTTTATGGTTAGGCAAGGGAAGATTATAGGCCACATTGTGTCTAGGAATGGTATATCCACGGATGCAGAAAAGATAGCTATTATTGTTGAGCTACCTAGACCTTACAATGCAAAAGGGATACAAGTTTTCATGGGTCATTATGGCTACTATCGTAGATTTATCTACATGTACGTTGAAATAGCACGGCCATTGTACGCACTCCTTGTTGTATTTGAATGGATAGAGGATTGTGAAGAAGCCTTTGAAAAGCTGAAGAAAGCATTAGTGACGACACCTATTCTCACGTCACCGGATTGGGATAATTTATTCCACGTACATATAGATGCTTAGGCTTTTGCAATTGGCTATATTTTAGCTCAACCAGGCGAGAACAAAATGGACTTTCCAGTCTCATATGCTAGCCGCCAGTTGAATAGTGCTGAAAAGAATTACACCACCACGGAAAGAGAAGGCTTAGCTATGATCTATGCTGTGAAGAAGTTCCATGTACATATAGATGCTTCGGCTTTTGCAATTGGCTGTATTTTAGCTCAACCAGGTGGGGAGAACAAAATGGACTTTCCAGTCTCATATGCTAGCTGCCAGTTGAATAGTGCTGAAAAGAATTACACCACCACGGAAAGAGAAGGCTTAGCTATGATCTATGCTGTGAAGAAGTTTCGGCATTACCTTTTGGCCAACAAATTTACATTCTTCGTAGATCATCAAGCTTTGCTTTACCTTGTGAACAAGCCATGTGCAGCCGGAAGGATTGTATGCTGGTGTGTTATTCTACTTGAATTTGAATTTGAAGTAGCGATAAAGAAGGGAAAAATGCATCAGCGGGCTGATCATCTTTCCAGGATAACTTCAAGAGAGAAGCACCCATTGGTATAGATGATGATATTCCTGACGCTACTCTATTCTTAATTGAGACAGCACCAAGATGGGCAGAACCCATCATTCATGTTTTAACGACAGGATTTGTTAACTCCATTAGTCCAACCAATGAAAAGATAATGACCTTAGAGCATTGTGCTCCTTATATAAGCTTCTTTCTGGACGATTATATAAATTAGGAAGAGATGGAATACTTCGTCTATGCCCTGACCCTGATCAATATGATGAGATTATCTCATATGTCCACATGAGCTTAGGAGGTAGACATGTCTCTAGGAAGGATACGGTTAAAAGAGTTTTGTGGGAAGGATATTGGTGGCCAACACTTCATGCTGATATAGAAGAGTACGTACGGAATTGTAAAATTTGTCAACAAAGGAAACCCATTCCTCATGTGACTCTATTTTATATTTTAACAACACCCAATTGGAGTTCGTACATTGTGAAGTATTTGACGCAGGGTCATACGGACGATAAGATGCCTAGGCATAGAAAGAGAGCCATAGAGGTAGAAGCAGCAAGTTTTCAGATTATTGAAGGCCAGCTGTACAAAAGGGGCAAAGATGGAAACATATGGACTTGTGTTTGTGAGAGTGACTATCTTAGCGTATTGACTCATGCACATTCAGGAGTTGGGGGTGGACATTTCTGTGGAGAAACCACTGCCAAACTTATACTATGGTCAGGTTTATGGTGGCCTATGCTTTTTCATGATGCAACAGAGTATGTCAAACGATGTGATCAATGTCAAAGAGCCAAACCTCCTACCAAGTATGAGGACATGCCATTGAGACCAATTATGGGGGGGTTAGAGCTTTTGCAAAATGGGGAATTGATTTTGTGGGACCGATTAAACCACTAGCATGCCATACACATGCTGAGTATATCATTGTAGCCACAGATTATCTTACGAAGTGGGTAGAAGCAAAAGCCACAGTAAAAAACGATGCTAGGACCACTGCAAAGTTTTTATACGAACATGTGTTTACACGCTACGGTTTACCTATTGAGATTGTGAGTGACCAAGGTGTGCATTTTTTCAATGAAGTCATTTGCACTGCGCTTACAAAGATTGTTGAGGGACATAGAACAGATTGGGAACAGAAACTTCACTCAGTTCTATGGGCTTACCGAATTGCTTACAAAATGTCCATAGGCACGACACCTTTCAATCTAGTTTTTGGATTGGACGCTATCCTTCTGATAGAATTTATTGTACCTAAACTTCGAGTTGCAAAACAACTTGAGTGGACGGATCATGAATTCTCTACACGGATCGATGAATTGGAGAGGCTAGATGAAGACAGACTATTGGCAGTCATTGGCATGTATGCTGAAAAACGACGCCAAAAGTGTTGGCATGATACGCATGTGAAGAAAGGTCGCTTCAAGAGAGGTGATCTAGTGTTGCTTTACACATTGAAGAAACAAAAATGCAAGCTGAAAATGCGAGGACTTGGTCCATTTGTGGTCAACGAGCTTAGTGCGAGTGGTGCAGTAAGGTTGGAAACCTTAGACGGAGAGCCAATGACTAACTTCATCAATGGTAGCCGCTTGAAGCACTATGAAGAACCTCTAATAGATGATATGCTGATACGCATACATGCTAGTCAGACACGTAAAAAAGCTCAAGCTTTGTTACAAAGTCAAGCAAAAGAAGAAGCTAAGTCTAGAGTAGCACTAGCACGAGAGCGCCACAAGGCAGCTATCATGGCCATCCACTTGAATGATGATGAAGACTGTGTAGATCCCTTTCATATTGATGTAAGGATCCCTACTCAAAGAGCAATCTTTGTAGCGTCTACACTTATAGATTCGGGCGCCGATTGTAATGTTTTGTCTTATGAAGCGTGGACATCATTAGGCCAACCATTGCTCATCACCAATGCATCATTGAACTTCCAAAGTTTCTCTGGTGATGAAACCCCAGCCCTAGGCAAGTGCTGTATTAATATGTCTATTCAGGATCAATCTATGCATGTGACTTTTTATGTTGCTAACAAGAGCCAAGCAGTGGTGGATGTTGTTTTAAGCAGATCATGGATTAGAACCACTAGATGCAGTATGGACTGGAACTCACGTCATTAAAAGATATCATATCAAGAAATGGTTACAAGAGGGCTAGTGGCAATTTACGATCTTGTGGAGGTTATGGGAGCCCAATAGTCACATGGGTATCCCAAGAATCACATGGTTGGGGATGGATATATAAAGCCCCTCTTATATACAAATTGGAAGGGGAATACACTATGATGTTTTGCTTGTGTCTTTTTCTTGTTCTCGATCCATGTCTCTTACTCCATGCTCATGTGTACATGTATACTCCATGTCTATGTGTGTAGAAACATGTGATTCTCACCATGTTAACCAGAGAAGTACCCATACCTGTGTGCACCCTACCCATACATGTGCTCATGTCTCTTACTCCATGGCCATATGTGTAGAAACATGTGTTTTCCACCATGTTAGCAAGCCTATGCTAACAAGAGCCCAACCCATACTTGTTTTTCTTGTGTCTTTATCTTGTTCTTGATCCATGTCTCTTACTCCATGCTCATGTGTACATGTGTACTCCATGCTCATGTGTACTCCATGGCTATGTGTGTAGAAACATGTGTTTTCCACCATGTTAGCAAGCCTAAACAAGAGCCCTATATTCACATACACATATTGTTGTATACCATTCTCAAAGTTCTCCCTGTATCGATAAAATGATGTTTTCGGTATTCCGTGCATCTCATACCATGCTCTGCCAACAACATACTGCCACAACATTCACCCTAAAATTGTAGCATACCCTCTCAACTGAGTCACGATGCCAAGCCATAGACATCATATTATATATGTGATTTATACGAGATTCCAAGGAGCTACCCCCAAAAGTTCTTTCGTATTCTCATACCATGCTCTGCAACAACATACCGCCACAACATTCACCCTAAAATTGTAGCATACCCTCTCAACTGAGTCACGATGCCAAGCCATAGACATCATATTATATATGTGATTTATACGAGATTCCAAGGAGCTACCCCCAAAAGTTCTTTCGTATTCTCATTTAACATGTCTCGATCAGCATCATGTTGGCAATACTTACTCTCACAGCAATCAATGGAGGAAACTTAATGCATCCATTCTAGTGACTTTATGAACACTTATGCTAGTGGCTCTCCTTACTTAGGCTTCATTGTGAATGAAAGTGTACTTTCATTTCTTTGAAGGTGGAGCATCATGTGCTAACATTCCATTGTTGATCACTTCATGGATACTATCATCTTGGGGGATGGGCACATATCATTACAATGGGCTTCCATCCAACATGGTAATTTGCCTAACTAGGATAGTGCCTACGGATGTCTTGTTGCATAGAAGACTCTGAGGTACTTGTTGTAATGTGTTTCATCTTGTCAATACACCCACAAGGAGGCAATCCTCACCAAATAGACCAAAGTTTATAAACTCATTTGGATAAACATATAAGATCACACCCTCCCCAATGGTCTATATCATGCACAAGATAGCCTTTTTTACCTTGCAAGATTCACGAATGTTGTTGTCAGTTTCTACTGAAGAAACTGGCATTGCCTTAACATGCATTTGCTCAGGCTCAGTACATGCAACCTATTGAAATATTGGCTCATGCTCATCTAAAGCCATAGTAATATGTTACAGAGAGATCTTAGGCCACTTGAAAGCACTCCAAAGTGCTTCACCGATAATCATTACATCCATAGTGGGAAATGGCATTAGTGTATCATTATTGATACCCTTCTCCACTATCACCGATACATTTTCTATCCCAATCTTCATGCCACTATATAGCCATCTGGGTCCATTACACAAATTGCACCAAATGCAATCACTTCATTTCCCACCAACATGTTGAACTTGTCCCCACCTCTAGTAGCCATCCCTATAATTTCATTTATGGAAAATAAAACTACAATGAGATAGGTACCAAAGAATTTCAATACCATAATGCCATGCTCCCAAGGGACTGTAGGAGAATGGTATATTCACCATACCCCCATGGGCACTATGTTAAATTGTGCTAGTGCTAGCAATAAGGAAGGAAGCCGTACATGAGTAAGAACATCATCATCTCTTCCTCTTCTTGTTTAGGTACAACACCCCCTTGGTATCCCGGTAGCTACACATCTCTAATTGAGGAGTTATGTTTGCAAGCTTGGAGGTGCATGCATGGTACGCAGTACTTTGTACTACAAATTTTGTAGCTATAATTGCATTTTGGGTGCATTTCAGTCTCCGTTCGGTCACTGCAAGGTATTTTTAGTAGTTTCAAGAAGTTCTAGTAGTAGAGAACTGTCTGTGGTCAAAATCTAGTTATTATAGCATAGTAGTACATTTTGGGAGTACAAACACTATTCGCACATGTATTGTTAATATTGGGTGTATGCACTTGTACTTTGGTCAAATCTGGTGACATACAGATTGTGTTGAAGCATCGTCATAGTAGTTTATATAAGATACTACTATGTTATAGATTACATATAGAAATTGTTTGTTTGTAGGTTTCTGATTGTTGTAAGCAAACATGTTTGACCGACTCAATCAGATTGTCAGTGAGAAGGTGGAAAAGAACAACTTCCATGCTTGAAAGTTCAAAATGACCAATTTCCTAATGGATAAAGGATATTTGGACTATGTCAAAGGAGACAATGATGGGCCTCCAGAGTTGTCTGAAGAGAATGCCACTCTAGAAAATATAAAGGCATTCAAGGACTAGAATCAAGGTGCAAAGAAAGACATATATTTGCTTTCAATCAATGTCATAAATTCAATGATAATAAGACACATACAGGATAACAACACTCCAGTAGTTGCATGGCAAAATCTGGTGCAAATGTTCTAAACCAACACAAAGGCAAGGAAATTGCATGTAGAACAAGAGTTGCATATTGTGGAAAAGAAAAGCATGTCTATCAATGAGTATGCTTTAAAGATCAAGGGAATTGTTGAATACCTTGGGTCTATCAATGTATTGGTTGGAAGATGATGCAAAGAGTACAAGGCATTCAAGACCTCTAGTGCAGTCAAAGAGAATGTTCCCAACTTTTGAGACTTGGTGTCTGAAGAATCGTTTCTAGGTGAGGACTCTTCTTCACAAAGAAAGAACATATGAGAACATGCATTCTACTCTAATTCAGGTAGAGGCAAGTCCAAGGGGGTGGGCTAACAAGGAAACCAAAATTCTAGACAACAACATTCCAAAGATTTGCAGCAGCACAACAATCACACACAGGTGGAAGAGGCCAATCTAGAGGCAGGGGGAGCCAAAGAGGCTGAGATGGTTAGCAAAGAAATCAAAGTGCAAATAGCATAGAGTGCTATTATTGTGGCAAACTAGGGCACATGGTAAAGGATTATTGTAAAAAGCATAATGACATTAAAAGTGGAAAGTTGCAAGCAAGACTATTTATGTATAATCTAGTAAACAAGATGATGTGATGAGAGAAGTGAGAAGCTTTTTGTGATGCATCATATGCTCAGTTTCACAACAAGAGATGTGTCAGGATGTCAAGATATATGGTATGTGGATTCTAGTGCCTCTAATCATATGATTAGTCATGGTGGTGAGTGATTTAGAGACATGGAGAAATGAAAAAACCAGGTTATGTAGAAACAGGTGTGTAGAAACACGTGACGATATTGTGCATCCTATTGCACATGTTAGTAAAGTGCCATTGTCTATGCAGAATGGCAAAATAAAGTACTTGGCATATGTACTTCATGTTCCAAATATTATAAAGGACCTGGTTTCTATTGGACAGATGTTTGAGCAAGGTTTGCAAAGTGAGATTTAATTCTCAAGGATGTTTTGTGTAAGACTTCAAAAGTTAGTGTCGCTTGGCTATAAAGGGCAACAGAAATGGCAAGATGTTTACTTTGGATGATGTGAACATACCTAAGGGTAAAGGCAACCATGTTTGCATATGGAACAAGTGTCATTGCAAATATTAATATATGTCCTAAGCGTATTGGTCATGTGAATATACAGTGACTAAAGTCTATGCAGGCCCAAAATATCGTTGCAAGTTTGCCAAAGTTTAAAGTTGATAGTATGCATAAAGTATGTGAAGCATGCCAACTTGGTAAGCAAGCAAAACATGCTTTCCCACATGAAAAGTATACGAGTGCAAGTCCATTAGATGTTATACATGTTTTGCTTGGTAAGCAAGCAAAACATGCTTTCCCACATGAAAAGTATACGAGTGCAAGCACACACTCCTCTTTAAAACTTTAATATAAAAATAATCCATTGACAAAACAGATATGATCACAGATTTCATAATCAAAATTTCCATTCAATACCTTGTTTCACAAAAACAATACCAATCTGGACTCTCCGTTGGGACCAGCTGGTCAGCAACGAGATCAAGTAACATATTATAATCAACATACATATATATATCTTCCTCGACATATGTATGGGTGTCCTAAGCACCGCGAGCCCATGCATCACCTGGTCAGAACCCTCCAGGATACTCCTTAGGTGTCTTAGCACTTCACTCAAGGACTGCTTCACGCCCATAGTATCGGAAGCACACCATTTTTCACCATACCCAGGCTGGTCAAGACCTGGGCAGGTTTTTGCCGCGTGAGCTGTCCCTTGAACACTCCCCGCCAGCTGTTGCAACCGAACTTCCCTTGGTTAAACACATATGCCAAATGCTCCCTCCAGCATTCTGGCGTAAGACAGTCCTTTAAGAAAATAGGATTTCTATGCAAGTTTTTAGTTTTGATTTTGTTTGAATACCATGAATAAATCTTAAGTCCGTATCCCAATACTTCTAGATCCAGGTCTGAATTCCAGACAGAATTCCTCAAATTCAGTTAACTTGATCCTCAGATCAAAATCCAAAGTTTTAACTTAGTTTCGGATTCGGTGGGTGTTTTGGTGCATTTTTCCTGAACTGGGCACATCATCATTGATTGATTGATTGAAACTGATGAAGGAATTAGGTCTTGGTCAATAGTCTGAATCAGAGTTTTGGGTCTGGAAAGGTTCTTCCTAAACTATCTTTCTTGAAAGGTAATATATCAATTTCTCTTTTTCTAAATTTTGTTCATTGAATATTTGCTTACAGATTTCTAAACTAATCATAAATTCCTAGGAGGAATAAAATAATCATTTATCTCGATCTTCAACTTCGATAGTTTATTTGAATTTTCTCATTCCCATCTTAGTGAATATGACACGGTAGAATTTCCTCACATATTATCTACTTATTTATTTTTTTAATTTTTACGAAAAATTAATAGAGGATTAAAGAGAACCCTTATTTAATTATGCATAAAATCCAATTCTGATGAGAGTCACACTTTTATCATCATAAAAATCATTTATGATGAAAATCACTCTTTTAACATGAAAGAATTTCTTTTATGCATATGTTTATGCATACAAATCATTTATGATGAAATCACTCTTTTAAAATAAAAGAATTTATTTTATGCATACAAATCATTTATGATGAAAATCACTCTTTTAATATAGAAGAATTTCTTTTATGCATCCATTTATGCATAAAAATCATTTATGATGAAAATCACACTTTTAATATGAAAAAATATATCTTTTATGCATATGTTTATGCATAAAAATCATTTATGATGAAAATCACACTTTTAATATAAAAAAATATCTTTTATGCACCCATTTATGCATAAAAATCATTTATGATGAAAATCACACTTTTAATATAAAAAAATATCTTTTATGCATATGTTTATGCATAAAAATCATTTACAATGAAAATCACAATTTTAATATAAAAAAATATCTTTTATGCATATGTTTATGCATAAAAATCATTTACAATGAAAATCACACTTTTAATAAAAAAGTATATCTTTTATGCATATGTTTATGCATAAAAATCATTTATGATGAAAATACACTTTTAATATTAAAAAAATATCTTTTATGCATACGTTTATGCATAGAAATCATTTATGATAAAAATCACACTTTTAATATAAAAAAATATCTTTTATGCATAAAAATCATTTTTGATGAAAGTCACACTTTTAATATAAAAGAAAAGTATCTTTTATGCATATGTTTATGCATAAAAATCATTTACGATGAAAATCACACTTTTAATATTAAAAAAATATCTTTTATGCATATGTTTATGCATAAAAATCATTTGTGATGAAAATCACACTTTTAATATATAAAAAATATCTTTTATGCATATGTTTATGCATAAAAAATTATTTATGATGAAAATCACACTTTTAATATAAAAAAATATCTTTTATGCATATGTTTATGCAGAAAAATTATTTATGATGAAAATTCTCCCTTTTAATTATAAAAAAATATCTTTTATGCATAAAAATTATTTATGATAAAAATCATTCTTTTATGATCAAAATAAAATTTCAATAAGCTTCCTTCTATACATATTTTTAGTAAGCATTTTTCTATACCTAGGATGAAAAATAACACTTTAAGAATACATATACAATATAAATCACTCTTTTTGAATAAAAAAGTAAAACTTATTTTTAACAATTTTAGAAAAAATTTGCCATAACCTCCTTTGTATGGTTGACCATTTTTTAAATTTTAACTCTCTACAATTAATTAGAAGTTCACCAAGAGTATTAAAATAATTTTAATGTAAACATTTTCTACTTTATCAAAGAGAAACATCATGAAAAACTTGATTTTATCCATTAATCATTCATCTAGGATAAGAATGGTTGGATTTACTAAAGAAGAGAGGGGAATGCCTTTTTTCAATGAGGCATAACATCACATTCAATTTAGAGAAGACAAAAATCATTAAAAAAACATAAAATCAATAGAAAAGAGAAGAGACTCCAACTTACGAAGGAATTTGAGAGCTTTCCTTTGGCTTGATGTTTTGAGGGTTCTGCTCTTGTTTGAAACAAGAGTGGCCACCAATCTTTAGAAGAGGGAAGGTCAAAAAACTAATGAATTATGAGTAAATTCACAGTTTTCTGGCTCTTGGGAGAAGTAGGGTAACAGTGCAAAAACACTATTAAGCTTCAACAAAGGGGAAGACTTCTATTTATAGAAAAAAGTGAGCTTTTAACCAAGCCAACTCATTCTAGAATTTTCCAGATCAGTTTGCTCAATTTTTGACCATTTTTGGGTCAGTTTAGTCCACTTTTTGGATCTAGTTGAAACAGGAGAGAGGAGAGAGGAGAGATAAAAATATCTCATTATTTGGGAGTTTAAAACTTCCCCACATGTGATAGGTGCCTCCTTCATGAGGGAAATTCCCCCATACTGAGGTGTCAAAAATGCATCATTTCATCTAAATATCTCTCTTTTTTAACTATTAACCTTGTCCTAGTCAACTCTTCATCTTATGTGAGTATTTACTCAATTTTGGGGGATTTTCCTTTTATTCTTCTATTTATCTTTTTCCTACATTTGGATGAATCTTATTGGTCCATACGAACCTTAATTTAAAATTTTTTGTAAATCTGGACCCCTAGGATAATGCCTCTTGAACAGATTATACTTAATTTCTAATGCACCTTCTGAAAATCTTTTTGAACTTCTGTTTCAGGGAAACTTATTTTAATAAGATGAGATATTTTTCTATCCAAAAATATTTAAAAACTGAATTACCACTCTCTAGAAGATTTTCTCTCTCTAGGCCAAAACTCTGGTAGAAACAAGATCTTTTATATTTCTGAAGAGGGATTTGATTACAGGGGAAGATGCTGGACATCTTGAGAGGCTGGGGAGGAATCTTACATTCTCTCCCACTTGAAAAACGTGAGATGCCCTCATCTCGCAAACTGGGAGTAATCTCGCATCAGATCGGCTTCATTCTCCCAGGTGGCATCTTCAAAAGGATAGAACTTCCATTTTACCAATAATTCTCTGAGAATTCTGTTCCTGAGAATCTTTTCTCAAACATCAAGAATTTCTTGAGGTTGGAGTTCCATCTGCCCTTGGGTTGAAGAGGTTAGGATTTCATCATCAAGCACATGATTTGGGCTTGGCACATATTTCTTTAGAAGGCCTACATGAAATACATTACAAACTTTGAGATGAGGAGGCACAAGACGTTCGTAGGCTAAGTTACCTACTTTCTTTGTAATCAGATATGGTCCACAATATCTGGGGAATAACGTCTTGTGCTTCCCAAGAGATAGAGAACTTATTTTGGGCCGTACTCTAATGAAGACCATATCTGCTTCTTCAAACTTTCTGTCTGTCCTCTTTTTATTTGCATATTGCTTCTGTTGATCCTTGGCAGTTTTAATATCTTTACGAATTGACTACATCTGATGCTCCATGTCGTCAAGCATCTGTCTGGACATCTAGACCCTAATCGATGGGTCGGACCAAGTTAATGGAGTTAAGCAAACTTGTCCATACAGAGCTTTAAAAGGGCTCATCCCGATACTTCGGTGATAAGAAGCATTGTAGGCAAACTCGACTAGGTGCAGATAGCTTAGCCACTTCTTGGGTTCCCTGCCATAGCATGACCGTAGTATATCTTCGATTACTTGGTTTACCCTTTCAGTTTTACCATCGGTCTCAAGGTGATAAGTTGTGCTGAGATCCAAGAAAGTTCCAACTGCTTCGAAAAATGCAGTCCAGAACCTTGAAGTAAACTTGGGATCTCAATCACTTACTATTCTCCTGGATAGGCCATGCAATCTGAAGATTTTTTTGAGGAACACTCTGGCCGCATCCACTGCAGTGTAGGTTTCTTTTACTGGGATCAGATAGGCAACTTTGGTTAGTCTGTCAACTACCACGAAAATGGAGTTGTAACGTGATTGCACTGAAGGTAATCCAGTAATAAAGTCCATACTGATACATTCCCACTTCATCTGGGGGATGTCCAATGGATGTAACTTCCTAGGCATTTTTACTCTTTTAGCTTTAACTTTCTGGCATGTCAGACATTGACGTACATGATTCAGTACATCCTTTTTCAGACCAGGCCAAAAGAAGCTTTTCTTTTTATAGACATGTAGGTTTTGATGAAGCCTCGATGTCCTGCTATAAGGCTATCATGGGCTTCCTTCGGAATATGATCCTTGGTTCCCTCATCATTGGGAATGCATAGCCTGCCATTATAATACATAAATTATGCCATCATCGAGGCTATACCCTTGAACTCTGTTCAACTCTTAAGGAGTTTTGCTTTCCTGCATAAGTAGGGTAGCAATAGGGCCAAAGAATTTATCCTGCATGATCTTCTCTCTTGCTTCAATAATCAAAGGATTTGATATTACAGTAATTGCAAGCAAGGAGGCTTTTCTGCTGAGGGCATCTGCTACGACATTTTCTTTGCCTGGGCGGTACTGGATTTTAAAATCAAATTCCTGCAGGGTTTGCATCCACCTTCTTTGGCACATGTTGAGGTCCTTCTGAGTGAAGATCCACTTGAAACTCTGATGGTCTGTCATCAAAGTGAATCTTTTTCCCAGTAGGTAATGTCTCCACAACTTTAAGGCATAGACTACTGAAAGTAATTCTAGGTCATGAACAGCATAATTTCTCTCATGCGTTCTGAGCTTTTGGGATTCATAGGCCACTGCATGACCTTCCTGAATGAGTGCACCTCCCAGGGCAAAACCACTTGCATCAGTTACTACCTCAAAGGGTAGAGAGAAATCTGGCGCTTCAGAACGGGACTGGTTACCAAGGCGGTCTTCAGCTTATCAAAAGCACTCTGGCACCTGGCAGACCACTGAAATGGGATATTCTTTTTGAGAAGATTAGTCAGGGGGGAAGCTATGAGAGCATACTTTGGTATAAAAATTCTATACCAACCAGTCAATCCCAAGAATCCTCTGACTTCTTTCACTGTCTTTGGTTCAGGCCAATCTATGACTGCTTGGACTTTTGCGAAATCTAGAGAAATTCCATCTTTGGATACCAGAAAGATCAAGTATTCAACGTGGTCGATAGAGAAAGTGCATTTGCTCTTTTTGGCAAAGAGTTGGTGCTTCCTTAGAATCTCAAGAACTTTTCGGACATGAGTCTCATGGTCAGCTGCATTCTTTGAGTAAATTAGAATGTCATCAAAGAAAACTAGAACAAAATCATCCAAGTATTCTCTGAGGATGTCCTGCATTAGGCGATTGAATGTAGCTGGGGCATTAGTTAATCCAAATGGCATGACAATAAATTCATAATGCCCATAGCGAGTATTGATGGCTGTTTTCGGTATATCTTGATCATTGATCCTGATCTGGTAATACTCGGATTTGAGATCTATCTTTGTGAAGATCTGGGCTCCATTCAGCCTGTCCAGAAGCTCATCAATTCTTGGGATAGGATACTTATTCTTAACTGTCAGCTTATTTAGACCTCTGTAGTCCACACAAAGTCTAAGTGTTCCATCTTTCATTTTCTGAAAGAGAACTAGTGCACCCCAAGGTGAAACAACACTGGGTCTTACAAACCCTTGTTCTAACAGCTGTCTAAGCTGTTCCTTGAGTTTGATGGCCTCAAGAACTGGCATTTTGTACGTGCGCTTTGTACGTGCGCAGGACTACTGGCTGAGCTCCGAGGGTTAATTCAATCACATGATCTACTTCCCGGATTGGAGGCATTTTAGTTAGCTCTGTTGGGAATAGATCATCGAATTCATTTAACCATTCTGGTTCTTTAGCCTTAAGCTTTGAGTCTACTAGGTTCATTTTGACAACATAAATTTGCGGCTTCTTTCTAAGTCCTTTCAGCAACCTAGAAGCTTTTACTAAAACTGAAGGTCAGGGGATCCGGAAATTCCAGTTCCTTGAACTTTGTTCCCATGAAGGTCATGGAAGGAAATGGTTCCATTGTGACAGTGTATGTCAACTTGATTTTTGTGGAGCCAATCCATTCCAAGGATCCCGTCAAAAACTCCCAAAGGTAAGACTTTGAACTGACAGTCGGTTACATTACCATCTAGATTGAACTCGATAAGATTTGTCTCATGGTGGTGAGTGAAAAGAGTCTTCCCACTGGCCAAGTCAACTTGCATAGGTTTCCTTGGTTTCTATTTTAAGACCAGCTTACGCAAGCATCAAGGGGAAATGAATGAATGAGAACTACCTGAATCAATCAAAAACTTAAAAGGCTTACCCTGATATTCTGCTGGAGTATGGATGACTGAGAACTGATGGTTAGGTCCTTTGTTTTCAACTGCAGCAAATATTTTCCCTCTTTCCTCTTCTACTACATCTGAAATTGTGACTGCACTGGCTACTGCAGTCTGAGGTGGAACTCTTTCTCTTTGGTTGCCCCAATTCTGGGAGGGAGTTTTGAGGTTACTCTCTGGACAGAGGCAGATGGCTGAGCTGGAGTTCTTCTGGGGTTTCCTTGGCTTGGGTGAGACGGACCCTGATTAGAGTGGTATGAAGGGGTTGGTCTCTGAACTCAGGGTCCTTGACTTCCTTGTCCCCTTGACATGGCAGGAGTCGGGCAGTCTTTCAGTTGGTGACCGAAACCTTGGCATCCAAAACATCAGTTTTCACTTCTGAGCTCATCCCTCTGATTTCTTGGAGGTGGGGCTCCTAAGAAAGTATTCTAGGGGAAGGGTCTTCCTTCACTTCGGAATATTCCTGCATCTTGATTGTGATTCGGGCCTTGCTGCCTCTTCGGGGGTGGAAAGTTTGAAGTACTTCCCTAGGCTTGGAATCTTTTTAAGTTAGAGGGTGCAAGCTTTGGCGGGATCTTTACTACAAAGACTTTGGCAAAATCTTTTGCCATTCTTACTGCTTCAACCATGGACACTGCCTTGGCATTTTTGACCAGTGTGTCCAAGGGTTCGTTCATTCCCCGAATGAACCTGGCCATGAGTTGTTCTTCATCTAGAGGTGGTGAATATTTGAGTAGAAGAGCAAAGGCTTGGTGATATTTCTCGATGGTTTTGCTCTCTTGCTTTAGCTCTAAGAATTCGTTCATTTTGATTTCCAAAAATCTGGGGGGACAAAATCTCTTTCTTAGAGAGGTTTTTAGGTCGTTCCAGGACTGAGTATTTCTATCAAGACAGTTGGTATCACAGTGGTTCCTCCATGCTACCCTGGCTGTTTCCACTATTTTCAGCCAGGTAAGAGCCATTTTGCTCCACTCATTGTAGCCTGTGACGTCAAAATATTCTTCCATGGCTTCCACCCATTTCTCCATAGTCTCGCCTAGGTTCTCCCCTTCTCCTAAGAAGGGTCTTGGCTGAGTCCTATGAAGAGCCTTGTGAACATCAGGGTCAAGCTCGTCATCTTCAAAGAGAGGGTCTGGCTGACGGCCACGATTTCCTCATCTCATAATTCTGTCAGAAATTTATATATTATTAAATTTTTATTGTGATATCATCCACGAGATCCTAAGACTTAAGAGGTTCGGAAAACAATTTCTTAAACAAGACAATGATCTTATTTGGAGATCTATGACATATGTCCAATAACAGATTTTTTTTTATCAGATCGTCCGTAAACAATCACTTATACAACAGGGAATTTTTCTTCAGAAAACATTTCTATATTTATATAAAAGTTACAATATGTACATAGAGCAGTTCGGCTCCAGAATCACTGCCTCAGTCATAATCGTATAAAGAAACGAAACTGTGAAGAAGACATACCATGGTACACACGATTCATTACACAAAGAGGTGCTCTAATTCTATTTCTCGGGATAAAGCGGCTAAGAAGTCTAAAAAATCGGCATGAAGTTCTGAAGTTCCTAGGTGAATGATCACAGAGTAGAACGTGCTGAACAAGCCCTAGTCTTATCAGAATCATGGCCAAGGAAATATTTTACCTGAGCCTTTGACACTGACTAGTACTGATGTTAATACACCGTCCTCCACAGAACCACATATATCGACGTCACTCAAGAGGATCAAGAAAGTAAAGACTCTCAAAATGGCGAGCGAGTGTCACTCTGCTCATTCGGTTCGTCGCAAAGTTGATGAGGTGATCAAATGCAAAAGCTATCATATCTTGACTCTGAGAGAGTCCAGGAATTCCAGATAGGTTCGGGGCATCCATCTATAAATTTCCAATTCAATTTATAAGTTTTTAATTTTTTGAAGTTCATTCTCACAGTATTAACAAGTGAAAAACATTTCTTTCCCAGATTTCTATTAAAAATTTAAGCAAATTCTGCTCTAATACCAACTGTGAGATCCCTCTGCCCCCTCCGCACACCGGACTCCCGGTAGCTGACAGAGCGAAAGCAGACCCCTTATGCGTGGGGCAGGGTTTCTCACTTGGGGCCTCGCCCACGAATGTCCGACCATGGGACTAGGCTCGTGGTCACTCCGAAAATCGAAACCGAGAAAATTTCCCATGCCCGGAAAGCGGGGACGATTCCACCTTTTTGAATTTTCTTAACAAATTTTTTTCTAACGAGATCAATTCTAAACTATCCTTCACCTGAATAAACCAGATAGAAGGAAACTATCACTGATAATTTTGATCATTTGAGTAATTTCAATGCTTTTTTCCTAATCAAGATCAGGCACAGCTGTTGATCCACTCAATTGAGAAGTTTATCAGGGAATTAACTAGCTACTCGAATCCTAGCGTAATCCTAAGATTTTTCAGTTTGATTATTAAAACTCCACTGATTCCTACCTAACCCCATCCGGCCCATGGATTAGCCACCACCCTGCCACTGGAATCGGTAGATCCAAACAAGTACTCACCCACCCATAATTGAAATGCCTTTCTTAACTTTAGCTTTAGAAAACAGATATGCACACACTCCTCTTTAAAACTTTAATATAAAAATAATCCATTGACAAAATACATATGATCACAGATTTCATAATTCAAAATTTCCATTCAATCCCTTGTTTCACAAAAATAGTACCAATCTAGACTCTCCGTTGGGACCAACTGGTCAGCAATGAGAACCAGTAAATAACAGATTACAATAATCATTTCGTCAACATACATATATATATCTTCCTCGACATATGTATGGGTGTCCTAAGCACCGCGAGCCCGTGCATCACCTGGTCAGAACCCTCCAAGATCCTCCTTAGGTGTCCTGGCACTTCACTCAGGGACTACTTCGTCGGCCCTCGCCCATCGTACCGGGCAGCACACCATTTTTCACCATACCCAGGCTAGTCAAGACCTGGACAGGTTTTTACTACGTGAGCTGTCCCTCAAACACTCCCCGCCAGCTGTTGCAACCGAACTTCAATTAGTTAAACACATATGCCAAATGCTCCCTCCAGCATTCTGGCGTAAGACAATCCTTTAAGAAAACAGGGTTTCTATGCAAGTTTTCAGTTTTGATTTTGTTTGAATACCATGAATAAATCTTAAGTTCGTATCCCAATACTTCTAGATCCAGGTCTGAATTCCATACAGAATTCAGACCTCAATACCATGAATAAATCTTAAGTCCGTATCCCAATACTTCTAGATCTAAGTCTGAATTCCAGACAGAATTCTTCAAATTCAGTTAACTTGATCCTCAAATCAAAATCAAAAAGTCTTAACTTAGTTTCGGATTCGATGGGTGTTTTGAGTGCATTTTTCCTGAACTGGGCACATTGTCATTAATTAATTGCAACTGACGAAGGAATTAGGTCTTGGTCAATAGTCTGAATCAAAGTTTTGGGTTTGAAAAGGTTCTTCCTAAACTATCTTTCTTGAAAGGTAATATGTCAATTTCTCTTTTTCTAAATTTTGTTCATTGAATATTTGCTTACAGATTTCTAAACTAATCATGAATTCCTAGGAGGAATAAAATAATCATTTATCTCGATCTCCGACTTCGATAGTTTATTTGAATTTTCTCATTCCCATCTTAGTGAATATGAAACGGTAGAATTTCCTCTCACATATTATCTACTTATTCATTTTTTTTAATTTTTATGAAAAATTAACAGAGGATTAAAGAGAACCCTTATTTAATTAATAAAGATTCTATATGCATCTAATTATGCATAAAATCCAATTCTGATGAAAGTCACACTTTTATCATCATAAAAATCATTTATGATGAAAATCACTCTTTTAACATGAAAGAATTTCTTTTATGCATATGTTTATGTATACAAATCATTTATGATGAAAATCACTCTTTTAATATAAAAGAATTTCTTTTATGCATATGTTTATGCATACAAATCATTTATGATGAAAATCACTCTTTTAATATAGAAGAATTTCTTTTATGCATCCATTTATGCATAAAAATCATTTATGATGAAAATCACACTTTTAATATAAAAAAATATATCTTTTATGCATATGTTTATGCATAAAAATCATTTATGATGAAAATCACACTTTTAATATAAAAACATATCTTTTATGCACCCATTTATGCATAAAAATCATTTATGATGAAAATCACACTTTTAGTATATAAAAATATCTTTTATGCATATGTTTATGCATAAAAACCATTTATGATGAAAATCACACTTTTAATATAAAAAAATTTCTTTTATGCATAAAAATTATTTTTAATGAAAATCACACTTTTTAATATCTAAAAAAATATCTTTTATGCATAAAATCATTTATGATGAAAATCGCACTTTTAATATAAAAAAATATCTTTTATATATATGTTTATGCATAAAAATCATTTATGATAAAAATCACACTTTTAATATTAAAAAAATATCTTTTATGCATATGTTTATGCATAAAAATTGTTTATGATGAAAGTCACACTTTTAATATATAAAAATATCTTTTATGCATATATTAATGCATAAAAATCATTTTTGATGAAAATCATAATTTTAATATAAAAAATTATCTTTTATGTATATGTTTATGCATAAAAATCATTTATGATGAAAATCACATTTTTAATATCAAGAAATATCTTTTATGCATATGTTTATGCTTAAAAGTCATTTATGATGAAAATCACACTTCTAATATTTAAAAAAATATCTTTTATGCATATGTTTATGCATAAAAATCATTTATGATGAAAATCACACTTTTAATATAAAAAATATATCTTTTATGCATATGTTATGCATAAAAATTATTTATGATAAAAATCACACTTTTAATATAAAAAATATATCTTTTATGCATATGTTTATGCATAAAAATCATTTATGATGAAAATCATACTTTTAATATAAAAAAATATCTTTTATGCATATATTTTTGCATAAAAATCATTTATGATGAAATTGTATATGTTTTTGCATAAAAATCATTTATGATGAAAATCATTCATTTATGATCAAAATAAAATTTCAATAAGCTTCCTTCTATACATAGAATTTAATTCAAAAGAAAGTAACACTTTCTTTTTATAAAATATTTTTAGTAAGCATTTTTCTATACCTAGGATGAAAAATAACACTTTAAGAATACATATACGATGGGAATCACTCTTTTTGAATAAAAAAGTAAAACTTATTTTTCACAATTTTAGAAAAATTTTGCCATAACCTCCTTTGTATGGCTGACCATTTTTCAATTTTTAACTCTCTACAATCAATTAGAAATTTTTAACTCTCTACAATCAATTAGAAATTTTCCAAGAGTATTAAAATAATTTTAATGTAAACATTTTCTACTTTATCAAAGAGAAACATCATGAAAAACTTGATTTTATCCATTAATCATTCATCTAGGATAAGAATGGTTGGATTTACTAAAGAAGAGAGGGGAATGCCTTTTTTCAATGAGGCATAACATCACATTCAATTTAGAGAAGACAAAAATCATTAAAAAAACATAAAATGAATAGAAAAGAGAAGAATCTCTAACTTACGAAGGAATTTGAGATCTTTCCTTTGGCTTGATGGTTTGAGGGTTCTACTCTTGTTTGAAACAAGAGTGCGACAAATCTTTAGAAGAGGGAAGGTCAAAAAACTAATGAATTATGAGTAAATTCACAGTTTTTCAGCTCTTGGGAGAAGTAGGGTAACAGTGCAAAAACACTATTAAGCTTTAACAAAGGGGAAGGCTTCTATTTATAGGAAAAAGTGAGATTCTAACCAAGCCATCTGATTCTAGAATTTTCCAGATCAGTTTGGTCAATTTTTGACCATTTTTGGGTCAGTTTAGTCCACTTTTTGGATCTAGTTGAAACAGGAGACAGGAGAGAGGAGAGATAAAAATATCTCATTATTTGGGAGTTTAAAACTCTCCCACATATGTGAAATAGGCGCCTCCTTCATGAGGGGAATTCCCCCATACTGAGGTCTCAAAAATATATCATTTCATCTAAATATCTCTCTTTTTTAACTATTAACCTTGTCCTTAGTCAACTCTTCATCTTATGTGAGTATTTACTTATTTTTGGGAGATTTTTCTTTTATTCTTCTATTTATCTCCTTCCTACATTTGGATGAATCTTATTGGTCCATAGGAACCTTAATTTAAAAATTTTTGAAAATCTGGACCCCTAGGATAATGCCTCCCTCTTGAACAGATTATACTTAATTTCTAATGCACCTTTTGAAAATCTTTTTGAACTTCTGTTTCACGGGAACTTATTCTAATAAGATAAGATATTTTTCTATCCAAAAATATTTAAAAATTGAATTACCACTCTCTAGAAGATTTTCTCTCTCTAGGCCAAAACTGGTAGAAACAAGATCTTTTATATTTCTGAAGAGGGATTTGATTACAGGGGAAGATGCTGGACATCTTGAGAGGCTGGGGAGGAATCTTACATTCTCTCCCACTTGAAAAACGCGAGATGCCCTCATCTCGCAAACTAGGGGTAACCCACAACAGATCGACTTCATTCTCCCAAGTGGCATCTTCAAAAGGATAGAACTTCCATTTTACTAATAATTCTCTGAGAATTCTATTCCTGAGAATCTTTTCTCGAACATCAAGAATTTCTTCAGGTTGGAGTTCCATCTTTCCTTGGGTTGAAGAGGTTAGGATTTCATCATCAAGACATGATTTGGGCTTGGCACATATTTCTTTAGAAGGCTTACATGAAATACATTACAAACTTTGAGATGAGGAGGCACAAGACGTTCATAGGCTAAGTCACCTACTTTCTTTGTAATCAAATATGGTCCACAATATCTGGGGGATAACTTCTTGTACTTCCCAAGAGATAGAGAACTTCTTTTGGGCCGTACTCTAATGAAGACCATATCTGCTTCTTCAAACTTTCTGTCTGTCCTCTTCTTATTTGCATACTGCTTCTGTCGATCCTGGGTAGCTTTAATATCTTTACGAATTGACTACATCTGATGCTCCATGTCGTCAAGCATCTGTCTAGGCATCTCGACCCTAATCAATGGGTCGGACCAAGTTAATGGAGTTAAGCAATCTTGTCCATACAGAGTTTTAAAAGGGCTCATCCCGATACTTCGGTGATAAGAAGCATTGTAGGCGAACTTGAATAGGTGCAGATAGCTTAGCCACTTCTTGGGTTCCCTGTCACACAGCATGATCGAAGTATATCTTTGATTACTTGGTTTATCCTTTCAGTTTGACCATCGGTCTCAAGGTGATAAGTTGTGCTGAGATCCAAGAAAGTTCCCACTACTTCAAAAAATGCAGTCTAGAACCTTGAAGTAAACTTGGGATCTCGATCACTTACTATTCTCCTAGGTAGGCCATGCAATCTGAAGATTTCTGGCCACATCCACTGCAGTGTAGGTTTCTTTTACTGGGATCAGATGGGCAACTTTGGTTAGTCTGTCAACTACCACAAAAATGGAGTTGTAACCTGATTGAACTGCAGGTAATCCAGTAATAAAGTCCATACTAATACATTCCCACTTCATCTGGGGGATGTCCAATGGATGTAACTTCCCAAGCATTTTTACTCTTTCAGCTTTGACTTTCTGGCATGTCAGACATTGACGTACAAGCAAAACATGCTTTCCCACATGAAAAGTATATGAGTGCAAGTCCATTAGATGTTATACATTTAGATGTATGGAGACTGACTAAGACTACAACAATTGCAGGTTGTAGGTATTATTGTTACATTCATTGATGCCACACTAGGAAAGTGTGGGTTTACTTCATGAGAAGGATAAAAGTGAGGTGTTTGCTCACTTTTAAAGATTTAAAGCCTTGGCTCAAGAAGGAAAAAAATATACAAATAAAATGCCTAAGATTAGATGGTGGGTGGGAGTATTTATCCAATGAGTTCAATAAATTCTTGAGAAAGTAAGGAATCAAGAGACAATTTGCATGCATGTACACTTCACAATAGAATGGTGTTACAGAAAACAAAAATAGACATATTACAAAAGTGGAACATGCCTTGACTAAAAAGAATATCCCACATTGAGCAAGCTCGGACAATACTTTGAAGGTGATGAAATTAATGTGGCCTTGCCAATAACTTTCGACGGCCACCAAGTTACTACAATCTTGGATGGAGGAGCTGGAGTGAGCATTGTAAACAAATAATGCTGGGAAAAATGGAGAGCACCTGCCTTGGATAACACCCGATTGGTAGTTAAACTCACTGATGGAGCCATTGCTAGACCCATTGTTCTACTAAGGGATCTTAAAATTATGATTCTAGGAACCACCTATCGCATATACCATACTTTTGTGGTGATGAATTTTGGATGTCACCCAGTTTCATACGACTGCATCCTTGGCAGACCCTTTATGCGAGATGGAAAAGTCAGAGTGTGTGTTGACCTCAAAAAGATTAATGCCGCCACCGTTAGGGACTACTATCCCCTCCCATTCACTGAACATGTACTAGAAAGGGTAACAAGAAAGGAAACTTATAGCTTCCTAGATGGATTTTCAGGATACAACCAGGTGGTGATTGATCCTAAGGACCAACACAAAACTGCTTTTGCCAACCCCCACTGAATGGGGTACATACGCATATTGAGTCATACCCTTTGGGTTGACCAATGCCCCTAGAACCTTTCAACGCTTAACGTGTACGGCTTACAAGGAATATCTTCGGAAGTTCCTTGAAGTCTTTATGGATGACCTTGTGTCAATTCCTCTTGGAAGGAGCACCTAGTATGTCTACGCAAAGTACTAGAAAGATACAGGTTATATCGCATCTTGTTAAACCCTCTCAAATGTCAAACCGACATGGTGTGATCCTAGGACACATTGTCTCCAGGCACAAAATTTCAACTCATGACAACAAAGTGTGGCTTATTCTTGAGTTTGCAATCTTGCCCTTCTCCTTACTCATGGATGGTGCTCCTACACCCATGTTGTTACTCTATGCTTTGAGTGGCCATAGCTAGTTCTTTACATTTTGGCTTGCACGATCTTCTCTGAGTTTATGAAGAAGTGAATAGCCATAGAATCCACATTCTTCCGGACCCCGAAAGCTCACACAACTTTGTTAATTATAAACTTGTGCAGAAATTGGGTTTGGAAACGATGCCTAGCGATCATACCTACGAGGTACGCCTACATGCGGATCGGCAAGTGTGGGATTGAAAAGTGGAGAAGCTATTGATCCGGATCATACCTAGCTATGAGAACCTTATGAGCAGTGATATCTGCTATAACGTTCTCGCCACCAACACAGGCAGACTGAGCCTGTTCAAGGAGGAAGACATACTCGTCTTCTCTAACACAACATCCTAGGATTTCATCCTTGCCCTGCTTGTAAATTTATCCTACGATAAGCTGGTAAGGGGCCACCTTTTTTATTAAAAGATGGGCACATTCCTTGTTGAGGAGAGGATCAAAACTGGTTAGCCAATGGCTAAGAAGTGAGCCACTTCTTCGACCCATTCAGGAATTAAGCAAAGTTGGAATAGGGCGGCATCTGGTATATCATCGTCTACTCCCACTGGTTGTTTCCCATTGGGAATCCTTGATATGTGGTTTATAAGAACATGCTGGGAGCCTTTTCTCACCCCATTAACATTGAAGTCGAACTCAAGAAAGATAAATAGCCACCTAGTGATTCTACCTTTCATACAAGGCTTATTTACTAGGTACAAGAGGGCTTGATAATCCATAAAGAAAACAAACTTGGTCACCAAAAGATAATGGTAAAACTTCTTAACCGCGTAAACCTTCACTAATCCCTCTCTCTCTCAGTTGTGGTGTAATTCCTCTTGGCTTTGTTGAGTTGGTATCTTGCAAAACTCATGGGGAATTCCATCTTGTGTTTACCTAGTTGGGCTAGCACGCATCCTATAGCAAATGTTGAGGCATCTATGTGGACATGGAAGATGAGATCCTAGCTGGGGGATCTAAGGATTGGAGCACTTGCCAAGGCTTTTTTAAGTGTGGTGTAGGCCCTTTAGCATTCTTCTGTCCACTCAAAAACTATAAGAAGTCTGTAAAGGGGTCTAGCAATATCAGTGTAAATGGGGCATAGACTTCGTAGGACCCATCAATCTGGCAGCCAAATACACTCAAGCCAGATATATAATTGCTACAACATGGATACTACACCAAGTGGGTAGAATCTCGAACCCGCAAAGCTGATGCTCGGCTAAATTTCTCTATGAGTCTTTGATCACACACTTCAGTTGCCCCCTCGAGCTTGTTAGCGATAATGGAATGCATTTCATCAATGAGGTAATCGAATTCCTCTTGGCAAGAGTTCCTTGTCACCCCACAGGAAGTCCTCCCCTTACTATCCTCAAGGCGAATGGCCAAGCCGAAAGCACAAACAAAACCCTATGTGCCATTCTCACTAAAACAGTGGAGGAAAGCCCCACAAGATTGGGAACATAAGTTGTTGGCTGCACTTTGGGCCTATAGAACTTTGTACAAAGCAGCAACCAATGCTACCCTTTCAATTTAACCCACGGTATTACGGTCATGCCCATGGAGTTCTTAGTCCCAAGTCTACGTGTTGCAATGCACAAAAAGCTCACCAAAAATGTGCTAAGTTGTTGCCTCTTCAAGCTTGAAAAGCTTGATGAAACTCGCCTCTTTGCAGTCTATAGTATAATTGTAAAAGCTCAGGCGCGTAAACAATGGTTTGATGACCAGCTCAAGGATAAGCAAATGAATGAGAGCGACATGGTCCTCTTATTCAGTATAAAAACACATAAGAAAAAGCTCAAGCTTAGAGGCCTAGGACCTTTCCTAGTCTCTGAGATCACACCACAAGTCGTTGTGTGCATTGAAACACTGGATGGTGTTGAGATGCTTGGTTACTTTAATGGTAGAAAACTCAAACACTAATAAAGACCTCTCATAGAGGCCACCTTAAAAGCCATCCATGACAAAAAACAATGGAAAAACGACCATGAAGATATGAAAAAAACTATGCAAGAAGAGTCCAAAGTGAGGCAAGCCAAGCTTAGGCAAAAACATACTATGGTCAACATGGCCCAAGTGATCAATTTAGAAGAAGAAGATTGGGAGTTGAAGCCAGCTCGGTTGTGGTTAGGAATGACCACTCTGACCAGCCTTGTCCAAAAATTAGCTCTTGTTGATACAAGGGCTAGTTACAATTTAATGTCATATGGAACATGGCATTTCCTAGAGGAACCTACACTGAAAGCAACCCTAGCCATTGTTACAATAGTTACCTCTCACAACATGTTCATTGCATTGGCACAGTCACACTTTTATTCCACATCGAAAATAATCCCTTGGAAGGGAAGTTTTATGTTATTCTTGAAGAAACAATGCATGAAGAAATCCTCCTAAGAAGGGCATGGATAGGCCATAACAGATGCAACATCGACTACGATGCGTGGACAATGACCCTACTTGCAACTGGCCTTTGGCCAAGTCACTGTTCTCATGACAGATAAAGAGCTAGTTCTCGCCACTCCCCCTTGCCAGGCACTCCCCAACACCCATAATCAACCCACCACCCATAATCACCCCAACACCTCACCCTTCTCACTCCGTTCCCCTAAAAAATAGGCCACTCATCATGCCAACTATATCAATGCCTCTCACACCCACACTACCACCACACACAGTGACAACTCACTTCCACATTGCCACCTCACCAACTGCCACCCCACCAAGTCACACTAACCCCACTAACACGTCTAACCATACTCATAAATCTCCACAAGGTTTGATATCTCACCATTGGGTACCCAAGAAACTTCTTGTAGGACAAGGCTACTATTAGGGTGCATCTCAATTGTGGATCCCCATAAGGTCCCACCATCCCCCTCACCAACAGGCATCCAGAGCTCCTTGTCCCCAACGTAGGTGCCCCATTCGCCAACCTCAAGCCTACAAAGTACAAAATCGATGCAAACCTAACCGCTTTTCAAGGCGTTCTGACCGAACCCTAAACCCATGCACTCAACCTTTCGATGGATCCCAAAACCTCTTCTCCACGCCTAACATTTCTATGATGGTAATCATACCATATTTATCTCCAAGCCTCTAGCCTTAGCCCCTACCTCGTGTCACACCACAGTCACCCACACTTTAATGGGTACCTCGTGTCACATCTGCAGTGAAGATTACTCGGGATAAAGGAAAGTAGAAGGTCTAGTATGACACACCCACCCCCATGCTATCGCTGACACACCTTCTTATAGATACACCTCCAACGTCTACACTTCCTCCACCTATCATTCAAAGGCTCAAGAGGACTACAAGACTACCATCAACCCCCTCAAACACCACAACTACTTCCTCACCACCCTCATCAGAATCTCTTCAGGAAGCGCTACCACCTACCTCGCCATTGCCTAATTGAAATAAACTCCTCTCCTTGGCAATCTGGGCACGCGATCAGTACAAAATCCGCAGTGGGGTGCTGACAACCTAGTCTCTATGTACAAAACTTGTTAAAGGGTGAAAAGAAATATTATTATTAATGGCATGGCCGCACCAAGTTTGCCATGGCCATACCAAGTATGCCACAGACGTTCCAAGATTGGTATATGGTCGTTCCTTCTTCCACCTGTTGCCATGGCTATACCAATTCTTGATCCAAAGCCCCCAACTGTTTTCCAACCATCTTTGGCAAACTTGCAGATGTTCTACAAGATCCCATGTCAAGGGGACAGGGAAGTCAAGGACCGAGAGTGCAAAGACCAACCCCTTCGTATCAGTCAAATGCGGGTCCATCTCGCCAAAATTAAGGCAATCCCACGAGAACTCCAGCTCAGCCATCTGCCTCTGTTCAGAGTAGTCTCAGAACTCCTTCCCAAAACTGGGGTAACCACAAAGAGAAAGAGTTCCGCCCCAATCTGCAGAGCAGCCAGAGCAGTCACAATAGTAGAAGTAGTGGAAGAGGAAAGAGGATAGATTTATGCAGCGATTGAAAACCAAGGGCCAAATCATCAATTCTCCATCGTCCATACTCTAGCTGAGTATCAGGGTAAGCTTTTTAAGCTTTTGATTGATTCAGGCAGTACTCATTCATTTATTTCCCCTGGATGCTTGCGCAAGCTAGTCTTAGATCAGAAATCAGGGAAACCTATGCAAGTTGAATTGGCCAGTGGGAAGATTCCTTTCACTCACCTTGCGCAAGCTAGTCTTAGATCAGAAATCAAGGAAACCTATGCAAGTTGAATTGGCCAGTGGGAAGATTCCTTTCACTCACCTTGAGACAGATCGTATTCAGTTCAATCTAGATGGGAATTTAACTGACTGTCAGTTCAGAGTCCTACCTTTGGGAGTTTTCAACGGGATCCTTGAAATGGATTGGCTCCACAAAAATCAAGCTGACATTCACTGTCACAATGGAACCATTTCCTTCCGTGACCTTCACAGGAACAAAGTTCAAGGAAATAGAATTTCAGGACCCCCGAGTAAAAGATTCTAAGTTACTAAAAGGACTTAGAAAGAAGCAGCTCATTTACGTTGTCAAAATGAATCCGATAGACACAAAGTTAAAAGCTAAAGAACTTGAATGGTTAAGTGAATATGATGATTTATTCCGAACAGAGCTAACAGAGATGCCTCCAATTCGGGAAGTAGACCATGTGATAGAATTGACCCACGGAGCTCAGCCAATAGCCCAGCACACGTGCAAAATGCTAGTTCCTAAAGCCATCAAACTCAAGGAACAACTTAGACAGCTATTGTTAGAACAAGGGTTTGTAAGGCCCAGTGTTTCACCTTGGGGAGCACCAGTTCTCTTTCCGAAAAAAAGGATGGAACGTTAAGACTCTGTGTGGATTACATAGGTCTCAACCAGCTGAGAGTTAAGAATAAATATCCTATCCCCAGAATTGATGAGCTTCTAGACATGCTAAATGGAGCCCAGATCTTCACAAAGATAGATCTCAAATCAGGGTATTACCAGATCAGGATTAATGATCAAGATATCCCGAAGACAACCATCAATACTCGCTATGGGCATTATGAATTCATTGTCATGTCGTTTGGATTACCAAATGCCCCAGCTACATTCAATCGCCTAATGCAAGACATTCTGGATGATTTTGTTCTTGTTTTCTTTGATGATATTCTGATTTACTCCAAGAAGGCAGCTGACCATGCAGCTCATGTCTGAAAAGTTCTTGAGATTCTAAGGAAGCACCAACTCTACAAAAAAGAGCAAATGCACTTTCTCTGCCGACCATGTTGAATACTTGGGCTTTCTAGTATATCCAAAGATGGAATTTCTCTAGATTTTGCAAAAGTCCAAGCAGTCATAGATTGGCCTGAACCAAAGACAGTGAATGAAGTCAGAGGATTCTTGGGATTGACTGGTTGGTATAGAATTTTTATACCAAAGTATGCTCTCATAGCTTCCCCCCTGAGTAATCTTCTCAAGAAGAATACCCCGTTTCAATGGTCTGCTAGGTGCCAGAGTGCTTTTGATTTCTGAAGACCGCCTTGTAAACAATCCCGTTCTTAAGTTGCCAGATTTCTCTCTACCCTTTGAGGTAGTAAATAACTGATGCCAGTGGTTTTGCCCTGGGAGGTGCACTCATATGCAGGAAGGTCATGCAGTGGCCTATGAATCCCGAAAACTCAGAACGCATAAGAGGAATTATGTTGTCCACATGACCTGGAACTACTTTCAGTAGTCTATGCCCTGAATTTGTGGTGGAGACATTACCTACTGGATCAAAGATTCATTTTGATCAGATCATCAGAGCTTAAAGTGGATCTTCACTTAGAAGGATCTCAACATGCGCCAAAGAAGGTGGATGCAGACCCTGCAGGAATTTGATTTTGAAATCAAGTACCGCCCAAGCAAAGAAAATGTGGTAGCAGATGCCCTCAGCAAAAAAGCCTCCTTGCTTGAAATTACTGTAGTGTCAAATTCTTTGATTAATGAAGCAAGAGAGAAGATCATGCAAGATAGATTCTTTGGCCCTATTGCTACCCTACTTATACAGGAAAGCAAAACTCCATAGGAGTTGAACCGAGTTGAAGGGTACAGCCTAGATGATGGAATTATGTATTATAATTGCAAGCTATGCATTCCCGATGATGAGGGGACTAAGGGTCAAATTCTGAATGAAGCCCATGATAGCCTTATTGCAGGACATCCAGGTTTCATCAAGACCTACATGTCTGTAAAGAAAAGCTTTTTTTGGCCTGGTCTAAAAAAGGATGTACTTAATCATGTATGTCAATGTCTGACATGTCAGAAAGTCAAAGCCGAGAGAGTAAAAATGCCTAGGAAGTTACATCCATTAGACATCCCCCAGATGAAGTGGGAATGTATCAGTATGGATTTTATTACTGGATTACCTTCAGTGCAATCAGGTTACAACTCCATCTTCGTGGTGGTTGATAGACTAACCAAAGTTGCCCATCTGATTCCAGTAAAAGAAACATACACTGTAGTGGATGTGGCCAGAGTGTTCCTCATAGAAATCTTCAGATTGCATGGCCTACCCAGAAGAATAATAAGTGATCGAGATCCCAAATTCACGTCAAGATTCTGGACTGCATTTTTCGAAGCAGTATAGGAACTTTCTTGGATCTCAGCACATCTTACCACCCCGAGACCAATGGTCAAACTGAAAGGGTGAACCAAGTAATCGAAGATATACTTCAGTTATGCTGTGACAAGGAACCCAAGAAGTGGCTAAGCTATCTGCACCTAGTCGAGTTCGCCTACAATGCCTCTTATCATCGAAGCATTGGAATGAGCCCTTTCAAAGCTCTGTATGGACAAGATTGCCTTACACCATTAACTTGGTCCGACCCATTGATTAGGGTCGAGATGTCCAGACAGATGCTTGACGATCGAGTAGCAGATGCAGTCAATTTGCAAAGATATAAAAGCTGCCTAGGATAGACAGAAGCAATATGTAGATAAGAAAAGGACAAACAAAAAATTCAAAGAAGCAGATATGGTCTTCATTCGAGTACGCCCCAAAAGAAGTTCTCTATCTCTTGGGAAGTACAAGAAGTTATCCCCCAGATATTGTGGACCATATCTGATTACAAAGAAAGTAGGTGACAGCCTACGAGCTTCTTCTGCCTCCTCATCTCAAAGTACATAATGTATTTCATGTCAGCCTTCTTAAAAAGTATGTACCAAGCCCCAAATCATGTGCTTGATGAGATGAAATCTTAACTTCTTCAACCCAAGGAGGGCAGATGGAACTCCAACTTGAAGAAATCCTTAATGTTCAAGAGAAGGTTCTCAGGAATAGAATTCTGAGAGAATTATTGGTCAAATGGAAATTCTATCCGTTTGAAGATGCCACGTGGGAGAAAGAAGCCGAACTGTTGTTGCGGGATTACCCCCAGTTTGCGAGATGAGGACATCTCGCATTTTTCAAGTGGGAGAGAATGTAAGATTCCTTCCCAGCCCTCAAGATGTCCAGTATCTTCCCTTGTAATCAGTCCCCTCTTCAAAATAATAAAAGATCTTGTTTCTACCTATTTTGGCTTAGAGAGAGAAAATGTTCTAGAGAGAGATTATTCAATTTTTAGATATTTTTGGATGGAAAATATCTCTTCTTATTAAAATAAATTCCCCTGAAATAGAAGTTCAAAAAGATTTTCAGAAGGTGCATTAGAAATAAATTATAATCTATTCAAAAGGCCTTAGCCTAAGGGTCCAGATTTTTTGAAAATTTTAGATTAAGGTTACCCATAAGATTAATCCAAATGTAGGAGGAGATAAATTGAAAAATCAAAGAAAAACCCCCCAAAAATGAGTTAATGTTCACATAAGATGAAGAGTGGACTAAGGACCAAGGAAAATAGTTAAAAAACTGATTTTTGACACCTCAAGATAGAAATTCCCCCTCATGAAGTAGGCACCTTTTTCTCATCATTGCTTTTCAATTTTAAACCATTAAAATTAGATATTTCATCTCTCCTCTCTCCTAATTCAAAACTAGATCCAAAAAGTGAACTAAACTGACCCAAAACTGGTCAAAAATTGAACAAACTGATCTGGAAAATTCTAGAACCAATTTTCTTGGTTAGAGGCTCATTTTTTTCCTATAAATAGAAGCCTCCCCCTTTGTAGAAGCTTAATAGTGTTTTATGCACTGTTACTCTACTCCTTCCCAGAGCCAAAAACATTGAATTCATTGATAATTCACTTGTTTTTGACTAATTCCTCTATAAAGAATTGGTGGCCACTCTTGATCCAAGCAAGAGTAGAACCCTCAATCCCTCAAGCCAAAGGAAAGCTCATAAAACTCCATGTAAGTTAGAAATTCTACTTTTTTTAATTCTATTCTATGGTTTTTTGATTTCTTGCTTCTTTTAAATTGAAATTGTATGTTATGCCTTGATGGAAAGGCTTCCTCCTTCTCTTCATTGTGAATTCAGCCCTTCTTTATCCTAGATGTGTAATCAAATAAATAGAGTTAAACCTTTCATATTGTTTACTCTTAAAAAAATGAGAATTTATTAAATGAGAGTGTTAAATTCATCTTGGGGTAAATTCTAAGTAGATTTAGAATGTAAAAATTGAAAAATGGTCAGCCATACAAAGGAGGTTATGGCAAAATTTTCTTAAATTTTGTGGAAATAAGTTTTATCTTTATGTTATTCAAAAAGAGTAATCCCCTCCGTTTGTGCATTCTAAAAGTGTTATTTTCATTCTATGCATAGAAAGATGCATATTGAAAATATTTTTATTGTAAAAGTGTTACTTTCATCATTATTGATTTGTTTGCATACAGTATTGCATAAAACAATTTCTATTATTATAAAAGTGTGATTTTCATTAGATTTAAATTCTATGCATAGAAAGATGCATATTGGATACTTTTTATTATTATAAAAGTGTGATTTTTATTAGATTTAAATTCTATGCATAGAAAGATGCATATTGGATTTTTTTTATTATAAAAGTGTGATTTTCATTAGATTTAAATTCTATGCATAGAAAGATGCATATTGGATATTTTTTTATTATAAAAGTGTGATTTTCATTAGATTTAAATTCTATCCATAGAAAGATGCATATTGGAAATATTTTTTTATTATAAAAGTGTTACTTTCACCAATATTAAATTTTATGCATAAAAGAATTTTTTTAATTATAAAAGTGTTACTTTCATCAAAATTGATTTTATGCTTAAAATGATGCATAAAAGATTTTTTTTTTTAAATTATAAAAGTGTTACTTTCATCAAAAGTGATTTTATGCTTAAAATGATGCATAAAAGAAATTTTTTAAATTATAAAAGTGTTACTTTTATCAAAATTGATTTTATGCATAAATGATTTTTATATCAAAATTAGGGTTCTCTTTAATTCTATGTTTAATGTCCATGAATAATCGATAAATGAATAAGTAAATACACTATGAGAGAAAATTCTATCGTTTCATATTCACTCGGATGGTATTGAGAAAATTCAGAAAACCTATCGAAGTCAGAAATTTAGATAAATTGATTAATTTATTCCTCATAGAAATTCGTGATTAGTTTAGAAATCAATTAAGTGAATATTCAATGAATGAAATTCAGTAAAATAGTAATTGAAATATCCCCCCCTTTCGAGAAAGGTAGTTCAGGAAGAACCTTACCAGACTCGAACCCAGAATCAGACTTTGACCAAGACCAAACTCTTCGTCAATTTCAAGGAAAGACGATGTGACCAGTTCAGGAAAATACACTCAAATCACCAACCAAATCTGAAACTAAGTTGAGACCCTTTAAATTGATCTGAGGATCCAGAATTTGAGGAATTTTGCTTGGAATTCAGACCTACGACGATCAAGAAGTCTTGGGTTACGGAATTAGGATATACTCATTATATTCAAAGAAAAACAAAACTAAAAACTTGCATAGAAACCCTATTTTCTTAAAGGACTGTCTTACGCCAGAATGCTGGAGGGAGCATTTGGTATATGTGTTTTTCTAAGGGAAGTTCGGTTGCAACAACTGGCGGGGAGTGTTCAAAGGATGGCTCACGCGGCAAAAACCTGCCCAGGTCTTGACCAGCCTTGGTATAGTGAAAAATGGTGTGCTTCTGGTACGATGGGCGAGGGCCGACGAAGCGGTCCCTGAGTGAAGTGCGAGGACACCTAAGGAGGATCCTGGAGGGTTCTGACTAGGCCATGGCACGGGCTTGCGGTGCTTAGGACACCCATACGTATGTCGTGGAAGATATTGTATGATGGACCAATGTTTATTATAATCTGTTTTACTGGATCTCGTTGTTGCTGATTAGCTGGTCTCAACGGAGAGTCCAGAGTGATACTGTTTTTTTTTAGAAACAAGGATTGGATGGAAATTTTTGAGCTATGACATCTGTATAACCAATAATTGTTTGTCAATGGATTGTTTTATAAGTTAAAGTTTAAAGAGGAGTGTGTGCGTATCTATATTCTAAAGCAAAAGTTAAGAAAGGCATTCAATTATGGGTGGGTGAGTACTTGTCTCGTTCTACCAATTCTAGTGGTTGGGCGATGGCTAAAACCCATGGGCCAGATGGGATGGAATCAATAGAGTTTTAATAATAAAATTAATACGCGCTAAGATTATGTTTGAAATGAATTCATAAATTGAAAACTCATAAACTGAACTGGAATTGTTTTTTTTTATGGATACCCCAAATCTATATGGCATTCTTGGACTTTCCAAGAGTCAGGATATGATCGCCTTTGCCTTCGAACATCTCATCAACTCCGCTACAACCTGTGTAAGCAGAGTGAGGCTTGCCCATCACTTTGAGGATCTATACCTCCCTGATCCTATAGAGCGACCTCGGTATATGTGGTTCTCTGGAGGAAGATGTATTAATATCAATAGCAATCAGCATCAGAGACTCAGGCAAAATATTTCCTTAGCTATGATCTTGATAAGGCTAGGGGTTGTTCATTATGAACAACTCTTTAATATCAATAGCAATCAGCATCAGAGACTCAGGCAAAATATTTCCTTAGCTATGATCTTGATAAGGCTAGGGGTTGTTCATTATGAACAACTCTTTAATCATTCACCCAAAAATTTTAGAATTTCTTGCCAAGTCTTTAGGCTTCTTAGCCGCTTTATCCCTAGAAGTAGAATTACAGCACCTCTTTCAGTGAGATGAATCGTGTTTATCATGGCATGTCTCCTTTGCAGTTGCGCTTCTTTATGCGTATGCAATTGAGGCAGTGACTTTGGAGCCGTGATGCTCTATGTATATATCTCAAACTTTTGATAATAAACGATGTTTTGCAAAAAAAATTCCAAATTATTTTTATGATTTTGTGAATATGGTTAATAAAATTATCAGAGTAAATCTTGTTTCATGAAGTATGATGAAATAATTATTTGTTTAAAGAATAAATCGTAAAAATTAATTAATCATAAAGCGGTTGCCAAAGTTAAGTTAACGAAAATCTCGTTTTATCAGAATCATGAGGCGCACTAGGGTCATTCTCCATAAGCCCACTCTCACTCACATTTACAACTTGAACCATTCTCCCCCATGGGGTTATGGGGGACGACACTAAGGACAATTCTCCATAACCCTATGGGGGATAATGGCACTATTACCATTCTCCATAATCCATGGTGGATAATGGCACTATTTGTACATGTTATACACCCTCTCTTTCCCTCTATACAAACTTTAGATATGTGTAGTGGTTTCTCAATAATGGCCATAGTGCCTTTCTCTATCAATATTATACTAATGACCATATAGATTGCAATTCTCATTCAATGTTGTACTAAAGTAAAGAGTTGTGAAGAATAGAGGGTTTTAGAACATATATGGTAGCCCTAGTCATCAGAATGGATTTTATATAGTTTTAATGACTTTAGAGGATGGTTCCATTCTCCCCAAGGATGTCATATGCCCAATATTCATTCTCCACTAGGGGGTATGATGAGTAGCATAGCTTTGAATTTCATCATAAAGAATGGCTCTAGTGCCTTTCTATCATCATAAAGAATGGCTCTAGTGCCTTTCTATCACTAGAGGGGATGCTGACTATGGTAGGGGTAGTAGGTCAAGAATGGCTCTTGTGCAATTCTAATAGCCCCAAGGATGGCTCTTTTACAATACTAATGATCCTAGATAATGGCTCTAGCTCTTAAGGCCATTGAGTAAGATGTAATCATAGCCATCCTCTTAAAAATTTTAACTCAAGAGCAGTATGGTAACATAGTTACTACTCTCACTAACTTGCTAGCACCAAAGCTTATGGATGTGGAAGCATCCCTCTTAGAAGAAGATGAAAAAGTTAAGCAGAGGTAGAGTATTAGAGATGGTGCATTTTTCAACAAAGTCAGCTATGTCCAGCAAAGGTTTCTTCAAAGGATCAAATCCAACTAAATATATCTCTAAGGAATCATGCAATTTTTGTGTGAAACTAGGGCATGACGGAAAAAGATTCTTTCTTTAGAAACAAGGCCTAGAAAGCTACACAGGAACAATTGATAGCTCAAGTGAAGAAAAAAAGTAAGACAAAGAAGCGAGCCTCAAAAGAGGCTAACCACATCGAGGATGATTGGGTATTCTAGACCGTCTAGGGTCTACCTAGACCACCTATGGTCACCCCTCTATCTTACACAAAATGTAAACATAACTAGAATCCTGTCTTCAACTTCTTGCATTGTAAACCACTATGAGTAAGATCTACGGGCACTTGGATGGTCATCATAACCAGATTTGTAAACAGTAAAACTAGAGCTAGCATGGTCATCTTAGTAGCCATGGATATTTTGTTGAGGGAGGGTGTTGAAAAAAATACACCAAATTATACATGTGACATTGATGATAAGGGGATATGGTCCAAAAGTCACGTTAACCTTAGCTAAACTTGGTACACTATGGTTTAGAATCTAGTAGGATCTTTTGAGCATATGCTAGGTGCCTAGAGCAAGTGGGAGAGGATCTCTCTTGCACACCAATCTAGGATTTTGGGTGTTCCCTTCAAGATATTATTAGGGTTTTGCTTAGGGGTGAATCACACCCTAATCATTTGTACTCCAGCCTATATAAGAGCCTATATAAGAGGCTCTCATCTAATGCAAGGGTACACAACCTCCATTATCCCATCTCGTGTCATTATGCCGCCCATTTAGTTAATGATGTAATTAGCATTAATATCCATCTCATCTACCTAGTCTTATGCAATTACCATGAGTATGATCATGGTGTCTCTCCATCCACCCTAATTCCAACAAATTAGAGTCATATCCATCTCATCTAGCTAGTCTTATGCAATTACCATCAGTATGATCATGGTGTCTCTCCATCCACCCTAATTCCAACAAATTAGAGTCATATCTAATAGTCAGATATCTATCAGGGTCAGTCATACAGTTTTGTCGACTGGAGGATATCTAATAGAGTTAGTTAGGGATCAACTATACTTATAGATTAGGAGTTATAAGGCTGGACCATTGTGGAGTCTATGTTGTCTAGGCATTTATAAGTGTCAGAGGACACACGAGTGAAAATTTCTAAGTCAGAAAAGTCAGGTAGGAGTTAGCTACTAGTCAGAAAAAGGGTGTTAACATATTCAGTAGGGTTGTGGAGTAAGAGACTAAATAATTGCTAGATCTAGAGGAAAATTAATAAGTTTGGAGGACACGAATTGACAGAGGTCAGCAAACAATAGTTGACTAAATCAGATAAGAGTCAGCACAGAAGATCAGAAGAGAGTCAGTTGGGGTCAGTTTAGGTTAGCAGATGATGAGAGGAGGTCAACTGAGGTGATATGATTGAAGATTAGGGTTGCTGAGAGTCAGATTTTACCTAGGAGGACATTTTGGTGGGTCAGCTCATTCAAGTTGAGAGAGTTCAAGTGTCAGACTATATCATCATGACTTTAGAGGACGATTCCATTCTCCCCAAGGATGTCATAGGACCAATATTCATTGTCCACTAGGGGGTATCATGAGTAGCATAGCTTTGAATGTCATTATGAAGAATGTCTCTAGTGCCTTTCTGTAACTAGAGGGGATGCTGACTATGGTAGTAGTAGTAGGTCAAGAATGGCTCTCATGCAATTCTAATAACCCCAAGGATTGCTCTTTTTTACGATACTAATGATCCTAGATAATGGCTCTAGCTCTTAAGACCATTGGGTGAGAATGGTGCTACTACCACTCTCACTCTGTAGTCTCCTTGTGGATATAACTAAATCAGTGTCATTCTTCATGACCCCATGTGGATGGAGGTGGGTTGTGGAGGATGGCACATAAAATAGTTTGAATAGGTATGTTAAGAGTAACATATTGGGGATTATTTCAAGAAATTGCATTTGATAAAGTGTTTTTAACATTCCACTTCACAGAAATCAATGATGCATGGAAGGATATGGAAACAACCAATAGGTAGAAAACATAGCACTAAAAATGCGGACAACTGACAACCTCATCATCCCTACAAATTTATAAAGAAACGTAGCACGAAAAATTTTACAGGATACACATGAGGGTATGGAGGTAGAAACAACAAGTAATCTTGTTGCTACTATAAACATAGATGAAACCACAACACAAGGCATTTTGGAGGAGTCAAGAGCTAGTAACTTTGAAGCTAATCCAGATCTGCATCCGAATCCACCACCTTTGGATAAGCTAAGGATGACTGTGATATTGGACTTGAATGGCTTGCTGTTGAGTCGTTACTTCTTCACGTCACATATACACCCTGTTGTGATGTGTGGCTACAACGAGTTTATGGTTATTTGACCTAGGTGTATTGATTTTCTAAGGATCTTGCTAGAAAGGTTTGATTTAGGTATTTGGTCAACGGTGGAGCATAATTTCCTTAACATGGTACAAAACCTTCAATGATATGCAAAGGAGAGCTTCACTTTCTTTGTGATATAGAGTCAAACATGGATGCTACACTTGTAGCAAGAAAATGATAATTCACCCTAACAATGTTGGTGTTATGGCAATGTTTAAACCCTTAGCAAAAATCTCAAAGGTGTTTGGATATGATGCTAGAAGGACAATACTTATTGATGACTCTCCGTACAAGGCCTACGCCATTCCTCCATTAAATTGTATATTTCCTCATACATTTAATATATAATGCAATGACATTAGTCTCTTGATTAACCATATTATTGTGTCCATTAAAGTGTTAACTAGTGTGTCATTATTTCTTAATCATGATGTTAATCTCGTTCTTTAAACCACCATAGCTTGTTTCTTTTCTTGTTATCAGAGTGTACGCTGGGTTTAGTTAGCTATGGTAGATTAGGGAATTTATTGATTCTCTTTCTCTTCCCTCCACAAGAGAAGAGAGAATTTGCTACTAGAGTATAGGTTGGGTTTAGTTAGATATGGTAGATTAGGGGTTTTATTGATTCTCTTTCTCTTCTCTCCACAAGAGAATTTGCTACTAGAGATTTTGCACACACAAAGAAAGTTTGCATCTATGCAGAGGTAGCAAAGGAGCAATTTTAGCAATCGTAAGATCCAAGAAATAGGTGGCAACTATTGAGTGTAGCTCAAAGAATAAAGAACAAATCTAGCGCAACCTCATTTCAAGGAAAATCAAGACAAACAAGAAGAGGGAATAAAGAAAGACTAAGAGAAAGCAAGAGATGTAGAGAGAACTAAGCTGCGTTAACCAGCCTTAGGGGAAATTATAGACCAGAAAGCATTAATTATTTTAAGGCATCTTCAAGTGTCAGTGAAGAGAAGGAAAAAGAGGTAAGAGGTTTGGTTGCAACTAACACCCTCAAGTCCATATCCATAGAGATCATCCACTTTGGAACATACTCTATCTAGATACCACAAAGCACATAAATGCCCATAATATATTCACCGCCGTGATAAAAAGAGCAATCATAGTGATATGTAGATGCACAACCATCTCTTTGATTGCTTTAGCAAGCTTATCATCAAAATCATCCAAGATAAAAATAGCACCATCATAATTTGAATACAAAGCAACATGAGAGATCATTGGGAAACATTACTCAAAAGCCCATAGACAAGGCTTATCACAATAGCCCAGTTCATTACCAAAAAAAAGGATGGGCCAATAGTTGCATTTATGCAGCATAATTAAAATAAATATTCAAAAATTTACCTGAATATAAAGCATGTTAAATCTAGTATTCATAGAAAACCCTTAAACAATGATTAAAAAAATGTAAAAATTTGGAGTGAACTTGCTAACATATAATTTACAAGTTTTGGAAAATCATAAGATAGAGCGAATTTATTAGGAATATATTTATGTGAGGTATTTTCTACTACATTTAAAAAGTTATCAAAGTTTACATATCATAAAAATTTTAGTAGTTATTTTTATAAGGGTAAATTTATAAGATAATGGTTAGTGGTGGTCCTATCAAATTAGTTGGGATTTATAAGGGTAAATTTATAAGATAATGGTTAGTGGTGGTCCTATCAAATTAGTGGTGGTCTTCATATTTATAAATGTTGGGATATATATTCACACTTCACATTAGTCTATGGTGGTCCTATTAGGTTAGGCCACATGTACATGATTTAGGTGTGATTGATATTTATAAAGGTTGGGACATTCACACTTCACATTAGTCTCTCAAGCTTTGCGTTGAAGCTCTCCTACATAACATATTTTCCCTCCTCTTTTTCATTCATGAGGAAACCATAGCTCTCCTGCTGTGTCCAATACCAACGCTCTCCTTACGTGACTTGTTTATTCAATTTTTTAACTCTTTTGTACAAGGCTTGATTAATAGTAGGACTCTAATAAGGCACTAAAACGTTTTATTTCTTTAAATTAATTAATTAATATGAAAAAGGCACCAAAATCATTTGTTACATAGCCTTCATAGATTACATAATACTAAAAATGGAAGATTTAAAATCTTCCAAGTTTTGATGCTTTTTTATGGCAGTTGGCATGTTTGTATAGTATGCATATGAGCCTGTACGCCCTACAGCGTTTTGTGGCCACTGGGTTTATGGAATGAAACAAAGCTGATCTTGCTGCTGTGCAGGTGGTGAGCAGGAGGAGATGCAAGCCAGGCGAAGCAAAGGTCGTGGTCTCCCAGGTGACAAGGCCGGTCGTGTGGTGAAGCTACAGTGTGGAGAGAGAGAGAGAGAGAGAGAGAGAGAGAGAGAGAGTTAAACAATCATAAATTTAGCTATACAAAAAACTATTTATTTTAACAATCATAAAATTATTAATCTGTGCAAATTGCTCTCTCTGCCTGATGCGACAAGGAGTTCTTGCTCTGCGATTCCTCTCTCTGTTGCGACTCCTCTCTATGCCTGTGCAAGTTTTTGCTTCTACTATAATGGTGGAGGGGGGAGGGGGCGGTGTGCTGGCTTGGAGTAAGTGGGCAGAAGGAGGAGGACAGGCTGGGTGGGTAGGTGGGGTTAGACTTAGGTTATAGGATTGTATTAATTAAATGCCAGGTCAATGGCATTTAATTCATACAATACAGATAAACCTCACATTCATTAGGGCTTGTTGCTGGGTTCATGAGGGACTCTTAGCTTTTTACACAGCCCAATGCCAACGTCACTTCTAGTGGTCTGTTTAGTTGTTTTTTTTTTTTTTTTTTTTTGGCTAGCTTCAACATAGGTATTATGTTTGCTCGTTCCAATAGAGAGGTTTTGTTTCAGCGAAGGGTTTTGTTTTAGCGGAGGGTTTTGTTTCGTCAGGGTTATGTCTTAGTTGTGGAGCTTTGGTTCAGTATGGGGATTTCATTTAGCAAAGGTTACTCAATTTTGTTTGTTGTGGAGATTCGTTGCCCGCGCTCCTCCACCTAAGAGAAAACCCTGGCTTCTTACATAGCCCCATATCAATGCTTCTGCTTATTTAATTGCTCATGGCTTTGGGTGGTCTATTGCCACGATTGTGGTGCTCCATCGAGAGTATTAGGCATTCCTTGGTGTAGCTCTTGTGTAGTCTTGTTTCCGCATTCGAAGGCATCCCCATTTGCATATCTACTATAGGCCTTCTACATTGAATTTTCATGTGCAATCATGTTCTCCCTTTATTTATCTCATGTGCTATTGCTTCTATGCAAGCTCCCTTCTTGTTTAGTTTCTCTTGCATACTTTAATTTTTGCATATTCTCTTTTATGCTTCCTCGATTTCTCGTTTTCCCTTGCCTCTCCTGAACAGCTCTCAAAGAGCATGAAGCACTTGTTCCATAGCCTATGAGTGGCCCAAGATAAAGAGGTTTAACTTCAAGCCTAGGTTATTAACATCTATGGTATTTGTACACACATATTTTGTTGCTTTGAAATTTTAGGTACCCGTCTCTTAAGGTTTCACTTAAAAGGTTTTTTATTATCACATCATTGGTGAACCTTTTAATTGATTATTTTTAGTTTTTTTAAAATAAATTTTAGGCTTGTTTCCATATAAAACCTACATGATAGGTATAAAATGATTGAAAAAATTGGCCATTTACTACACTATTACGAATACCCATGCCTTGGTCTTTGTATTTTTGTGTTTACTCTTAAGCACTCTTAAGTTCGTCTCTGAAAATTTTGCATCAAATTTTCTCTTCATTATTCATTCAATACCTTGTATGCACATACTTTAATACTCTCTAATTTGGATATACGTAAATGCCGATCTCAGGCCTCTGTATAAACGCATGCAGTTGACTTAACCTAGCCGAGTATCTCATTGAAGATCATTCCTTGGCTATTTAAAGGGCTTGATGGCTTGGTCTCTACACAGAACTCTATTTCTTCTTATGCTTAATGATGTCCTTGCTCTTGTGGTTCTGTCTACGTGAACACCATCATCTGGATCTTCCATGGCGAGTCCACAAAGTAGAGTGCACTAAGGGCCTTTACTTAGTGTTGTAATGGTACTTTTTTTGGGGTTTTTTTTGAAGGTGGCAGATAGTTTCTTGTTGGTTTTGGTGATTGACTAAATGCATAGGTTTTTGATGCCTTGATGTTGGGTGGTTGGTTTCTTGTTGGTAATCTTGGATTTGCTTTAAGTTAATATCTATACATTGGTTAGTACACTAAAGTACATGTTGATTAATCAGCTATCTTCAGATTGTTAATTTATTGTCCTAATATGTTTAATGAAAGTGAGTTTCAAATGGAAATTAAATCATACACTCAACTTGATAAAATTCATCTATTTTATTTTAACAAGGTTTTGGTTACATAATGGATGGGGACCTTGGACGTTAAATATTTTTAAATTTTTTATATAGTATTGTGATGACATGACAGTTAGTCTATAACACATTATTGATAAGCTCCTAGTACATCTGGGTTTTATGTTAGTTTTTTCTAAGATTCTGTATATAAAAAAAAACCTTTACTTAAAGTATTGCAAGGCCACATGTTTTGGTTTCTCTCGTGTTCTTTTAGCACATATCTTGATTGTCATACTGTTAAGGGTGGTTGCAAGATCAAGGTGCCCAATTTTGTCCATTCAGACACCCTGTAAACAGTAAAAAAATATGCATTTGTTTACCTTTAGTGGCTAATCTATCCTAGCTAATGAAGGAATTTTCTTTCAAGTTCTTTTGTTGGAACATTACATGCAAAGTTGGGAATATAGTTCCATAATCTAATTAAGCATTAGATACTCGAAAGTCCTCATTTCCTTAGGTACAAAGTTGATGTATACACCCTGTCTCAAATTTGGACTCATTCCATAAAATGCCAATATCTTTTACATATAAACTCATATGAGATTCTCACTTTGGACCTTAGATCTTCACATAATATAGACCTTAACTTGATTTTTTTAGTAAATTTTAAGCTCTTTGTCTATTTTCTTTAAATAATTCAAGTTCTTAAAAGTGTTATAATATATGTCACTTTTTGTACCCACTTTAACTACCACTTAAAATGCTCAATCGTGTAGATCAAAAGAGTGGTAGATAGTGAGAAATTAGTAAAATGTGATGTTTAGTCAAAATTGCAAATCTAGTGGTTGGGTTTTTAAAAAATCTATTTTCTAAAATTCTTCCATGCTATTAAAAGGCCTGCAAATATTAATAATCGAGTTAATAAAATTACATTTTTAATGTAAATCATCTAAAACCTATATGAACTAGTGTACTTATAATGGTGCATGTATGGAAAAAAAATCTAAGTATGGAAAGATATTTTCTTTATCGTTTCATCATATTTTTAATTAATTTTAATTAATTATAATAATTTAAGTTATATTGGGTTAATTTGAGTGCATGTGTATTTTCTATTAGTTGCTTGATCTCATTTGAAGTACCTTGTCCCCCCAAATTTTCTCTCCAAGAATTGTTCCAGTCCAGACAAAATTGGACACCTTGATCTTGCAACAACCCTTAATGTGTTGGTTAGCAGTAAATTTAGAATTGGCTTTTAACTCATTGACATACTTGGATTACTATTTTGATTTTTCTAGTGGTGTGATTGGTTTCTTATTAGTTATGGGATTGTCTAGATGCACAAAATTTGGTAGCCATGGTATTATCATGGATGATTATTCACAATAATGAATGAGTTTTCATAATACAGTTCTTTAATTATTAAAACTAATAATCTCATATATTACTTAAAGTTAAAATTACAACTTATTAGTAATTGCATTAGGAGAAATTTGGACTCAAATTAGATCCTTTAAGGATTTGTACATATTCTCTCTCTACAAAAATAAGCTCATGATGATTTTTTAGTAAATAAACTCAAAAGTGAGCTGAGTTTGGACATTTGGAATGTACTCTTCAAGACTTTTCCAATGATATATAGCATGATAGACAATTTTGCATATTCAAGAAATCTCCAAATTTGGTGATGATGTGGTACGTTACATGTCCTATCATTACCAAATTTGGAGACTTCTTAAGTACGCAAAATTGCCCATCATGCTATATATCATTAGAAAGGTCTCGAAGAACAGATTCCAAATGTCTAAACTACGTTCACTTTTGAGTTGGTTTGTAAAAAAATTACCATGAGTATATTTTTGTAGAGAGAGAATATGTGCAAATTCTTAATGGTCCAATTTCAGTCTAATTTTTTTCTAATGGTAACCTTAAACTAAAATCTGTATAATACTAATCATAATATCAAGATTCAGTATACTTAGGTAATTGATAAAATGAACACTGAATTAATTTTGTCCACTTGGATGATCACCTTATCTATAAAAGCTTTTAAGATTAACTTTACAAAAGTGTGTTTCCTTCTTATTATGGTTTTTTAAATAACTAATTTTACTATTTCTCTTTAGTTTTTCCTTCCTTATTGTAGACAAGCTCATTAACATTCTTAAGAACTTTGATTGGTACTCTAAGTAGGTAAAATTTTTCTTATTCTATGGATAATAGATAATAGTTAATTCATGATTTATGATATATATTGATCTTTAACCACTATGTTACCTTCTTGTTTGTATTCTAATACATTGGTTCTTATGTGTTTCTCCTTTTTTAATAAAATAGTTTCTTGATGTATAATTTTTCACCTCTCAAATAGAACCCTCTAACTTACTACATGTTGATTTGATATAAACTTGGAAATTTGGTGTAGTAGTCTATCTTTTGTAGATGATCATAAATATGGACATTGGTAACAAGTGTGGGTTTGCCATGCTTCTAAAAAATGTAACATTTAGTACGAACTCATGTTCATATTTTATGGTGATAGGTAACAACTTACTTGGTTATATTTATGAATCATCCATTCATGGTAGCTACTATCAAATTATTTTGAAGGATTGGTAGTTGGCTTTGATTATATTTTATGTTTCAATCTGTAATTTTATGACAATTGCAAAGCCTTATAACTTTTTGTTATGACTCATTATTAATTAACTATTGGCTTTTATTGTGTCTCTTTTAATTTGAACCTAGGGTAGTTTATTATATGACAGGTTATTATATAATTCACACACACACACACACACACACCAATGTTAACCTCCTGTAGTGTGAAAAGTATGGGTACCTTGGGTATTTTCTTTCTTATTTTCTTGTATTTACTTATCTTGCTTCTTCTTTTGCAGAATTCTCATTGGATTTCGGAGTTGGTTACCTTTGGCTACAAAACATCCTTGCTATTCCCTTGTTGACTTGTTCAAACTCTTCTTTCTTGTTTCGATTCACTTTATTTTCATAAAGATATTCAAGTAATGAGTCTCCTTTTGTGCTTGTCACAACTTTAGCTAATGACTGGTTATTTTTACTTAATAAATTTAGAAATAATTCTAATGAAGGATTTGAAAAGCTTAAACAATTTCTTACCCTTAATGTAGGATTGATAAACTTCTTGAGACCTAGGTAGTAAGTTAAGTAAACAATCCTTTGGTTTTTTCCAATTCCCTTGTTAGTGGCAAAAAAACTTCTGCTAAGTCTGATCCATTTCTAATTTTTCCTTTGCTTCCACCCAGACAAATTGAAGCCAATTCTTTAGAGTTAGGACACTGTCTTTGGCATTACAATACTATGAATTATCATGCCCTCCACTTTGTAGATAGTCTCTAACTTTTATTTAGCTTCGATTAGGTAGAATTGGATATTTGTAAAGCCTTTGCTTCTAAAGCTAAACACCTTTTAGCCAAGGATTTTTTTAAACTTTTTTTTTTCTCTCTCAACAAAGATGTTGATTTAACCAAATGTGGTAATTCTTCTATCTATTTTAGGTCAAAATCCCTTAATGCCCATGAGTTGAGAGAAGAAAGCTATCTTCATAATGCATGGAATCTCTGTCGGCCATATATTAAATGCAAATGTCTGTCTTCTTCTAAAAATTCTGGTTGTAAAGCTAGAATTATGTGGGTGTATCATTTGTTATGGTTTCTTTTAAGTCATGCTTTTACTTTTTTCCCCTTGTCCTCTAGCCGTGCTAGTTTGTTTGCTCGCATTAGTTGGATGAGTGCCCTACCAGCAGTGTTCGAAAAAAATAATTTTGCCAAAAAGTTAAAACCCTTCATTAGAAATTTGGGAAATTATTAATTGAAGAATTTCTCAAATTTTGGAGGTTTTCCTTCTAAAATTTCCCAAATTTTGCATGTTTTTGTACCTTCAAGTTAAAAATTTGAAGGTAATTTTCAGAAGTTGCAGGTGCAAATTACACTAAACCCGGGTTTTTTTCGAACACTGCCTACCAGATGAAGTCAAGCAAGTTGTCCTCATTTATTTATCTTATTCATTTTAATATGCTAGAAAAAGCTACAATTATGGTAGATTCTTCTCTCCATTCTCGAGCTTTTTGGAATCAAACTCCTACTAATACTCTCATTTATAGTTTGTTTAATCCAAATAAAAATAATGTTGCCACTCCTCAAGTTTCTAAGCACACTAAATTTGGTTCTTCTCTAGATATTTTATGATATTTTGTTTTACTGATTGCTAGCATGTAAGAAGATTGCATTAAATGCTCGGTTAGTTGCGTATAGCCCATCCTAGTTTTTTTTTGCATCTTACTTTAATTAAATGTTTCTCTAGCCTTCTACTTCAGATACCGGTCAGCAGTTGAGTAAAAATTCAAGATGAATTCAATCCAACAGAGATGCTATATACAGAGAATCTAGAGCAACCTCACATCCTAGTAGATAATCACCTACCTCTTAGCATACCCTCTCCTCTCAATAAATCCAAACCCTCTCAACTCACACTGTTGATTCTCTGCAACCTCCCTAATAATGCACGACCTCAACCTGCCAATGCTTCAAACTCTGACCAAATCTCTCAAGCTCTCCAAAGCTGAACTGAAACTTTCAACCACCCAAATAACATTCGCTTTGCTGACACATAAAGATGTAATTCCTCTTCAATTGAACCTTTAAGAACGAAATAAAAAGCTATGGTTGATTACCATGTTCAATTTCCTAGGATTAGTAAGATAGAGGAAACTTCCACAACTAATTCCCAGCACAACTACAAATCTTTAGCTGACACAACATTCAATCACACATGAATTTGAGGATAAAGCTATGTTCCAACAGTGTTGCTCCCAGAGATCCTAAGGCACTGACAACCCAGATGATCCTTTACCTACTCAACTCACTTTGCTCAAATTCTCCTTTATCTTCTCACACACCCTTTGACACAAGTATCTGCTCTCCAAATCAATCCAGTTCAGGTTCCCTTGTCATCCAATCCTTTTTTCTCTTCGTTTTTTCCCTATTCTTTTCCCTAGAGAGATTCATGCAACTAAAAATGAGTTTCTATTCTATACTCCTACCCTTTTTTGGCTCTCCCCGACAGGTGATCTCTCCCTATGGCCAAGCGGACAAGTCTTCCATGCATGTGAGAATGCCTTACACCATAAACATTCTAGGATCACCCAAGTCTTCCATACATGAGTAGTAGATGAATGTGACAATGTCTTACGCTATAAACATTCTAGAATCACCCAAAGCTATCCCTTCTTGAATTCATACCCACAATAGACTTCTGCTAGGGCTCTGATCCCTCTGCTGGCATTCATCATAAAATCACCTCTCACAACGTGATCTTTTATGCTAATCAGCAAAAAAATAAAATTTTAGTAGTTTTTTCTTTGATTTATAGAGAAGTAATTACTTTCTCTGCTGATGCTTTAAGTGTAATTTTTGTTTTGCAAAATGTCATGTGTATAAATTAGCTACTTTTGATGATAGTATTGCCTATTTTCAAAGTTATTAAATTTCTTATTCATGTTTGTGTGTGGGATGAAATCACTACCAAAAGACCTATACCAAAATGATAAAGCTACTGCCTTGTTTATTTGTTGTGATGTAGTGCAAAAAGTGAAATCATCGTCATGCTTTGGTGTATTGGTTAATGAATCAATAAATATTTTGGTTTTGGAGCATCTTATAGTTTATGCAAACTACATGTATGACAATGAGCCGCACACTTCTTTCATAAGTTTGCTTGAAGTTACAGATCGCTCTACCAAAGGGTTGCAATGTGCCTTGAATGGTTTGTTAAATACATACTATGGGCTCGATCACTCAAAGTTGGTTAGCTTCTTTGGATTAGATGGTGCATCAATAATGATAGACCAAACTAATGGTCTTACTGCCTTGATGATGCCTTGGTGAAAAAGAGAAGCCTATTCATGATCGCAATTTATTGCATAGCTCATGAGACACACTTATGTGTGTCTCATACGGCAAGTTCATTGATGCAACATTAAATGAGATTATTGGTTTATTTTAGAAGAGCTCTAAAAGGTTTCTAGACTCACAAATTTGCAAAAAGAGCTTGATTTTCCTCAATTGAAGATAGAGAAAATCCACAAACTTACACTACTACAAGATCTTTAAAGCCTTCGACAGTTAGCTTTGACGGTACTTGCATCATCAAAATAACCATCTATATTTTGTTGAAAAAATTATCGAGATGCACGTCTAGGATAACGTCAATATTGGCATTGAAAAAAGCATCGCAAATTTTTTTAAGTTTTTTGTTTGGTATGATTTTTGAAAAAAGTTCAAGTGTTTTTAGTTCTCATAGTCCTTATCAACCTAGTTTTTAGTTACTTTTTAAACAAATACAAAGTTATGTAGCAATAGTTATAAGAAATTAATATGATAATATTTACCTACCAAAGCTTGCACTAGTGCTCCCAAATACAAGGATACATGTAGCAATATTTATAAGAAATGATAATATTTGTGTAAGATTCCTCCCGCAGCCTCTCAAGATGTCCAGCATCTTCCCCTGTAATCAAATCCCTCTTCAAAGATATAAAAGATCTTGTTTCTACCAGTTTTGGCCTAGAGAGAGAAAATCTTCTAGAGAGTGATAATTCATTTTTTAAATATTTTTATATAGAAAAATATCTCATCTTATTAAAATAAGTTTCCCTGAAACATAAGTTCAAAAAGATTTTCAGAAGGTGCATTAGAAATTAAGTATAATCTATTCAAGAGGCATTATCCTGGGGGTCAAGATTTTTTTTGAAATTTTAAATTAAGGTTCCTAAGGACCAATAAGATTCATCCAAATGTAGGGAGGAGATAAATAGAAGAATAAAAGAAAAATCTCCCAAAAATGAGTAAATACTCACATAAGATGAAGAGTTGACTAAGGACAAGGTTAATAGTTAAAAAAGAGAGATATTTAGATGAAATGATGCATTTTTGACACCTCAGTATGGGGGAATTCCCCTCATGAAGGAGGTTCCTATTTCACATGTGTGGGAGAGTTTTAAACTCCCAAATAATGAGATATTTTTATCTCTCCTCTCTCTTGTTTCAACTAGATCCAAAAAGTGGACTAAACTGACCCAAAAATGGTCAAAATTTGACCAAACTGATCTGCAAAATTCTAGAATCAGTTGGCTTGGTTAGAAGCTCACTTTTTTCTATAAATAGAAGCCTTCCCCTTTGTTAAAGCTTAATAGTGTTTTTGCACTGTTATCCTACTTCTCCCAGCCAGAAAACTGTGAATTTACTTATAATTCATTAGTTTTTTGACCTTCCCTCTTCTAAAGATTGGTGGCCACTCTTGTTTTAACAAGAGTAGAACCCTCAAGCCATCAAGCCAAAGGAAAGCTCTCAAATTCCTTCGCAAGTTGGAGATTCTTCTCTTTTCTATTCATTTTATGGTTTTTTATGATTTTTGTCTTCTATATGATGTTATGCCTCATTGAAAAAAGGCATTCCCCTCTCTTCTTTAGTAAATCCAACCATTCTTATCCTAGATGAATGATTAATGGATAAAATCAAGTTTTTCATAATGTTTCTCTTTGATGAAGTAGGAAATGTTTACATTAGAATGATTTAAATACTCTTGGTGAACTTCTAATTAATTGTAGAGAGTAAAAAAATTGAAAAATGGTCAGCCATACAAAGGAGGTTATGGTAAAACTTTTCTAAAATTGTGAAAATAAGTTTTACTTTTTTATTCAAAAAGAGTAATTCCCATCGTATATGTATTCTTAAAGTGTTATTTTTCATCCTAGGTATAGAAAAATGCTTACTAATAATATTTTATAAAAAGAAAGTGTTACTTTCTTTAGAATTAAATTCTATGTATAGAAGGAAGCTTATTGAAATTTTATTTTGATCATAAAAGAATGATTTTTATCATAAATGATTTTTTTGCATAAATATATGCATAAAAGATATTTTTTTATATTAAAAGTTTGATTTTCATCATAAATGATTTTTATGCTTAAATGGGTGCATAAAAGATATTTTATTTATATTAAAAGTGTGATTTTCATTATAAATTATTTTTATGCATAAACATATGCATAAAAGATATTTTTTAATATTAAAAGTGTGATTTTTATCATAAATGATTTTTATGCATAAACATATGCATAAAAGATAATTTTTTATATTAAAAGTGTGATTTTCATCAAAATGATTTTTATGCATAAACATATGCATAAAAGATAAATTTTTTATATTAAAAGTGTGATTTTCATCGTAAATGATTTTTATGCATAAAAGATATTTTTTTATATTAAAAGTGTAATTTTTATCATAAATGATTTTTATGTATAAACATATGCATAAAAGATAAATTTTTTATATTAAAAGTGTGATTTTCATCAAAATGATTTTTATGCATAATTATATGCATAAAAGATATTTTTTAATATTAAAAGTGTGATTTTTATCGTAAATGATTTTTATGCATAAACATATGCATAAAAGGTATTTTTTTATATTAAACGTGTGATTTTTATCATAAATGATTTTTATGCATAAATGGATGCATAAAAGAAATTCTTTTATATTAAAAGAGTGATTTCATCATAAATGATTTGTATGCATAAACATATGTATAAAAGAAATTCTTTCATGTTAAAAGAGTGAATTTCATCATAAATGATTTTTATGATGATAAAAGTGTGACTTTCATCAAAATTGGATTTTATGCATAATTAGATGTATATAGAATCTTTATAATTAATCCTCTGTTAATTTTTGTAAAAATTAGAAAAATGAATAAGTAGATAATATGTGAGAGGAAATTCTACCTTTCATATTCACTAAGATGGGAATGAGAAAATTTAAATAAACTATCGAAGTCGGAGATCAAGATAAATGATTATTTTATTCCTCCCCTAGAAATTCATGTTCAGTTTAGAAATCTGTAAGCAAATATTCAATGAACAAAATTTTGAAAAAAGAGAAATTGAAATATTACCTCTCAAGAAAGATAGTTTAGGAAGAACCTTTCTAGACCCAAAACTCTGATTCAAACTATTGAGCAAGACCTAATTCCTTCGTCAGTTTCAATCAATGACGATATGTCCAGTTCAGGAAAAATGCACTCAAAGCACCCACCGAATCCGAAACTAAGTTAGGACTTTTGATTTTGATCTGAGGATCAAGTTAACAGAATTCGAGGAATTCTGTTTGGAATTCAGACCTGGATCTAGAAGTATTGGGATACGGATTTAAGATTATTCATGGTTTTCAAACAAAATCAAAACTGAAAACTTGCATAGAAACCATGTTTTCTTAAAGGACTGTCTTACGCCAGAATGCTGGATGGAGCATTTGGCATATATGTTTATCTAAGGGAAGTTCAGTTGTTGCAACAGCTGGCGGGGAGTGTTCGAGGGACAGCTCACGCGGCAAAAACCTGCCCAGGTCTTGACCAGCCTGGGTATGGTAAAAAATGGTGTGCTTCCGGTACGATGGGCGAGGGCCGACGAAGCGGTCCCTGAGTGAAGTACTAGGACACCTAAGGAGGATACTGGAGGGTTCTGACCAGGCAATGCACGTGCTCGCGGTGCTTAGGACACCCATACGTATGTCGAGGAAGATATATATATGTATGTTGACGAAATGATTATTGTAATCTGTTACTGGATCTCGTTGGTGACGAGCTGGTCCCAACGGAGAGTCCAGAGTGGTACCATTTTTGTGAAACAGGAATTGAATGGAAATTTTGAGTTATGAAATCTATGATCATATCTGTTTTGTCAATGGATTCTTTTTTATACTAAAGTTTTAAAGAGGAGTGTGTGCATATCTGTTTTCTAAAGCTAAAGTTAAGAAAGGCATTTCAATTATGGGTGGGTGAGTACTTGTTTGGTTCTACCGATTCCAGTGGTAGGGTGGTGGCTAACCCATGGGCCGGATGGGGTTAGGCTGGAATCAGTGGAGTTTTAATAATCAAACTGAAAAATCTTAGGATTACGCTAGGATTCGAGTAGCTAGTTAATTCCCTGATAAATTTCTTAATTGAGTGGATCAACGACTGTGCCTGATCTTGATTAGAAAAAAAGCGTTGAAATTACTCAGATGATCAAAATTATATCAGTGATAGTTTCCTTCTATCTGGTTTATTCAGGTGAAGGATAGTTTAGAATTGATCTCGTTAGAAAAATTCGTTAAGAAAATTCAAAAAGGTGGAATCGTCCCCACTTTTCAGGCATGGGAAATTTTCCCGGTTTCGGTTTTTGGAGTGACCACCATCCTAGTCTCGTGCCCGAATATTCGTGGGCGAGGCCCCGAGTGAGAAACCGTGCCCCGCGAATGAGGGGACTGCTTCCGCTGTCAGCTACCAGGAGTCCGGTGTGCGGAGGGGGCAGAGGGATCTCACAGCTGGTATCAGAGCAGAAATTGCCTAAATTTTTTAATAGAAATCTGAGAAAGAAATGTTTTTCACTTGTTAATACTATGAGAATGAACTTCAAAAATTGAAAACTTATAAATTGAATTGGAAATTTACAGATGGACACCCCGAACCTATCTGGAATTCCTGGACTCTCTTAAGAGTCAGGATATGATAGCTTTTGCATTTGATCACCTCAACTCTATGACGACCCGAATGAGTAGAGTGAGACTCGCTCGCCATTTTGAGAGTCTTTACTTTCCTGATCCTCTTGAGCGATGTCGGTATATGTGGTTCTGTGGAGGACAGTGTATTAATATCAGTACCAGTCAGTGTCAGAGGCTCAGGCAAAATATTTCCTTGGCCATGATTCTGATAAGACTAGGGCTTGTTCATCAGCATGTTCTACTCTGTGATCATTCACCCAGGAACTTCAGAACTTCATGCCAATTTTTTAGACTTCTTAGCCGCTTTATCCCGAGAAATAGAATTAGAGCACCTCTTTGTGTAATGAATCGTGTGTACCATGGTATGTCTTCTTCACAGTTTCGCTTCTTTATACGATTACGACTGAGGCAGTGATTCTGGAGCCGAGCTGCTCTATGTACATATTGCAACTTTTATATAAATATAGAAATGTTTTCTGGAGGAAAAAATTCCCTGTTGTATAAGTGCCGAACCTCTTAAGTCTTAAGATCTCGTGGATGATATCAAAATAAAAATTTAATAATATATAAATTTTTGACAGAATCATGAGACGAGGAAACCGTGGCCGTCAGCCAGACCCTCTCTCTGAAGATGACGAGCTTGACCCTGATGTTTGCAAGGCTCTTCATAGGACTCACAGGACTTTTTTAAGGAGAAGGGGAGAACCTAGGCGAGGCTGTGGAGAAATGGGACGAAGCCATGGAAGAATATTTTGACGTCATAGGCTACAATGAGCGGAGCAAAATGGCTCTTGCCAGGCTGAAAATAGTGGAAACAGCAAGGGTAGCATGGAGGAACCACTGTGACACCAACCGTCTGGATAGAAATACTCAGTCCTGGAACGACCTAAAAACCTATTTGAGAAAGAGATTTTATCCCCCTGGATTTTTGGAAATCAAAATGAACGAATTCTTAGAGCTAAACAAGAGAGCAAAACCATCAAGGAATATCACCAGGCCTTTGCTCTTCTACTCAAATATTCACCAGCTCTAGATGAAGAACAACTCATGGCGAGGTTTATTCGGGGAATGAACGAACCCTTTGACACACTGGTCAAAAATGCCAAGCCAGTGTCCATGGCTGAAGCAATAAGAATGGCAAAAGATTTTGCCAAAGCCTTTGTAGTAAAGGTCCCGCCAAAGCCTGCACCCTCTAACTTTAAAAGATTCCAAGCCCAGGGAAGTACTTCAAACTTTCCACCCCCGAAGAGGCAGCAAGGCCCGAATCAGACTCAGGATGCAGGAAGATTCCGAAGTGAAGGAAGACCCTTCCCCCAGAATACTTTCTCAGGAGCCCCACCTCTTTCAAGAAATCAGAAGGATGAACTCAGAAGTGAAAACCGATGTTTTGGATGCCAAGGTTTTGGTCACCAACTGAAAGACTGCCCGGCTCTTGCCATGTCAAGGGGATAGGGAAGTCAAGGACCCCGAGTTCAGAGACCAACCCTTCATACCAGTCTAATCAAGGTCCGTCTCGCCCAAGCCAGGGTAACCCCAGAAGAACTCCAGCTCAGCCATCTGCCTCTGTCTAGAGTAACCTCAGAACTCCTTCCCAGAACTGGGGCAACCAAAGAGAAAGAGTTCCGCCTCAGACTGCAGCAACCAGAGCAGTCACAATTTCAGATGTAGTAGAAGAGGAAAGAGGGCAGATCTTTGCTGCAATTGAAAACCAAGGACCTAACCGTCAGTTCTCAGTCATCCATACTCTAGCAGAATATCAGGGTAAGCCTTTTAAGCTTTTGATTGATTAAGGTAGTTCTCATTCATTCATTTCCCCTGGATGCTTGCGTAAGCTAGTCTTAGAACAAAAATTAGGGAAACAAGTTGAATTGGCCAGTGGGAAGACTCTTTTCACTCACCATGAGATAGATCTTATCCAGTTCAATCTAGATGGTAATGTAACCAACTGTCAGTTCAAAGTCTTACCTCTGGACGGGATCCTTGGAATGGATTGGCTCCACAAAAATCAAGCTGACATACACTGTCACAATGGAACCATTTCCTTCCATGACCTTCACGGGAACAAAATTCAAGGAACTAGAATTTTTGGATCCTCAGACCTTCAGTTAGTAAAAGCTTCTAGGTTGCTGAAAGGAATTAGAAAGAAGCAGCAAATTTATGTTGTCAAAATGAACCCAGTAGACTCAAAGCTTAAGGCTAAAGAACCAGAATGGTTAAATGAATTCGATGATCTATTCCCAGCAGAGCTAATTGAATTGCCTCCAATCTGGGAAGTAGATCATGTGATTGAATTGACCCCCGGAGCTCAACCAGTAGCCCTACGCATGTACAAAATGCTAGTTCCTGAAGCCATCGAACTCAAGGAAGCTTAGACAGCTGTTAGAACAAGGGTTTGTAAGACCCAGTGTTTCACCTTGGGGTGCGCCAGTTCTCTTTCAAAAAAAGAAAGATGGAACGCTTAGACTCTGTGTGGACTACAGAGGTCTAAATCAGCTGGACAGTTAAGAATAAGTATCCTATCCCAAGAATTGATGAGCTTCTGGACAGGCTAAATGGATGTGGTCACCTTTAGGAAGGGGGTATGTTAACTATCTAACCATCCAGTCAATATGGCCTCACCATTCCTTCTAGTGTAAGGCACTTTGCCATCTTACCCATGCACTTCTCTATTTGTTGTGAAATGGCATTGGAATGTATAAAGCAGCCATACCTTGACCTTAACATCAAAGAAGAAACGTCAAGGAATTTGTGTATATCTGTGAAAATATTAGGAAGATTTTCACACTAAGCAAGAGCTTAACCCAATCTTTAATCTACTTTAGTAATGGATCATAAACCCAAATAGACAATAAAGTAAACCAACAAATGACCACTCTTAAGCAATAGCTTATGAGACCAAGCATAGATGGCTTCTCCCTAGCATAAGATGCTACATGAGAGTGAAACAAAACTTGCACAAAAGATAGACACATGACAAGAGTGCTAGTACCACAAAGGTTCACTACTAATGCTCTCCACAAAAGAGTCCACCACATAGGATACAATAAGAAGTGTTCACCCACATAGGGCAAGGGGGTATTTATACACATAGAGAGAAGGAGGCACCTAGAGCAAGCTGCCATGTCACTTGCAATGCCTAGTGAACTTAGTCCACACACTCCTTGACTCCCTAAGGTTACCCAAGTGAACTATGATTAATAAAATCATAGTCTGAGGTCTCCAAATATTAAATCCACCATCCTAAGGTAGCATGCCTACAACTAATATAGATCACAACTTTCAACACCCTCTCTGATCTACATACATACTTCACAGGGTGTGTAGACAAAGATACTCACACAATGAAAAAACCAAGATAGGTTCCCACTAGCTATCATAAGGATAACTTATCCCTCTGGCTATTGCAAAGGCCTTAGTCCCATTTACTAGAACAAGGTGTCTACAAGGTTTTCTTCATGCCTTGTAGTCTCTTCCTTCTTGCCTTTAGCTTCATTTTCCTCATCTCTCTTATTCTTGTAGCAATCCTTGATTACATGGCCCTTCTTTTTTGCAGTAGAAACAAGACCTTGGAGTCTTGAATTTCTTATTTAGACCGTCCATCACAAAAGGTGTCTCTTGTGTTTTGAGGGGTTGTTGAATCATTGGCAAGTAATGTAGTTGAAGTAAAGGCTTTCCTTCCTTCCAATCTTGTCTCCTCTAGAATGAGTGAGGACGGCATTGTGACAAGGGTTAGATTTGCAATGACACTAACACAGTGCTCATATGCTTTAGGCATACTTGCAAGAAAAATGAAAACAACTTCTTCTTCTTAAACTACCAGAGTGCCAACTCCAATAAGTTGGTCTATCAAGCACCTAATGTCATTGACGTGAGAAGCCATTGTGGTCTTCTCCTCTTTCTCAAATCTATACAATTTTTTCCTTAAGAAGAGATGAGATGGAGCATTGACTTGACCAAAAATTGCTCTTAACCATAACCAAGCATCATTAGAGGTAGGGGAGGGAACTCACTTTATGAATTTGGTTATCACTTAATCCATTGATAATGTATGATTCACGTTGGTGTTGTCCTTTTCTCCACTCTTTTCACATCTTCATGAGTTTGGGCCTCAATGCAAGCTTCATTTGCTATATCCTCTGATGTAGATCAGAGAGTTTTTTAATGTTGTCTCTCTAAAAACCCTCTCTCAATGGTATTTTAGAAGGTCCTTAACCTTTTCCCTCTCTCATCTCTAAAGGCCTTTCACAAATGCTCTGAAAGAAAACACTCTTTCTCTTTCTCAACACAATGATGGAATTATCTTAGCCTGAAAAATGACTCTCAAAAAGATATTAATTTGCACTCTCTTCCCACAAGAAGATGACACACTCCACTCACAAAGAGCTTACACAAATGACAAGTGCTTCACAAAGAAGATTAAGCAATTAACCCACTGCTCCACTCATGACTTCTTTCATACATGAAATGAAGGCCTAGGAAAGTAGCTTTGATACCATGTGAAAAGATTAGGAACCTTTTCACACTAGGCAAGAGATTAACCCGATATTTCATCTACTTGGTTTAGCAATGAATCATAAGCACAAATAGACAATAAAGTAATAACAAATGACCACTCTGAAGCAATAGCTTATGAGACCAAACATAGATGGCTTGTCCCTAGCATACGTCGCGACATGAGAGTGAAACAAAACTTGCACAAAAGATAGACATATGACAAGAGTGATGGTACCACAAAGGTTCACTACTAATGCTCTCCACACAAAAGAATCCACCACATAGGATATAATAAGAAGTGTTCACCCACATAGGGCAAGGGGATATTTATACGCCTGAAGAGAAGGATGTGCCTAGAGCAAGTTGCCATGCCACTTGCATCCACTTGCAATGTGTAGTGGACCTACTTCACACACTACTTGAGTCCCTAAGGTTACCCATGTGAACTATGATTAATAAAATAATAGTCTAAGGTCTCCAAATATTCAATCCATCATCCTAAGGTAGTGTGCCTACAACTAATGTATATCACACCTTTCAATAGCTTTGGGCTAGTTATGTGGCGATGGATCAATTTTAAGTTTTAGTTGGCCTAGTGTATATACTTTCTTTGGGCTAATTATGAGGTAGTGGAATTCGTGTATATACTTACTTTGGGCTAATTATGTGGCGGTGGAATTTGTGTATATACTTGCTTTGGGCTAGTTATGTGGTGACTAGTTATGTGGTGGTGGAATTTGTGTATATACTTGCTTTGGGCTAGTTATATGGCGATAGACCAATTTTAAGTTTTAGCTTGCCTAGTGTGAAATAACCATTTGTACATAAGTCCATTTTGACATTAAGCAGTGGACATAGTTGTGAGAACTCTTCTCTTCTCTACCCTCTTAGTATCTTGTGATTTATTATCTCCTTAGAATATGTGTGATGATTGCATGCTAGGTTAGAGATTAGTTATAGGTTTCTCTTCTTGCTTGTCCTTCCTTCTATTCACCTTTTCTAGGAGGTTCGTTTTACTTGCATAGGGATCTCTTTCTTCCTCCATCTAGGTAGAAAGATCTCTCTCTTCACCTCCCATTCACCTTTTCTAGGAGGTTCGTTTTACTTGCATAGGGATCTCTTTCTTCCTCCATCTAGGTAGAAAGATCTCTCTCTTCACCTCCTTCTTGTCACATGGAGCACTCTTGTGTGACAACTGTGTGACAACAGAGTGAGGAGTTGGCGAGCACACTCACACACTGAGGAGTTGTGCACTGGTGGTTTCCTTGACTACCTTTAGATATAACAACCCTACTATATCCATGGTATCAAATACAAGTTGAAAAAAACAGTTACAAATTTTACCACACAAAAAGGAAAAATAGTTAAAATATCATATATATTTCACCTTATGAAATATTAGTCAATTTAAATATCTCAAAAGATAATTTCATATTGTGAATACGAAGTTCAATTGACAAACCCATAATATTTTTAGATGAGATGTAAAAGATATTTTCACAAATAACTTTAATCCAAAAATGTTGGCAAGCAAACATTGATATCCAATATATAATGGACTGTTATACAACTACATACTATTGCACTTCTATAAAGCAAGACAATTAATTAATATATATTCATTTATAAATCTCTTAAAAAAATAAGAAAAAATGTGTGGAATTGTCAATGAGAACTAAGCAATGCATATGTCACCATGCAAAAGATGAGTGCACAACTTGCTTCATTCTTAATTTTATATGTATCTTTATATATATCACCACAAGATTTTAGCTTTATAAATACACATCCTATTGAATTATGATGTTTTATTTTAAAAAAACTATTAGAATGAAATGTGGCGTCAACATACATAATTGAAATTACAAGCTTTTTCTTTAAAAAGAAAAAATGATTAGCATAATTAAATGGGAGTAAACAAACATAAGTTGTAAATCAAATGTGGATAAAGAACATCTATTTCCTAAGCATAAGCCTTGCAACATTCACTTCAAAACAATTAATAATACTAGTAAAAGTCAACTATAATATGTTATGTTAGCTATAAAAACATAAAGACCCAAAAAACTTCTATACCAAAAAAATTTAGATAAAATAGTTAAAATTTTAAAATTTTTATAAAACTTTAAAAGAAATAAGTTTACAAATAATAGACACAAGAAAAGTAATTTCAAAAAGATAGAAGTTTTACAAATAGTAGACAAAAGAAAAGTAAATTCAAATTAGGAAATCAAGACATAATTCAGTGTTAAAACTACAAAAATGGAAGTATATGACATAGGCTTAGATATTTCATAATTAAATGTAAAGAGAAAAACATAATATAAAATTTTTAAACCATTCATAACTTCTTTAGAACAATAAATCTACTTTTATTTATTAAGAAAAATAAATAGAAATTAATATTTATTGTTTGATGATATAATGGAACAAAAAAGACTAAATCCAAATAAAAGAATTACACGATTTTTCACTAGGGGAGCAAGAAATAGAAAAACATTCTTACTTATGCTATTAGTAAAAGAATTAATGAGATTTTATCACTAAAAAATGACTTTGATATTGATTGAACCTTAGTAATCAACTCTTGTGTCAACTTATCCAAATCGACATGTAATAAGTATATATGAAAGTCCAAGGTCATAATAATGAAGGAAATTTTTGATAGAGTATTTGCATAAGCAATTTTCCCCATGTATTTTATTGTTTTTATTCACTTCATGCCTCTTTCTTTTGTGAAGGAAAATAGCTCCCTCAAAAACACCTTCCATTGACATGACTCAAACCCAAACATGATTGACTTTGATTTGGCCAAAAAAAATTATCAACCACATGGATTGCAGCAATTTTGTAATCTTTAGTCTATTTAGCAGTAGATCCACAACTCAAGTACCATTTTAAGGTTTGCCTTAAGTCCCTATCCTTTCAATTCTATGTATTAAACCATTTTAAATGAACTTAAGAGGAAGGAGGAAAAAATGGCAACATTGAAAACTTTGAGGTAAGGTATGGTTGGCTACTATAGGCCTTAATTTGTCTCTTTCTCTTAATGAAAAATGTTTTTAATTACTCAATAAAAGTTATTATATGCTATTTCTAATTACATGAGACAAGTTTTTTTTTAACCTTACTATTTTGAATTAAGCATAATTAAGTAGTCTTGTATAATCAAACTCTTGAGTTTTAAAATTAAGATTCCTTTTGCACCAAGCAATTTTTTTAGCAAACCTTTTAAAAATTCACTCTAGCATTTATTTAAATTGCTTTTCTTCTTGCCACATGGTTAATTGTGGGAGTGTACTTTTTTGATGTTGTTACAATACCTAAGTAGAAATTCTTAAAAAAGGAAGAAGATTCGAGTCATTTGTTAAAAAAAAAAAAGAGAAAAAAAAAGATAAAGGTTGAGGATTTAGATTTGTTGACCAAGGAAATTTGACAAAAAAAACCACACTTCTCACTATATCCACTAACAATCCTAACATTAACTTACTAGAACTCATCATGTATTTAGGCTAATGCTTGGAACCCCCTTTTTCTAAAATAAATATACCATTAAAGAATTGCCAAAGATTATACTTAATACCATAAAAAACTCTACACATCTAAAAATTTTGTAACCAAAAGAAGCAAATTGTAAATTTTCTTTACAAAAAGGTGTCCTACCCAATGTGTTATTTATATTGCAACTTGAATGTTACACCTTGTAAAGTAGTAATTCACACTAGCCCAAAAAAACCACACACTTCTCACTATATCCACTAACAAAACTAACGTTAAATTACTATAACTCATCACGTATTTAGACTAACACTTGGGACCTCGTTTTCCTAAAATCAACACACCATTAATTTAAAGCACTACCAAAGATTTAATACATGAAAAACTCTACACATCTAAAAAATTTGTAACAAAAAGAAATAAGTTGTAAATTTTCTTTACAAAAAGGTGTCCTTCCTAATGTGTTATTCACTGGGGAAAATAATGAATATGGGGGAAAATAATGAATAACAAGTCCATTCCCAAAACAGTAATATATTGCACCTTGTACATTACACCTCATACTTGTAAAAAGTAGTCATTCTCACTAGTTTGTCATTTAAAAAAAGACATAGATAAACATTTAAGTCACAACTTACACATGTAAGATTGAGTAAATAATCCCATAAGAAGATAAAAGTAGATATTTAATTTCTTTTTTATTTAGTATTTAATTATTTAAATAAAAATAATTTTAACTTGCACTTGTAAGTAATGACTCAATAGTTTGCATTTTAAAAAAGACAAAATAAAGCATTTAAGTTACAACTTATGCATCTGAGAGTGTGCAAGTAATCATTCTCAATAGTCATAGGAAGAAAAAAATAGGTATCCCTTTCCTTCCCTCCGTATTATAGTTAGGATCTTTTTGGTACACAATTTGGATTGCCCTTCAACTAGCACCTTCCTTGTCAACCATGATGCTAAATAAGTATCACCAAATCATTTAGCATTTTCTAGAATGTAACTTGTGCATCTATGTTCTTCTCCTTCATTTTGCAAGTTGCCATTGTCACACTGTATTTCTAATATTATTAGACTATCTAAATTGAGAAAAAATGACATTTATAGTAATCTCTTTTGCCCATCACCTAGGATCATACATGTGAGAGGCCATAGTGGCCTAGCCTTGAACTTTGGGCACATGATCAAAGCACATCATGCCCTTTTCAAATCTCCATCACCAATTTAACACATTTGGTTCACAAGATCCATTCTAAAAGCACATTGAGTTGTTGACATCTTAAAAGCAAAACATTGTTTTTGATCTTAGAATGCTTGCCTTAGAAAATGGCTACCATCAAAGAAGTTATACGTGCATTGCTTCTTCAAATCAACTATACTTACCTCTGCTTCTTGCATGTGACTGCCTTTCTTTGATGTACTTTCATTATCTTGAACCTTGATCCATTATTAAAATTTTAATTACAACACCAAAAAATGATATATACACATGAGAGAACTTAAAAATAAGTTTCATCTAACTTGTTAGCTTGAACTAGCAGGCATCTGTGAGAGCAAGTTTGACAACTCTTTTGGGCTTATTTTCTTATATAGTCCACTATTTGTTCTCACCACATCATCAAATACATGCCACTTTGCAATGCACATCTAAATCTTCCAAAGCCCCGAGGAAGACAGGTTGGAGATTGCTTTTTTAATAAGATCCTTGGTTTTTCTAATGGCTTACTACATGAGGTGTCTCTTTGAATCTCATGGCTATGAAATCCCTAGTGTATCATCATCCATGTTACATGTGCATTGTATGTCATACAATAGTATACACATGCCACATAATGTGCTACAAAAATGGCTGGTGACAAAAAAAAACAACCCAAGGAACCTAGGTCCACCATAATAGCTCTTTTACAGCACCCCTAGAAACTTTACATGGGTCTCAATTAGTCTCGTCCAATAATGACCATCATTTTGTTTCAAGTCTATCATTGGATAATTCTAGTTCATTTGGTCTTCATTAATATAACGAATCTCAAATACCACATTATCATCGTTGGATTCTAAAATTATGTCAATGCTGCTACTATAAGATGTTAACATTTTTCCTCGGGTGGTCACTCTATCAACCCCCTATGTAGCATGTGTGTTCAAGGGGTATTTAAAAAACCCAATATTTATGGATTTTTAAATTTTAAAAACACCACTTCTATAACATGTTTTACAATAAAATTACCCCTTATAAAACAAAAAATTCACCATTTCAAATAAAAATCCCCATATGTATGTAAAATTTTTGTAACACCGCAAGAGAAAAAGAACCCCTTTTGTTGAACTCATGTGCTATCTTACATTATTTTGAGTGACCCCTCCCCCCCAACAGGGATTTCTGAGAAGCTTTGCATTGGTGGTATGGTTCATAATTATTTTAATGATTCTATGCTCATCCTTTTGATATAATTTCTCAGTAGACTTGTCACTACATAATAGGACTGCTTGAGTGTGAGATCAATCACTTCTATAGTAGGAGTGCAATCAACCTTGATGTTAGCCTTATCCTGTGTGATAAGGTACATGTTTGAGAGATCCATGTCAAGCACATAAAATTTTGTCTTGGTTGGATGTGTTCAAAGGAGGTATCTTACAAGATTATCCTTATACTTGCCCAAACCACAAATTGCTTAAACTAAGAGACTGGTTGGGTATTATCGAATAGTTTGGACTATAATTTTATTTATTTGAATACTAAGGTATTATTTCTTATAGTCAATGTCATAGGTCTATGCATAATCCTAGGCAATAAATCTTGCCTTATATTTACCCTCATCGCTCATCCATCCGAGTTATGCTTAACCTTATACACTCACTTATATCTAATTGCCTTCTTTTCCTCAGGCAAAGACACTAACTCCCATATTGCATTTACGTCCAATGCTATCATCTCCTCATCCATGGCATCTTTTTATTTTTTATTTCCAGGTGTCTGCTCAAAACAAGTAGGCTCCAATTTTTGCAGTATTTCTTTAACCATGTGAGCGTAATGATAAATTGTATATCCATAATATCTTAACTTGTCAACATGATATCTAACTCTTTTAGACTTGTGTACACCTAGATCGCTCCCAGGTGTCCTCAAAATAGCCATGGTTCTCCTTGCACCACTAATGGAATGTAAAGCTTCTTATCAAGGGTCTACTCAGAGCTATTAGAGTCACCATCCATATATGAGTAACTTGTTGATAGATCATGCACAAAAGGTTGATCTATATTTTCCTTCCCTTGCATGATATATGTGTACCTACATCTAGTTATCTTGAACTTCCATGCATGGAAGTTATTCTTGTCTAGCTTCTCACTCATAATTTGCAAAATAGACATTAGACATCTTTACTTACTTACAACAACTTACCAAACCGTGCTTGTAAAAAACCTTCTACACTTGTAGTAAATCTACAATCTTCAACTATAAGCTTGTTTAGAATACCATTGTAAGTGTTAGTCACATAGAGATATATCTGTCGACACTTGCAACACTTAGATTCTGTGAGTGAACAGATTTTCCTATAGCCAAATTTTTGTTGTAAATTTTCACCGAACCATAAATTAGGCATATACAATAAAAATTCACATTTATAGAGTGCCTACGAAAAACTTGCAGAGCTAAAATGGGACTCAAAACGCACCCGAATTGCATCGAAACGTACGAAATAGTAATTAACATTATTAATTGCACACAATATGGTCTGCTTCCTTCACCCATAGGAGGATACCTCAATTTGAGACGATGACTTTTCTGTTTGTGTGTAGCTCTCATAACTACCAAAGATGTTGTTCTAAAATTAAAGAGAGAAAGACACAGAAATACCCTTACTTGTGTACCACTTGCTTGCTTGCTTTGTTCTTGCCTCTTGCTTGCCTCATCATCTCTCACATGAACTGGATCTCTGATATCGTAAAGAGAATGAGGGGGAGAGGGAGAGCTTGAGTTCCTTGCAAGAAAATAGACGTACACAAGAGAGAGCAAGACGCAAGAGAGAGATGGATGGCTGATTTTTCTTCTATCTTCTTCTCTTGTCTATAACCATTAACATAAACACATAAGAGTACATACTATAAGGGAAATTACTGTCCTGCTATAACTTATAGTAGTCAGTTCATAGTGTGAACCAGACTATATGAGCTAGCGCTGCTATAACTATGCATAACTATAGTACTCCATAGTGGCTATCACACACAGCCTATCATCCACGACGACATATCAACCATAATCTCACCAACTATGCCAGTGAGACATAAGTGTAGATGTTATCACCCAAGCGAGTCTTTGCAGTGCTAGTGGAGCCCGATATCCCAACATCCATTAGGAAGAGTAGTTGTTGTGTGTGGAGCATGCTTGAGCACCCAATAGCAACTGGTTTGGACACTAGGGTTGGCCATAGGTGGCTACATGGTTAGGGAGATAGCTTATGTAGTCTTGCACTAGGCAAAGAGGATGCATGTAAATGCAAGTTGATAAAAAGCACTCTAGGGTAGAAAGAGGTTTTTTTAAAAGATTTATACCTTATCCTCAAGTTGTAGTACCCAAATAATAAACACCTAAATGACCCTGAATAGATTGGAAGCTACATCAAGACCTATGGTCTAGTATTTATTCTAATAATATCCATTTAAGTAATGTGGTCATTGTGGTCTATTTGTACCACTCAAAGGGAAGTCAACCAATAATATGACTAATCCTAGGTACTATTAATATATGGATTTTGGTAGTCTTCTCATTATAAAATTGAGGTAGCAAAGTCTACCTAGTTTGCCATTAGTGCTCCTTACTAGAGTGCATGGATGGTAGATGCCATCAATTTTGTAACAAAGCTTTAGTATTATTATCCATCTCTCTTACATTTATTTTATTTATTTTTCCTATTTTTATGAATGCACAATTTGTATTTTCATACCACATGGATAAAAACCACACATGAATGTTATAAATTACAATAAAGAAGCATCAATAAAAGAAAGTTTTTTGTATTACATCTCCCTCCAACCAAATTGGAATTGGCCTCAAAGTTACGCGCTATCAAGAATCTCATGCATAAAACAAAGCCAACTTGTCTTGATTCATCCAATGAGAATATGTTCCATCAAGCTCCTCTAGCTCATAGGTACTAGTATCACTAATGTGCCTTCTTCATCATAATGTGCCTTCACATAGTATGGCAAAAACTTCTTAACAACCCACTCATCAAACTCCTTTACAATGTCTCCTTTCTCATAGGTTTGTATTTAATTTTGCATCAAATGTCTTCTTGTTTTTAAGGGTGCAATAAGCTTTTTAGAGAATGCAACAAGTAAAGGCACAAAGTTGTTACAGAGAGTATTAAAGAAGTATATAAAGTCAATGGTCTAGTGTGGGTGATGGTTAGAGGGTAAAAAATTTCTATGAAAATTTTGCCAAAGATGTGTGTGTCTATGTGGGCACACTTTTGTGTGTATATGTATGCGTATGTATGTATGTGCATCAGTGTGTGCACATGGGTGCTCTATTACAATAACAAAGCTTTTAAAAATTGTAAATATCTAAGTATAAATTACTAGACGCTATGACACAAATGTAGCACTCTATTGCAAAAACGGTTTCTTTATAGATAGACAATCCATGAATTATTAATCAAGGGCATCCTTCTATTGTCAATTTTGTGTGCATCCATAGGTTCAATTTCTAAAACTCACTTGAAATGCACTACAAAGGATAAACCCTATATGGAGACTTTTATTAGCATTTTATACTTCAATGTTTTTTTGGCCTAGAGTACTTTCAATATTGATGTCATTGTTAGTATAAGCCAACATGGAACCATTGATTACATGTTAGTGAATAGAACATTCGAATAGTAATAATAGCAATGTAAAGGTTGTTGTTGATATAAGCCAACATGGAACCATTGATTACATGTTCATGAATAGAACATTAGAATAGTAATAATAGAAATGTAAAGGTTGTATTTGGAGAGTTGAAAGGGTATGGGTGTCTTTTGACATCTCATGCACATAATCCTAACCACCTTCTCTTTCTTCTCACCTAATTCATGGATATCTGTGAGAATTGGTATATGCATATACACTTGGTGATCTTACTTTTATCTTATCCCCAAATCTCTCAGCATGGACGCTTTTGCATCGAGATCCCACGCTCTGATATCCACCTCATGCATGAGCTTCATGCAAAAAGCTACTCCTACCGGCATGCACCCATTATGGTACCTAGGTATATCGGTAGCTACCAGCATGCATCGGGAGCTCATATCACGGTACCTAGGCATGTTGGCAGCTATCTAGGCATGTTGGTAGCTACTAGGCATGTTGGTAGCTACTAGCATGCATTGAAACTTGAAAGCTACCTAGGCATGGTGGTAGCTACTATTGGCATGCTTAGGTAGCACTTGGCACATAATGGGAGACCTTGCTGCATGCCGGTAGCTACTGGCATGCCTAGGTAGCACTTGGCTAATGAATTAGGCTCATGCATATTATGCATAGGCCTCATGCATAGTATGCATAAGGCTTACGCATAACATTCATAGCTTGCATACATGAGGCTATGCATTCATAGCCTACGTAATAAGACTATGCATAAGCCGTCGTGCATACATGAATCTTATGTATTAGCCATATACATAAGCCTCATGTATGGGCTTATGCATGAGCGTATACACAATCCTCATGTATGCGGCTTATGCATGATTTTTATGCATATGGCTAAGTCTCATGCATAAATTTTATGCATAAGCTACATACATGAGGCTTATGCATATGGCTAATGTATAGGCCTCATGCATAGAGTCTTATGCACTAGACTCATGCATGAGGCTTATTCATATGGTTAATACATAAGCTTTAGGCATTAGCCTCATGTAAATGTAAATGCATGAGGCATATGGACATCTCTTGAAAGATGAATAGCTCTCTAAAGGCTATTGTAAGGTGCCTGCTCTAATTGGAACAAGGGGATCCTTTTGATAGGTGGCTAAGTCCCTTGGTCTCTAATTAAAGGTCGTTATGCATATGATTATGTAAGGGCACCAGTGTTTAGAGTTTGCATGGCATAAGCATGGGGTATCATCATGTCCATGCTTACTCCATGAACCCAATATGGAGAGGAGCATGGTCTTGAGGATCTACCTACCCAAAGCCCACATGCATGGGAAACATAAAAAATACGATGATGCATGAAAAAAAAAACGAGACGATGCATTTATAGGGAACTTACAGGAGAGATTGTAAGCTAATTAGAGTCTCGAGGGAGAGAGACCAAGAGAGAGCTTGAGCCTCGAGAGAAAATGAGTGATAACCTTGTAAAACAAACACAACTGCAAAACAAACAAGACACAACATGTTAGCAATTTTGAAAGACCGCACATACACACACACACCACACAGACACATACAAAATCAGAAGCACACGTTGAGGGAAGGGCTTAGGTTCATTCCTAAGGGATGGGGGAGGTGTAGAGATGAGAGAAAACCTTGGAAATAAGACACTTCTTTCAAACCTGCAAAAATGCCAAAACGCTATAAGTGACTCGGCGCCGTTCTATTAAAAATCCCTAGAGTCAAAATACACATCAAAAAAAGCATCCAAAATATTTTTCTTATTTTTTGACGCTTATTTCGACCCCCACTACTTGTTACTTCATGGAAATTCTCATTCAAAATTTAAACTTTTTGGTGGCTCGACACCTTTCCAGTTAAACTTAGAATGTACTGACTAGGCCATGCATGAAATATAAAAGAGGCTCCTCCTCCCCCTCATTTAAAACCACATTTGCATGCATATTCAACATACATGGAGCGAGCCTGTGAGTGCTATATGAACATTTCAAATTTTATCTATTTAGAGGAGCAAATGATGTGCCCATGTAGTTGCGAGTACCAAGTTGCCCGACGTCAAAGAATTCGCAAATGAGCATTCCACAAAAGGGGTGTGCTTCTAGTGCAGTGCTTGGAACATCTACTTAGTGGCCTCAATGTGCGCCCAGACACACGTGGATATCCAACTTGAGATGAGAAAACAAGCAAGGGCAAAGACGATCAGTGGGATTGGAGCTTTCACTGACTCAGATCAGGTTCTAGAGCATGACAAGGAAGACATGATAGATACCTTGCATGGCACAAGACACAGAGTAGACGATGATGCGGATCATGAAGCGATCCAAGAAGTAGATGACATTAGACCACGTGTGGAGCATGCTTCTCAAGAGGAACAAGATCTATGTAAGCTTGCATGTCTACCACTTTACCATGGAGCATCCTCGTGTGCTAACGCTAAATGATTGGAGTCCTCCTCATGTGCCAAAGCCAAGTGATTGGAGGAGGGTATGGGAGTCGAACAACCCGAGCATTGCCATACCCAAATTTGCTAGCTCAACTTCCAGAATTTCCTTCTGATAAACAACTTCAACAAACCATACAATAAGAAAAACACAGTGGTGAGATTTTAAGTAATGAGGAGAGGAGGAGGCGATTGCATATGGTTCTGACTTACTATGTAAGTGAGTTTATATATGTACACAAGAAACCGTAAGACATAGTCTTGTATAAGTTTTTATTTTTTATACAATTTCATGATCTTCTTTTCCTTGCAGTATCACAAATTTGGTGCACTTTGGTCATGCGGTCTCGTCACTTTTGAGTGGAGAGAATAGATAAGAAGAGAACAACATTTGATTATGGTGTCAAGGCCAATTTTATGCAAGAAAGTTATTTAAGTGCAAGTGACCTAAATAGTGAAGTTAGCACTGTGGAACGATACAAGACATTATTAAGGTTGGGTTTAGAAAATTTTCTATGTTCATTTTTTATATGTAGTGGTTCAAGGTGGTGACTCAAGGACCACAAGAAACCATGCACAGAGATAAGAGTGGATTTGTTCAAGTAGACTCCACAAATACATGGACAGATAAAAGGGACACATTTATGCTACTGGAGCATTGTGTGAGCAGGTGATCTTGAAGGCAAACCTGAGAGATTATAGTAGGTGGTTGTTTGTAATCCAAATTGATTCATGCAATAAACAAATATTTGAAGGTATGGAAATATCAGATGAAGTAGAAGTTGAGGAACCCACTCAAGAGGCATGCCGCATGAGAAGTAAATATTGAAACAGTTGAACATCTAGAAGAAGGATAAAATGGAGGTATAGTAATTAAACAACTAGAACTTGAACCATAAGCAAACACAATGGCTAATCTAGAATTTGAAGAAGAGATAGAAGAACAACTGTCAACACAATCACCTTCAGTGCCAAAAATTAAGAGGACGATGCGGATGAACTACCTTCTACTCCTACAACAAAAGGGGCTCCACCCATTAACAAAGATGTAGATGGAGAGGCCTTTCTATAAATAGATGTATTTGGAGCCATGGATATAGTTGAGGATGAGAGAGTCAATGATGAGCTATAAAATCTTATTTCTTTTTTATTTGACAAGAAATAAACGTTTTTGTCACTATTTTCTTATTTTGGAGCATTATTACAAGCTTTCACAAACACTTGTAATAATTTCTTATAAATATTGTTACATATATCCTTGTATTTGGAAGCATTAGTGCAAGCTTTGGTAGACAAATTGTGAGATCCCTCTGTCCCCTCCGCACAACACCGGACTCCTGGTAGCTAACAGCGGAAGCAGCCCCCTCATGCGCGGGGCAGGGTTTCTCACTCGGGGCCTCGCCCACGAATGTCCGAGCACGAGACTAGGCTGGTGGTCACTCCAAAAACCGAAACCGGGAAAATTTCACATGCCCAGAAAGCGGGGACAATTCCACCTTTTTGAATTTTCTTAACGAATTTTTCTAACGAGATCAATTCTAAACTATCCTTCACCTAAATAAACTAGATAGAAGGAAACTATCACTGATATAATTTAATCATCTGAGTAATTTCAGTGCTTTTTTCCTAATCAAGATTAGGCACAGCCGCCGTTGATCCACTCAATTGAGAAATTTATCAGGGAATTAACTAGCTACTCGAATCCTAGCGTAATCCTAAGATTTTTCAGTTTGATTATTAAAACTCCACTGATTCCAGCCTAACCCCATCCGGCCCATGGGTTAGCCACCACCCTACCACTGGAATCAGTAGAACCAAACAAGTACTCATCCACCCATAATTGAAATGCCTTTCTTAACTTTATCTTTAGAAAACAGATACGCACACACTCCTCTTTAAAACTTTAATATAAAAAAATAATCCATTGACAAAACAGATATGATCACAGATTTCATAACTCAAAATTTCCATTCAATCCCTTGTTTCACAAAAACAGTACCACTCTCTGGACTCTCCGTTAGGACCAGCTAGTTAGCAACGAGATCCAGTATAACAGATTACAATAATCATTTCGTCAACATACATATATATATCTTCCTTGACATACGTATGGGTGTCCTAAGCACCGCGAGCCTGTGCATCGCCTGGTCAGAACCCTCCAGGATCCTCCTTAGGTGTCTTGATACTTCACTTAGGGACCGCTTCGTCGGCCCTTGCCCATCGTACCGGAAGCACACCATTTTTCACCACCATGTCAAGACCTGGGCAGGTTTTTATTGCGTGAGCTATCCCTCGAACACTCCCCGCCAGCTGTTGCAACCGAACTTCCCTTAGATAAACATATATGCCAAATGCTCCCTCCAGTATTCTGGCGTAAAATAGTCTTTTAAGAAAACAGGGTTTCTATGCAAGTTTCCAGTTTTGATTTTGTTTGAAAACCATGAATAATCTTAAATCCATATCCCAATACTTCTAGATCTAGGTCTCAATTCCAAACAGAATTCCTCGAATTCTGTTAACTTGATCCTCAGATCAAAATCAAAAGTCCTAACTTAGTTTCGGATTCGGTGGGTGTTTTGAGTGCATTTTTCCTAAACTGGACATATCATCATTGATTGAAACTGACGAAGGAATTAGGTCTTGGTCAATAGTGTGAATCAGAGTTTTGGGTCTGGAAAGGTTCTTCCTAAACTATCTTTTTTGAGAGGTAATATTTCAATTTCTCTTTTTCTAAAATTTCGTTCATTGAATATTTGCTTCAGATTTCTAAAAACTAAACATGAATTCCTAGGAGGAATAAAATAATCATTTATCTCGATCTCCGACTTCGATAGTTTATTTGAATTTTCTTATTCCCATCTTAGTGAATATGCAGGGTCACTACCATTAATGTGCCAAACACAATGGCACATGATATATTTATGTGTAGTGTGTGGGCCTTGCAAATCCACAATCCTTGTTGTCAAGGTTCAATGACGCTGATCGTGCATGGGCCGAGAAAGCTATTCCTTATCAGGGACCTAACAGATTGAACTGGCTAAAGCTTCCCATGGCACTCCTCTCACAATTAGTTTTCAAGGTATGTACATACCTCATTCTCAAGCCATAGTAAAGCCATGTTTTGATTTTGAAATATGTTTCTTAAACATAAATGCATTACAGTCAAAGTTCGATGCTATGGACAAAGCCAAGATCAATGGCTTACCTGAGTGAGGGAGTAGAGAATACCTTTTGAATTGACAAGAACTACAAATAGGAGGGAACATGAGCTGGCACAAATTGCCAACCCCGAATGTGGAAAAGAGTTTTTCAAAAAAGTGATCTCGTACTAAGGCTGGGGTGAAAAGGCTAGCAAATTCACTACTCCCAAACTAGCAGAGATTGCTCAAGCACATATTCCAATGGAGAGTAAGATCTCTAACTCCCTTGATGCATTAAAATATTTTTTATGCATAGGTAGAAACATAATGCTTGTTCACAATGCAAGAAATGTAGGCTCCTTAACATATTGGTAGGTGGCAAGTTCGCTATGAGGGACGCCCAGATTCTGCCATCCGATAGATTGTTCTTCGTGTGGATCCATCCTCATGTATACTAGTTCCAATTGACTGAGTACATACTACAATTGTACGCAAAGTTGAAGATGGGCTCGCCCGTCGTATAGCCAGTATGCACGATAAAGCCACAGTGGACTCTCGAGTAGGTATCACAGATGCCCTCAAATCTTACAAAGGAAGACTCACTTTAAGAAGGTGTTCATAAGGTGAAAAGGCCAAATGCGTGCCACCTTAGATCTTGACCAAGCAACCACACTTACCATACATAGCACAACTTCTCTTGTACAAGTATGTAGTAGCATGCCTTAATACTATTATTTTTACTTTATCGCCTTACATAATGGAGAAGTTGTTATTGTTATTATATTGGTGTCTTAGAGAATTTTAATGTTTCTGTATTAGGTAGAGGAGAATTAGTGTTGTGTGTGATCGGGTATATATTCTCGAGTAGCCTTCAAATGCATGAGTGTAGTCTGAGACATAGGAGACAAGATTGTAACCCGAAGAGTGGATCAACGAGCTTTGGGGCAAGGACTGGATACTGTGCCCATGGTGAATAGACTACCTAGAGGGGGAGTTTCCTCTAGAGGAGGTTGAGCAGTTTCAAAGTACGTTTCATTGTGTATGTTAGATCATTTGTATGAACTATGAAGCTTGTTTTTTGGAAATTTAAAGTTCTTATGTTGGCTGAATGCAGGATTGAAGAAGGGCAAGAAGCTTGGCACCGAGCAGCAATCGGCCCTCGAGAAGAAATCAACAAACGAGAAGTCTCCATCATCCAAGACTGTGTGACAATGGCCAAAAAAGGTCACAGCCAGAGTAGGAAGGGGATGACATTGATGAGGGTGCTAAGGAAAGCCACTCTAAGGATGATGAGCAGCAATCCCATGCATAGGGCCATGAGTAGGTGACCTCGCATGGTGAGAGCAAAGGGCACGGGTCGAAGAGTTCAAAAGAAGATGATGCAACCTACATAAGTGAACGTAACATGTTTAAACATTCATTAATTCATTTATTGATCAACAGTTATAACATGTATTTGGTCTTGTCGAAATGAAGACTACCGTATGTGGTGGACCCCCTGCACTTAGTTTTGAGCTCCAACATTGATCACCTCCATGTCGAGCTTTTGGGAAAGCGAAAACACAGGTACAATCTCTAACTTGTGCTAGTGACTCTCTCCATTCGTCGTCAATATAGTGTTTGCAATCCACTTATATGCTTTGTTGTTCAAGGAATCTTATAGTATTGCAAAACGATTCATGGGATCTCTCTCGAGGTGGGGAAGCATGGATGCCTTTAATAGCCTTGGAGGCCTACGCTTGGTGTGGGCTGACTTTCCAGCAAATCTCTCTCTCTACAAGGATGAGGTTTTAGTTCCTTGATGTAATGTTTTTAAGGAGGTACTTGTGGAGTCAGCTTTTGTGCTTTTGCTGCAAAGTTCCTATAGGGGCCGATGGCACTATGGTGTGCACTCTACAGGTGGAGCGTTGTGCGAGAAGCAAGAACTTGGAACTTCACATTGCGAAGGACTTTGTTCTTGCGCTTCCTGCTGCGATACTTGTATGTCATGTCAAAAGATGGCCAAAAAGAGATGAGTGAAGGAGTGAGTGGTTGTTATTAAAGTGAAGTTCAATGATTTCCCTCCCTAGCGTACTTACTAGTGTGTGCATGTAGGTCATTGTTTTGGTCATCGCCATCTTCATGCATCCCAGTGAGAGTACATCCAATCGTCCAAAGTATGATGGCGGGGAGGCAAGGTGGCTACTGCAGATTGTTCAGGTTTAGAGGTGGACGATGATATCTTCTTGGAGCCGAAACCGCAAGAGGGAACCTTGCCATACTAGTTGGATGCTGATGAGAATCCCATCCGAGATGTTGTTGAGCATAGCAAGCCTTTTGCAAAGTAATTACAACACTCACTTCATTGGAATTCGATTCAAGTTATATATTCATTGTCTTTTATATTGGCTTCCATTTATATATGCTAATTTTGTGAGCTTATACTATGGGACAGTTGGTTACGCGGGACGTTCACCGTCCCCCAGGATGTAGTCCTAGATTGCTTTGCCGATATTGGGACCCTAGCTATAGCATGCAGGATATTGCAATGACATTGCATCAACATGGAGAATGACAATTTGTGCCTTGGTTTGTGTCTATGACCACTTGTATACGTTCACGATGATTTGGGTCAACAATTTTTCAAGGGTGAGGTTAGTGAGTATACTTGATGGGAACAACAGAGAGATGTGGGGGCATCATCTCCACATGTTCCTCACCCATATCCTCCACCCGCCCCAGTATCCATGAGCCCAACACAATCAAGTGCCTCATCATGGCCACCTGGTGTTCCAAGGGAGCCCCAATATCGACATGTCATGCCACACATATCTCTCGTGGGTTCTTTTATAATGCCCTCATCATGGGCACCACATCCCAAACTTGCAAGGCTGCTATTCCCACCCACAATTGCACCATTTGGTAGAGCTCCCTACCCCATGCCACCTTCCTTCTTCCACCAGCACACCCATAGGCGTCCTTTTATTGATGTATTTCACTCATTTGTAATGAAATAAATATATTGTTTTAGACATTATTGTTGTACACTCAAATTATGTTAATGGCATTGTTTTTAGCTTCTTCCGTGACCATTTAGGTAATTAAATTAAAAATTGAGAGAGATGGAGCAAGATGGATAGAGATCTTAAGGCCACGAGAGAGAGTGTGGGTGAAAGAGAGTTTGAGTGAGACCTTAAAATAAAAGTTTTAGCTTAAAATAGTTTTTTTAAACTTAAAATAGTTTTTATTTTTGGGAAGTTATAAATACAAATGTAGAGATTGCGATGTTCCAATACTCTTCTTCTAGGCACACATCCCACCCCACCCTCCCTTATATCTTCATATTGCAAATAGGCTCTTTGTAAACTCTTTTATCATGGCTATAAGATTCCTCCTCAGCCTGAATAATGAATAAGCTTTACTTCAATCCCCTGTAATTATTCCCTGTTTCTGAATACAAGAAAATATTATTTTTCTTGTTTTTGCCTAGAGAGAAGAAAAATTCTAGAGAGAGAGAATTCAATATTGAGATATTTTTGGATATAAAAATTCTCCTAATATCAAAAATATATTTCCCTAAAACAGAGGTTCAAAATAAACTCTCCAAGGTGCATTAGGAATCAATTAAAAATGATATAAGTGACCTTAGCCTAAGGGTCAAGATTTTATGAAATTTTTAGATTATGGTCCAATTAAGGTTCCTATAGGCCAATAAGATTAATCCAAGTGTTGGGATGAGATAAATCTAATGAATAAAAGAAAATACCCAAAAATGATTAAATGCTCATATAAGATGAAGAGTTGACTGAGTACAAGGTTTATTAGTAAAAATTATGAGATAAAAATGAGATATTTTGGAGGAATGATGAATCTTTGACACCTTGGTAAGGAAGGGGAGACCTTTGAGGTAGGCACCTCCTTCACATGTGTAAGGGGGGGGGGTTTAATTCAAAAATATTAAGATATTTTTTTATCTCTCATCTCTCCTGAATCAAACTAGATCAAAATGGGAGCTAAACTAGTCCAAATCTTGTCCAAATTCAGCCAAACTAAAGCTGAAAAATTCTAGAACTTAGTTGGACTCAGTTAGTGGCCTCCCTCACCTATAAATAGACCCTCATTCTTTTGTATTCTCATCTGTGAACTAGACCATGCCAGTATCACATTAAAATAAGCATATTTTCTATTATCCCTTAAAAATCCTCTACTTTTGGAGAGATTGGAGCTTCTCTCTCTCTTCAACAATCCTTGGAGGTTTCCTCTCAACAGACTAAACCAATTGATTGGTTGAAGGCTTCCTTCTAAGAGAAAGAAGCAAGCAAAATCAAGAGGTAAGATATAATTTCATGGTTTTCTTTAATATTCTCAATGATTTCACTTCTCAACCCCTTTCAGGCTTGAGAAATTTTAAATGAATTGTTTTTCAATGCAAATTAAGCTCTCTATAAGAATTCTAATGATTAATCACAAAAAGTTTATATTTATGCTTAATTAAGATGTTTTTAATGTATCTCTCTCTCTCCCCAAAAGAATGGTCATTCCTATGACTAATTCTTATTCAAATGGATACTTCTCATTGATAAATTCTCAATTCAAAAATCAAACTCTATGCTAGTTAAGCTAGAGATTAGAAAATGGCTTTTTTATGCTAATAAAATTATAGTATACTTATGATTTAATTCCATAAATTAGATTAAGGTCCAATGATAGTTAATCTATCATAATTGTATTATAAAGTCTTATTCTTTCCAAAAATATTAAAAATTATCAGTAATAGCAGCGGAGCTATGGTAAAATTTTTAGAATTAATACATAACTCATTTTTATGCATAATGTGAAAAGAGGACTTCCTACCATATTCTACGATTAGTCATCCTATGCTAAAAGAATAATTTTCATTATATTCATGGAAAACTAATTTTTAGTATTTATGTGTAAATAATTAATTAGAGAAATGAGAAATTTTTGGTATTTCTTTTTTTATGCAAAAAGAGAAATTTCCATGATAATGGAGATCTATGTAATTAAATGGAAAAAGAGAAAATTTGATATATTAAAATAATGAATATTTTAAAAGAATTTTAAATAAATTTATTTTATGCATGAGAAAATTTAAATGATAAAAGAGGAATTCCCATGACATTTTGAATTCAATCATTTAAATGGTAAAAGTGGAATTCTTGGCATAATTGAATTAATGGATATTTTTATTTAAATTTTAAAGAAGAATTTTAGATAAATTTATACATGAGAAAATTTATTTTATGATAAAAGAGGAATTCCCATGACATTTGGAATTCAATCATTTAAATGGTAAAAGTGAAATTCTTGGTTTATTTGAATTAATGGATATTTTTATTAATTTAACAAGAAATTTTAGATAAATTTATTTTATGATAAAAGAGGAATTTCCATGACAATTGGAATCCAATCATTAAATAAGAAAAAGAGAACTTTAAGCTTATTCAAAAAAATGGATATTGGTATTTAGTTAAAAGAAGAATTTTATGGTATTTAAGTAGAAAAAAATTGAATTGATTTTTGGTGACAAAAGACAAATTTTCACCAAAATTCCACCTAGAGAATTAGGGTTGATAAATTAAGTGGTAGAAAGAATATCTTTAGATATTTTATGTGGTTAAATCACTAAATTGGTATTTACCTAAAAATTAGATCAAATGGAAGAAAAGTATTTTCATTAAAATTCGATATTCTCATATAAAACCAATTCTTAATCTATTATTTTCATTAAAATTTGATATAAAATCAATTTTTAATCTATTATGGTTAAGAAGGAATGATATTCACAAAGTTGGAATTTCCTTACGGTTAGAAGTTCAGTAGATGTTTATCTAAAAAAAATCCTTGGAATCAAAGCTAGAACTAAACCGAATGATTTTGGTTAGAGCACGACTATGAGAGGGACGGTCAGCAAACTACTTATCCATCTCTCAATCTGAATCAAACAAAAACCTCGTGACCGATTCCAGTTTATTATTAATACAAAGAATAGACTACCGTTGAATCAACTAGATTCTTGATGATTTCGGTCAAGGAAAAACTAGTTGGACAGTCAGTCAAATGATGGGTAGATTACCATGATGAGAGATCAAGGATTCTCATTATGAAATTGTGGATTAAGGAAAAATGGTTTTTGTGAAACCAATCTTAAACTGAGAATTTTACTTGCATAGAACCTCAGTTTTCTTTTAAAGGACTGTTTTACGCCAGAATGCTGGAGGAAGCATTTGGTATGTGTTTAATCTAAGAAGAGGCTCGTTGCAATAGTTGGCGGGGAGTCGTCGAGGGACGTCGCTCGCGATGACAAAGCCTACCAAGGTCTTGACCAACCTCAGTATGGTTAAAATGGTGCGCTTCCGGTACAATGGATGAGGACCGACGAAGCGGTCCCTGAGTGAAGTACTAGGGCACCTAAGTAGGATCCTAGAGGATTCTGACCAGGTGATGCATGGGCTCACGGTTGCTAGGACACCCATGTGTGCGTCGAGGAAGATTCGGATGGACTAAAAAGAATGACTTTTGTGAATCAAATTTTGATATTGGATCTCGTTGGTTGGCCACCAACTGCTGGTCTTCAATGGAGAGTCCAGATGACATATTTTGTAATACAATGGACTCAAAATTTTGGAGGATGATGATCAGTAATATTATGATTTTTATTGAAGGATTGTTTTAAAGACAGCCGATTCTGTTATAATGGCAATTTCATATTGGGTGTGTACATGGTATGCCTACCTTAATTTTTGCATGAAACGTCGGCTAGGGGACCTGGGAACTCTTTTCCTCTCGGTACCCGAGCAAAACATAACCAAATCCTTATAAAGGACTTCTACCAATACAGTGATCAGGCGGTTGGCTAACCCATGCGTCGGTTGGATCGGGGGATTCCTGCGATACCATTAAGTTACGATTAGTGTTAGTTAGATTAAAGGAGGAAAAAAGTGGTGATACTATGGACCAAGTGCAAGTCTCTTCTTTGATATGACAATGTGACTTCAGGTTCGGTCGGATCAGTTTGAATAGTTAAGACTTTGACCCGTTAGATTAATTCTCCCGTTCGAAGATTTTCCCTGGAGGAATCGCCCATGCCTTCCGGACGAGGGAAGTTTTTTCGGGTTCGGTTTTGGAGGAACCACCGGACTAGTCTCTTGTCCGGACATCCGTGGGCGAGGCCCCGAGTGTGGATCCCTGCCCCGTGCGAGAGGCTGACGCTGCTTCTGCCCAGCTCCCTCGGTGGGGGCACCACGGATGGGGCGGGGGTCTCACAGTGGCTTCATCCAGCAATCTCTCTAATACTACTATGTTTGCAAGCATCTTAAGTAAAGCTCTTCAATCTTTCATGCACCTCGAAGAAAAAGAACCTAGATCGGATGCCCTTATGGAAGCATGGATAATAACGTCTGAAGTGCAAGAGCTATACAAGAAGCTCAAAACAGAGAAAGCGGTAGACCTTGTAGATAAGAACATGCTAGAGGTGAAAGCAGCAATAGCCATTAGGATATGGAGAGCTTTTGGCATCATTGAAGAGGCAAAGGAGGCTCCTTTTCGAGCTAAAGTTGCCACCTTCATTGCAAAGTTAGGGTAGACAGAGAAGGCCAAGATGATAGTTGAGGTCCAAAATGCTTTCATTTATTGTTACATGTGTTCAACATATTTGTAAGTGTTTGTCCATAATATGCTACAGTATTTCTATTTTCTTAGAAATATAACGGAAGTTGCATCTCTCTATGGTGTCTTTGTGAAGAAGTAACAATGATAGTGGCCCATGGAAGTAAAGAACATTGTGTATACCCTTGCTTTCATATATTGTTGCGTGTGGTCAACATCTCGTAGTTCTTTGTCATGTAATGTTGTGGTCTTGTAAATTTGCTTGTGGGAGTATAATGGAAGTTTTAGATCAAAATACGGTGTCTTTGTAAATGAGTTGCAATGATAGTGGCAACTTTGAAGGTTTTTTTTTTTTGCGCATAGAGAGAGCAAGAAGATGAAACGAGATGCTCTAATACCACTGTGAGAAACTTACAACTCCATAGTGGCAACTTTGAAAGTATTTTTTTGCGCATAGAGAGAGCGAGAAGATGAAACGAGATGCTTTGGTGTCTTTGTAAATGAGTTGCAATGATAGTGGTAACTTTGAAGGTATTTTTTTGCACATAGAGAGAGCGAGAAGATGAAACCAAATGCTCTGATACCACTATGAGAAACTTACAACTCCATAGCCCAGCTCTCATTCAAAACATAAGACTAGAACAGTCATATTCACCTCCCAATTTGCTCGGGAATAGCCATGCTGCCTGAAGTAGCATTAGATTCACCTCCCAATTTGCTGATAATAGCTATGCTGCCTAAAAGTAGCATTGGCTGTCCACATTGATCGGACACCCCTGAACCTGCTCACGCTCAGCGTCTTTTCCTAACCCAAGTCCTAACTCGTGTCCTAACACCTCCCCCTTGAACCTAAGCCGTAAACAACTTCTCACATTTCAAACCATGTTCAATGTTTCTAATGTTTCCATCCTCATTGCATTATCAACCAACAATCTCTCCATGTAGATGCATGAAATTCGATGCGGAGCAGCCATCTTCAAAAGCACCACTCGCTCTACCTAGAAACCCAAAATTGTTCTTCGCATGCCAACCAACCTCGATTTTTTGCTACACGAACTACTCAGCTCTATCTCAAGCTATGTGTGCCCCATTCTGTCTCTCTACACAAAGACTTTAAAAGGAGTATATGCGATTGTTAGGGTAAGGGGAGTCGTCTCTTCTTATTGAGAATTAAAGAAGGCAAAGGATTTTTACTCAGCGATGCTGCGCTCAAGGAATTTGTGAATAGAAAACAACTTCATTTTTTGATCGGAAGGATTGCGTTCAAAGGCTGCAAGCGAGAATGTTTTGACGCTCCATAGCCACAATTTGTGCTGGCGAAATGCGTTTATGAATCATTATATATTTTTCAAATAATTTGCAGGGTCCCTAATGCTCAACCCTCAAAAAGGAGTCTACGGGGTTGGAAAGTCTTGGTATGGAAGGTATTCCTTCAGATATTCTAGCTGCTCACGATTTTCATGCATAGAATCGACCTTAAAGACCATATTAATTTCTCGCTATTTTTATCGTGGCTAGCTGAATTATCAATTGAAAGAAATGTTCTCTCGCTCTCGGAGCAATTCTGTAGGACCTTGTAAATGTATGCAAGGAGTCAAACTTCACTGCAAAGGTGCCAAGGAATGGATATAGAATATAAGTATCAGGAAAACTTTGCCCAATGAGAAGCTTGGCATCTGTGAGACACGCAGAATGAGTTAATGACGGAAAACAACTTGACAAGACAAGCAGTACAAAAAGGAGTCAGCACATAAAGCTCCTAACTATTCTGATGTTTAATTTTTGGCTACTGAACAGGGTTTCTTTTTGACAGTAAGGTTGCTCTCTATTGGGATTAGGTTTTTTTTGGGGGCAGCCACGCATTAGGGTTCCTATCCATTCAAATAAGTAGCACGCTAACTAGGAAGATGTCCCTCACAATCACTATTTTATGGCAGTTAAACCATGATGATAGTACTTAAACTCAACAAGGGCAGAACAGGATGTTGCGTTCAACCTTTGATATACAAATTTTTGTGAAGACATTGTGTGCAAAGACCATAACGCTAGAAGGCCACAATCATGATACAGTTAAGAATCTCAAAGAGAAGATACATGACAAGGAGAGGATTCCTTGTTGTCAACGCCCATAAGAAAATGAGAAATGGCCTCATCCTTGCGAACTACAGCATCCAAAAACAATCAACAATCCATCTAATGATGCGCATTCGTGGTGGTGTGTCCAAGGGTCCTGCTAAATAGGTTTTCTGCTTTTGGGGAAGCTCTCTCTTCTGAGCTTGATAGGCTCGAAGCTGGATTCAAGACAGGTGTGAAACAGTACAGGCAGGCTGCAAAATCGGGACTCTCTGAGGCAAGTAGCTGTCGTCATGATTGGGTGGTGAGATGCCTGTATTTTGGAGTATGTGTGCGTGTTTGTGTGTGTGTTGCAGGTCACGGGAGGCCCGGAGCCAAGGGAGCGATCTTGGGAGTTGTTACAGTTTCTAGAAAGAAGAAGGAAAGCCAAGGTTGTTGAGCAAAGGCATAGACAGCTCGTCCCAGAAATCTTGATTCAATTGTTTCTGGCCCCGAAACTGTTTGCAAAAAATAAATTTGAAGCTCAACGGATGCCAAACTCCCTAAACTTTGAAAAGCCTTATGCTAATCCGAGAGAACAACCACCAGAAAGGCTAGGCAAGGTCCTAGAGGTCTTGTGGGAGAAACTCTCTAAGAAAGGGAGCTTAGGATTTAAAAACCCTTTGTTCCTTTAATTTTTTTTTTTAAAACAAAGCCTAAAAGCTTAGCGATGGCTATGGCAACGAGTGGGTAGCCAAGGAGGAGCGCTGATCTGTAGCAGCAGCCAAACACTCAACCGCCACCAGATCTGCCACCCACGTACACAAGCACACAATTTTGATGGAAACTGCATATTGATCTGTGCGTTGTGAAACTATACCACTTTTGGGCACCATAGCTTCTTTGAAGGCGCAGAGAGAGCGAGAAGATGGAACAAGAGGCTCTGGTACCACTGTGAGAAACTTATAATAGCCTGCCCGTAATAGCCACTAGTATTGGACCCGCGCGTTGCTGCGGCGGCAGGTAGAGTTCCAGAAAAAATAGGCTCAGTTTCTCCAATTTAGGTCATGTTTTAAGTAAACACAATACATTGTTTCAAGTGACTTTATATATACATATCTCAAAATAACATCCATGTCTCGTAGATTTATAGCGAAAACAAAAATATCATAGTAATGTAGTATACGAAGATGCAAAAAAGGACCAATATTACATATTCTCAAAATGCACCACAAAATACGTATTCTCAGTCAGTAATGTTAGAATGCACCACAAAATACGTATTCTCAAAATGCACCACAAAATACGTATTCTCAATCAGTAATGTCAGAATCAACAAATTGAATTCTTCTCTTATGAGAAGGATCATTCATTTGTCTCCTCACAATACGCTCTCTATTATAAAGCGGTGATCCATCTCGCACATGCTCTACTATCGATGAATGCAAAGGACCTGCACAAACGAAACAACGATAAATCAAATCTCAAAAGGACCTGCACATAACGACACATAAAATCTCAAAAAAATCTTATAATAGAAAAACATAATCAAAATTACCTCGTACAATAGAACATCGAGTGGATGGTACATGAGGAATGAGGAGCTCTAGTATAAAACCCGTAACGAATACTAATGGTCATGATGGATGTAAGAAACAACCACTCACATCGGGTACTGAATACCTCTCAAATGATGCAAAGCATCTGTCCATCTCTCTCCAAAACAAATAGACACCCCACTCCTCATCAGGAACACCGATCCCGTACATCTCGATGTCTTCGTCGACAACTCTTACCATAAATGTATCAATGTCATGCAATATCCTAAAATCAAAGCATAACAAATAGGTTATACAATTATTTATATATAGGTTTAAAAAATATTTATACAATGCCTAACAATTACACTTATACTTACCCATCCCTATAAGCATCATAATCCCTGCTACGTGATCTACAGGAGCTGACCATAGCGGTGGCTCTGTACAGATAGACATCAGTATAGAATGTCATGTTCCATACTTTGTAATTAAGAAAAGTTATGCAAATATAGAGAATAACTCACCTACTATCCTCAACAAAGGCATGTCCAATGTAAAGGTAATCTTAGACATGTCTGTCAAAACCTAAACAACAAAAATAGGTACTTTTACCATGGACAAATATGTATAAAAAAAGAAATCACAACAAAATTAATCAAATTGCAGAACTTAAATAAGAAACCTGACTTGTCACTCTGAAGTCATCAAGATCTCCTTATAAACAATATTGTTTGTTGTACGTGTATAACTTTGAAGATCATCAAATGAACACTCCACATTAGCGTTATCCTCAAGGTTTGGCCTTGTGATTTGTTTATTGACATGCTAAATGCCAGCCGCATGGGAAACTGTCTCCGCCTCATGGTGAATGGTAGTTGGGCCTCGCTGCATATAAAGGTAATCCGTGGAAGAAATACTCTTTCACCAACTTTAGTACCAGTGATGATTTCAGTCTCCAAGACTTTAGAGTAAAAGGCCTTACATATCATCCGTGTACCATTACAGAGTCCATGTCTTGGATCCAAGTTACAAAGCAAAATAACAGGAGCTTCTAACTTTAAAACCAAGCAGTGAGGTGGATATCCGCCCCGAAGGTCGATTGTGTTCAAAAATTCTGTGGATATATAGGAATGAATTTTCATCATTTTCAAGAATTGAATCTGTACTGAAATATTGCTTAGGCTCACCAGGCATTG